>NW_027210604.1:0-492500 GCF_029030835.1 Brachyistius frenatus
ATGATCAAAAAGTCATACTATAGCATGTCGTCTAAAATATGATAAAAAAGTCATACTATAGCATGTCGTCCGAAATATGATAAAAAAGTCATACTATAGCATGTCGTCTAAAATATGATAAAAAAGTCATACTATAGCATGTCGTCTAAAATATGATAAAAAAAGTCATACTATAGCATGTCGTCTAAAATATGATAAAAAAGTCATACTATAGCATGTCGTCTAAAATATGATCAAAAAGTCATACTATAGCATGTCGTCTAAAATATGATAAAAAGTCATACTATAGCATGTCGTCTAAAATATGACCAAAAAAGTCATACTATAGCATGTCGTCTAAAATATGATCAAAAAGTCATACTATAGCATGTCGTCTAAAATATGATCAAAAAGTCATACTATAGCATGTCGTCTAAAATATGATAAAAAAGTCATACTATAGCATGTCGTCTAAAATATGATAAAAAAGTCATACTATAGCATGTCGTCTAAAATATGATCAAAAAGTCATACTATGGCATGTCGTCTAAAATATGACCAAAAGTCATACTATAGCATGTCGTCTAAAATATGATAAAGAAGTCATACTATAGCATACTCGTCTGAAATATGATCAAAAAGTCATACCATAGCATGTCGTCTAAAATATGATAAAAAGTCATACTATAGCATGTCGTCTAAAATATGATAAAAAAGTCATACTATAGCATGTCGTCTAAAATATGATCAAAAAGTCATACTATAGCATGTCGTCTAAAATATGATCAAAAAGTCATACTATAGCATGTCGTCTAAAATATGATCAAAAAGTCATACTATAGCATGTCGTCTGAAATATGATAAAAAAGTCATACTATAGCATGTCGTCTAAAATATGACCAAAAAGTCATACTATAGCATGTCGTCTAAAATATGATCAAAAAGTCATACTATAGCATGTCGTCTAAAATATGATCAAAAAGTCATACTATAGCATGTCGTCTAAAATATGATCAAAAAGTCATACTATAGCATGTCGTCTAAAATATGATCAAAAAGTCATACTATAGCATGTCGTCTAAAATATGATCAAAAAGTCATACTATAGCATGTCGTCTAAAATATGATCAAAAAGTCATACTATAGCATGTCGTCTAAAATATGATCAAAAAGTCATACTATAGTATGTCGTCTAAAATATGATCAAAAAGTCATACTATAGCATGTCGTCTGAAATATGAAAAAAAGTCACACTATAGCATGTCGTCTAAAATATGATCAAAAAGTCATACTATAGCATGTCGTCTAAAATATGAAAAAAAAGTCATACTATAGCATGTCGTCTAAAATATGATCAAAAAGTCATACTATAGCATGTCGTCTAAAATATGACCAAAAAGTCATACTATAGCATGTCGTCTGAAATATGATCAAAAAGTCATACTATAGCATGTCGTCCAAAATTATGACCAAAAAGTCATACTATAGCATGTCGTCTAAAATATGACCAAAAAGTCATACTATAGCATGTCGTCTAAAATATGAACAAAAAGTCATACTATAGCATGTCGTCTAAAATATGACCAAAAAGTCATACTATAGCATGTCGTCTAAAATATGGTCAAAAAGTCATACTATAGCATGTCGTCTAAAATATGATCAAAAAGTCATACTATAGCATGTCGTCTAAAATATGATCAAAAAGTCATACTATAGCATGTCGTCTAAAATATGATCAAAAAGTCATACTATAGCATGTCGTCTAAAATATGGTCAAAAAGTCATACTATAGCATGTCGTCTAAAATATGAAAAAAAGTCATACTATAGCATGTCGTCTAAAATATGATCAAAAAGTCATACTATAGCATGTCGTCTAAAATATGATCAAAAAGTCATACTATAGCATGTCGTCTAAAATATGATCAAAAAGTCATACTATAGCATGTCGTCTAAAATATGATCAAAAAGTCATACTATAGCATGTCGTCTAAAATATGATCAAAAAGTCATACTATAGCATGTCGTCTAAAATATGAAAAAAAAGTCATACTATAGCATGTCGTCTAAAATATGATCAAAAAGTCATACTATAGCATGTCGTCTAAAATATGATCAAAAAGTCATACTATAGCATGTCGTCTAAAATATGATCAAAAAGTCATACTATAGCATGTCGTCTAAAATATGATCAAAAAGTCATACTATAGCATGTCGTCTAAAATATGATCAAAAAGTCATACTATAGCATGTCGTCTAAAATATGATCAAAAAGTCATACTATAGCATGTCGTCTAAAATATGATCAAAAAGTCATACTATAGCATGTCGTCTAAAATATGATCAAAAAGTCATACTATAGCATGTCGTCTAAAATATGATCAAAAAGTCATACTATAGCATGTCGTCTAAAATATGATCAAAAAGTCATACTATAGCATGTCGTCTAAAATATGATAAAAAAGTCATACTATAGCATGTCGTCTAAAATATGACCAAAAAGTCATACTATAGCATGTCGTCTAAAATATGATCAAAAAGTCATACTATAGCATGTCGTCTAAAATATGATCAAAAAGTCATACTATAGCATGTCGTCTAAAATATGATCAAAAAGTCATACTATAGCATGTCGTCTAAAATATGATCAAAAAGTCATACTATAGCATGTCGTCTAAAATATGATCAAAAAGTCATACTATAGCATGTCGTCTAAAATATGACCAAAAAGTCATACTATAGCATGTCGTCTAAAATATGATCAAAAAGTCATACTATAGCATGTCGTCTAAAATATGATCAAAAAGTCATACTATAGCATGTCGTCTAAAATATGAACAAAAAGTCATACTATAGCATGTCGTCTAAAATATGACCAAAAAGTCATACTATAGCATGTCGTCTAAAATATGATCAAAAAGTCATACTATAGCATGTCGTCTAAAATATGATCAAAAAGTCATACTATAGCATGTCGTCTAAAATATGACCAAAAAGTCATACTATAGCATGTCGTCTAAAATATGATCAAAAAGTCATACTATAGCATGTCGTCTAAAATATGATCAAAAAGTCATACTATAGCATGTCGTCTAAAATATGAACAAAAAGTCATACTATAGCATGTCGTCTAAAATATGATCAAAAAGTCATACTATAGCATGTCGTCTGAAATATGATCAAAAAGTCATACTATAGCATGTCGTCTAAAATATGATCAAAAAGTCATACTATAGCATGTCGTCTAAAATATGATCAAAAAGTCATACTATAGCATGTCGTCTAAAATATGATCAAAAAGTCATACTATAGCATGTCGTCTAAAATATGATCAAAAAGTCATACTATAGCATGTCGTCTAAAATATGATCAAAAAGTCATACTATAGCATGTCGTCTAAAATATGATCAAAAAGTCATACTATAGCATGTCGTCTAAAATATGATCAAAAAGTCATACTATAGCATGTCGTCTAAAATATGACCAAAAAGTCATACTATAGCATGTCGTCTAAAATATGATCAAAAAGTCATACTATAGCATGTCGTCTAAAATATGATCAAAAAGTCATACTATAGCATGTCGTCTAAAATATGATCAAAAAGTCATACTATAGCATGTCGTCTAAAATATGATCAAAAAGTCATACTATAGCATGTCGTCTAAAATATGATCAAAAAGTCATACTATAGCATGTCGTCTAAAATATGATCAAAAAGTCATACTATAGCATGTCGTCTAAAATATGATCAAAAAGTCATACTATAGCATGTCGTCTAAAATATGATCAAAAAGTCATACTATAGCATGTCGTCTAAAATATGATCAAAAAGTCATACTATAGCATGTCGTCTAAAATATGATCAAAAAGTCATACTATAGCATGTCGTCTAAAATATGAACAAAAAGTCATACTATAGCATGTCGTCTAAAATATGATCAAAAAGTCATACTATAGCATGTCGTCTAAAATATGATCAAAAAGTCATACTATAGCATGTCGTCTAAAATATGATCAAAAAGTCATACTATAGCATGTCGTCTAAAATATGATAAAAAAGTCATACTATAGCATGTCGTCTAAAATATGACCAAAAAGTCATACTATAGCATGTCGTCTAAAATATGAACAAAAAGTCATACTATAGCATGTCGTCTAAAATATGATCAAAAAGTCATACTATAGCATGTCGTCTAAAATATGACCAAAAAGTCATACTATAGCATGTCGTCTAAAATATGATCAAAAAGTCATACTATAGCATGTCGTCTAAAATATGATCAAAAAGTCATACTATAGCATGTCGTCTGAAATATGATCAAAAAGTCATACTATAGCATGTCGTCTAAAATATGACCAAAAAGTCATACTATAGCATGTCGTCTAAAATATGAACAAAAAGTCATACTATAGCATGTCGTCTAAAATATGATCAAAAAGTCATACTATAGCATGTCGTCTAAAATATGATCAAAAAGTCATACTATAGCATGTCGTCTAAAATATGATAAAAAAGTCATACTATAGCATGTCGTCTAAAATATGATAAAAAAGTCATACTATAGCATGTCGTCTAAAATATGATAAAAAAGTCATACTATAGCATGTCGTCTAAAATATGAACAAAAAGTCATACTATAGCATGTCGTCTAAAATATGATGAAAAAGTCATACTATAGCATGTCGTCTGAAATATGAACAAAAAGTCATACTATAGCATGTCGTCTAAAATATGATGAAAAAGTCATACTATAGCATGTCGTCTAAAATATGATAAAAAAGTCATACTATAGCATGTCGTCTAAAATATGATAAAAAAGTCATACTATAGCATGTCGTCTAAAATATGATAAAAAAGTCATACTATAGCATGTCGTCTAAAATATGATCAAAAAGTCATACTATAGCATGTCGTCTAAAATATGAACAAAAAGTCATACTATAGCATGTCGTCTAAAATATGATAAAAAAGTCATACTATAGCATGTCGTCTAAAATATGATAAAAAAGTCATACTATAGCATGTCGTCCAAAATATGATAAAAAAGTCATACTATAGCATGTCGTCTAAAATATGATAAAAAAGTCATACTATAGCATGTCGTCTAAAATATGATAAAAAAGTCATACTATAGCATGTCGTCTAAAATATGAACAAAAAGTCATACTATAGCATGTCGTCTAAAATATGATAAAAAAGTCATACTATAGCATGTCGTCTAAAATATGATAAAAAAGTCATACTATAGCATGTCGTCTAAAATATGATAAAAAAGTCATACTATAGCATGTCGTCTAAAATATGACCAAAAAGTCATACTATAGCATGTCGTCTAAAATATGAACAAAAAGTCATACTATAGCATGTCGTCTAAAATATGATAAAAAAGTCATACTATAGCATGTCGTCTAAAATATGATAAAAAAGTCATACTATAGCATGTCGTCTAAAATATGATAAAAAAGTCATACTATAGCATGTCGTCTAAAATATGAACAAAAAGTCATACTATAGCATGTCGTCTAAAATATGAACAAAAAGTCATACTATAGCATGTCGTCTAAAATATGAACAAAAAGTCATACTATAGCATGTCGTCTAAAATATGATAAAAAAGTCATACTATAGCATGTCGTCTAAAATATGATAAAAAAGTCATACTATAGCATGTCGTCTAAAATATGATAAAAAAGTCATACTATAGCATGTCGTCTAAAATATGATAAAAAAGTCATACTATAGCATGTCATCTAAAATATGATAAAAAAGTCATACTATAGCATGTCATCTAAAATATGAACAAAAAGTCATACTATAGCATGTCGTCTAAAATATGATCAAAAAGTCATACTATAGCATGTCGTCTAAAATATGATAAAAAAGTCATACTATAGCATGTCGTCTAAAATATGAACAAAAAGTCATACTATAGCATGTCGTCTAAAATATGACCAAAAAGTCATACTATAGCATGTCGTCTAAAATATGATCAAAAAGTCATACTATAGCATGTCGTCTAAAATATGACCAAAAAGTCATACTATAGCATGTCGTCTAAAATATGAACAAAAAGTCATACTATAGCATGTCGTCTAAAATATGAACAAAAAGTCATACTATAGCATGTCGTCTAAAATATGAACAAAAAGTCATACTATAGCATGTCGTCTAAAATATGATAAAAAAGTCATACTATAGCATGTCGTCTAAAATATGACCAAAAAGTCATACTATAGCATGTCGTCTAAAATATGAACAAAAAGTCATACTATAGCATGTCGTCTAAAATATGACCAAAAAGTCATACTATAGCATGTCGTCTAAAATATGATAAAAAAGTCATACTATAGCATGTCATCTAAAATATGATAAAAAAGTCATACTATAGCATGTCGTCTAAAATATGATAAAAAAAAGGTCATACTATAGCATGTCATCTAAAATATGATTAAAAAAAAAGTCATACTATAGCATGTTGTCTAAAATATGATAAAAAAGTCATACTATAGCATGTCGTCTAAAATATGATAAAAGTCATACTATAACATGTTATAGTAATATAACATTATATAGTAATGCGTCTGTATTATGGATGTTAGGCTGCATACTCATCGTCCCATATCGCTCTCTTAAAAACCACCAGACTCACCTCCAGTGTTCTCCACCTTAAAATGACTGTTTCTATTAATGGACTCTGGTGGCTTCGAGCGGAGCGATATCACAGCTGTTTCCTGATCAAATGGAGAGGTCTAACATCGTAGGTATCTTTTCCATCACACTGTGGAAGGGGGCGGGGGGGGGGGGTGTGTGTCACACAATCAAGTTTTCCTTCATTGGAAATAAACTGAAAATAAACAGCAAATAACGAGACAGAAGCGTTGACTGTGTTTACAAAAAAAGAATATATTGAATTAAATTTCTATACTGATTGTTATTTTCTCTGTATTAGTAGGAGGAGGGGGGGGTCGTCGTGTCCCCCCCCTCCCCCTCCTCCCAGAAAAACCGTGGTTACGCCCATGCTCTCGTCAGGACTCCGTCTCATCCAGTTTCCTCTTTCCCGAGGCCCCTTCTTCAGAGCGACTCCACCACTGCAGGTCGAACTCCTCTTGGATGTGACAGGGCTGAGAAGTGGAGCAGATGACAGCGTTGATTTAGATCCAGTTAAATTCAAACTCCTGCTGCCACATTAAATATCCGTCTTCGACTGTGCACTTCTTTGTTTCCTCTGACGGACGCCAAAACAGATGTCAATGCCTCCGGGGGGAGTCGGGGTCAAGGTCACAGGTTTCTTCATGTTGTTATGACACACAAATATAAAATGAGCTCATTCAGCTTCACTGTATCTATGGCAACGTTATAGTTTTTTTTTTTTTTTTTTTTTTTATAACTGCACACATATCAAGTGTGATATCACTAATTGGTTCGAGCCGGATGACGGGCCGAGCCGGATGACGGGCCGAGTCGGCGCCGCTCGTATTACCTGTCGAGAAGATTTGATCAGCGTCGCGGTGCGCCGGCCGGAGCGGCCGACGGCGCCGGCCTTCTCCGCTCGCTCCAGCAGGATCCTGGTTCTGGGGATGTGACTCCAGGACGCGCCGAGGCCCGGCTGCACTTCCCCGCTGCCACTTCTCGTTACGTGGTTTGTTATCTGCGCGCCCCAAAACAACAACAACAACAACAACAACAACAACATGTTTTAGTTGGTTGATGTTGCTCTCAGAGGATTCTCACACTTCTTCATTGTGTTTTAATGGCTGAGTTGCGGGCAGGAGATAACACGAGCTTTACGAGAGAGAGAGAGAGAGAGAGGACGGCGGGGGGAGACAACAAAAAAAGTGGGACAGCCAGATCGTCCTACTTTTAATCAGACGGGACATCAAACAGGCGTTCAGATTATCTTCATCTCACTTCAAATGACTTCATGATTTGAGGTGAAGGCACATTTTCCTTGGTGCGTGTGATTAAATGTGATTAGTTCTTTTTTTGTTCTTTTTTTTTTTACATAATCGTATCCTCCAGTTACCCAAAATAACAAAAGCTGTTTTTGTTTTACATCTTTAATTGTCCAAAAACTGGATATTATCTGGATTTTTACAATTTTTTTTTTTTTTTTTTTACCCAAACAAACGTAGACAAAGACGTTTTTTGTTTCAGGTCTTGAGGCGCGTAAGAAGAAGAGGAAGAGCTTTGTGGAGAGTTTGGATTGACAATAGAAATGATTTAGCATTCAGAGAGGCGCACGTCGAGGACTGCTATCCTCACCAAAGCTGCAACGTTGAAGTCCTTTGCCATCGTCTTAAGAGCTCCCGCCACTTGTATCATCAAGGACATGCCTGGAGGCGCAGGAAGTAGTCGAGAGGTTGGTTCATGTGCAGAATACTCACCGCGTCTTTCAATGGTACTTTCAGCTCAGGCTACAGATATTTGTTGTGATTTACCGCTGACAGCCTTTAATGCTCTGGAGATGAATTGTTGAGCTTCGTCAGGTCAAAACTTCATTTTTTTTTTTTTTTTACAACGGTTGCGACCAAACGGCTGCAAAACTAGCAAGAAGCTTAAAAAAAAAAAAAACTCCATCGTCAGCCTTAACTTTGTATTTAGGGCTAATTAGCAAATATCACAATCTAACATGAAATGTAAGATTGTAAACACGGTAAACTCTATAATTGCTCAACTTTAGCAGGTCAGAGAGCTGCTCAGATGGGTGGAATCAAAGTTATCACTACGTACACAGTAAACGTTATCAACGGCATCAAGTAGACTTTATTTAAAGTATCTATAGATGACAGGTTCAATTACAATTTATTATATTTTAGAGTACGATTCATCCTCGTGTGCCGTTTTGGGATTTTTGATTTGGTTTTATTGCTGAATTGTTTCCGAGTCTTTCTGATTTCTTTAATCGTGTCTGTTAAACGGTCTCGATAAATAAACCGACTTGTTTTTGACTCCATTTTTTAACGTCTTTTCCACAGGCAGATTTATTGCAGATCCCCTCCTTTAAATCCCGCTGTATTTTTTCACTGACTGTTTAATTAGACATCTGAGTTTTCTATAAACCAAGTGTTTGCAATAAAGCTGAATAAAGTTCACTCGGATTACTCCAGGCTGCAGTTGACGCAGATCCGTCGTTAATGCGAACAGGTCTATTTAAAAATCTGACATTTGAGCCGCCGCCGCTGCTGCTGCTTTTTTTTTTGTTTAGTTTTTTTTTTGGTGAGAGTTACTGCGACTTTACGAAAGTCACCGTGCTCTTGTTCACACATTTTGAAAAAAATAAATAAAAAACAAGAAGGAGCCCTGTTGTGATATTTACTCCACGGGTTCACGGCCGCGGGGTGTAAACGCGGCCTCGGGGGTGATTGACTGTGACGGACTAGCAGGCGGAGATATCACCTTCGTTCTGTTTGCCTCCCAGCAGAGGAGCGATAACGGCTGACACCGAGTCCACGATCACCGCCTTGACGGAGCCGCCGCCGCCGCCGCATGCCTGGTGCAAAATGTGACAAAATTAGATTGCTGGAAATGTGATTCCTCAGAGGTCCTCCAGGTGCAGCCGGCTGATCGGGCGCACGTTAGGCAAAAGAGGAGGGAGGAGGAGGGAGGGGGGGAGGGGGGGGGATAAAGAAACCAACCTGCTGAAGCCCGCCGCTGCGAAGACCGTACAGACAGTCGAGTAAAGCGTAGACGTCGAACAAGTGGAAGACGCGGATCCTCTGAAGAGCTTCCATCTGCGAAGCCGAAAAGGCGATTTAAATGATTTTTCAATTCGCCGTCACGTTATTCTTTTTTAAAAAAATGTTTTTTTTTTCCCAAACGACTCACTCGCTCTTCCGCGTCGGTCGTCTCGGCTCGCAGCATCTGAAGCAGGCGGCCGGCGGTCAGCCCTCCCGTCGTGTCGATATAAATCACGCTCTGCTTCAGCCGGAGGGAGATGTGCACCGCGACACCGAAGCACACCTGGAAGACACGGGCGGGTTAAAAGATGGGCGGCCGGTTGAAACAATCACCGTGAAAACTATTCTTTCAGCCAGAGTGCATTTCTTATTCCATAGGAGGACAGGGAGGGAGGGGGGGGGAGGGGGGAGGTGAATTTATGAGGCTGAAATGATCAGTGATGGAGAGGGAAGGGAGGGAAATGTTCACCTGAGATTTGCCACTTCCTGGGCCTCCTGACAGCTCCGTTATCTCTCCGGTATACAAGCCCGAATCCAGCAGTTTATCTAAGCTGCAGGAAACAAGGTGCAATTCATTACTCACAACCGCCACGCCGCGTAATAAACTATTAGGCCCGAGGGCAGCCGCGGAGCCGACACGAGCCGCGGCCGGGTGAAGATAATACAAAGCGAGCCGGCGTGAGCTTCCGGACTTTTCTTAAGATGTTCGGCCAGTTCCTAATTTCACTCAGTCGGATTGCCTCTCATCGAGCTCGGCCGCCGGCCGCGCCTCTCAAACCAATCCATCAAAAATAGTTGGCTTTTCATTCATCTGTTTTTGGCACGGGGCTTTGTGCGTCTCTTCGTGTGTGTGTGTGTGTGTGTGTGTGTGTGTGTGTGTGTGTGTGTGTGTGTGTGTGTGTCAGAGTCATTGTTGGTTTTAAGTCGTTATTATTTTATTTTTTTCATAGTGCCAACATCGTCAATTTTGAATTTTTTTTTTAATCTCCAGCAAAAGTTGTATATGAAATAAAATACCTTGGGCACCGTTGTGATTCAATTCTCATTGCATCTTTGCAGCAGGTTACCACGGTGACCCCGTGTGTGTTACGTGTAGTTTTAATGGGATGGTTGTGCAGCATTAAACTTCACTAACAAACACTCCGTGGCAGGATTTTGTTGAACTTCGTGAGCTAACTAGCGCACCAGCGGTGGTGAGCGATCTTCATCAAAGCAGACGGAAACTCGGAGGACGGGAACCTTTGACACGTCTTAAATTTCTCAGCAGATAAAATGATTTTACTTCAAAGTTTCAGCACAGATTCTAATAATCTGTTTGCATAAGGATCAAAGAAGTTTATAGCGACATTCACATTCACATCATCTTATTCTGATTGAAGTTTAGTTTGTTTATTTCATTTGGGATTTTTCTTATGTTACAACACATTAAACAGTTAGAAGGTGTTTGGTGTATTTTCAGTATTTTCTTTTAGCAGGTGCGTACTACGAACCGCCGAGCGTTCTTCTAATTCTCGTCACTTACGTATTTTTTTTTTTAATTTATTTTTTTTATACTTTATCCATCTTCTCTTTCAGCTCGTAATCTGCGCAGTTTGTCGAATCTCATCATCTTAGGCGCGATGACGGATGCGACAGACGACGTCTGTTAGATTGACGTAGCCGAGGTCCTCCAGCTTGAAGGTTAAGCGTCGCTGCTGGTTCTCTCAGCGCGGCGGGGGAGGAGGAGGAGGAGGAGGAGGAGGAGGATCGGGCGGGCGATGACTTATTTGCATTATTCCCGTCTTCTCCGGCGACGGAGCGGAGCCGGAGGGGGGGGGGGGTCGCGCTGTTGATGAAACACCAGGTTGTGCTCTCGTGAGGGATGAAAGTGATTGCCCTTGAAAAGTCGCAGATTCGAAGTGTCCCGTGGGCCGCACTCATCAGAGCGCTCACAGCGCTGCGCCAGCGCTCGAACCCCAAAGTCTTCATCTGAGTGGAAGATCGGCGGAGAGGCGGTGAAGAGGCTCTCGCATTTACATGCAGCCTGGTTTTCTTTCGAAGATGATTCTAGAGTCCGGAGGACAGATATGTATTTTTTCAGTGTTAACACCCAGCACCCGAATAATAATTTAAAGCGGCAATGTGTAGAAATGAAGCTTCAAGGTTCAAAGTGGTATCACGAGATGATACCACTTCGAACCTTAGGAGGGCGATAGTGAGGCAGGCTAGCCGTTGTCAAATTAGATCGTACGGACGCAGTAGTTGATCCGTAAACTCAAATAATCGGCTTGACGCCTATATGTACACTTAGAATTGCGTTGTAAACACGTGGCGACGAACTACGACGAAATGGTCCCCCAGAAAATGAATAAGAAGGAGTGAATGTAGTTTATGACACCATAAATTTTGTGGGAAGAAAATTGACTGACTTTATATTTCATGAGAGAAGTTGAATGGGAATCTATGGAGCTACAGTCTTTTCGGAGCTTGAGGGAGTTTGGTAGTTTGACATCGGCCTCAGATGTCAAAAGGTGAAAAAGATATGACATTTGGTCTTTGTGGCTTTTGTCCCGCCCCTCCTTTACTGTGATTGGATGGCTGGATAATGACGAGTGCAGCGGTTTCATCTTAGCGACCAGAAAAAAAACACCGGCCAGCGAAAAAAAACAATGCTCAGTGTCTTGTCACGCCGCTGACGTTTAAAAAAAAGAAAATGTGCCACCAACATTAAACACATTTAAAAAATATTTTGTGCTCAGGAAAAAACGTTTTGTCGGACACGGGCCCTAAAGTTAACCCTTGTTTTGCTTGTTTTCTGCCATCATTGTGTTTACTGTTCCAGTCATCATAACAAAAAGTTAGAACCACGGCGACTCACCATCGCCTCTTGAGGCGCAGGGTGGTACTACGAGACGGGTCCGGACGCTAACTTCAGTGCAACACAACACACCGACGCCATCACTGCTGTTTTAACACGTTGTGTGGATAATTTCCGTTAATCTTTAAATGTTTTCCACTTATAAGCTTATATACTGCACTTTCAAACAATCAGTGGGAATTAGCAGCCTCTTTACTGAAGGCCGCTGGAATATTGTTCATTAACCAACCACTTACACGGAGCTTCAAGGCTGAATTCATCATGAGCGACTTGGATCCGGCAGACGAGAGCTTTTGCCATTTTCAGCGAGGTTTTAAAGCGACAACTCTTTAGACATATTTTAACGCACGACATAAAGTACTTTGTAGACTACATGATCTACAAGATGACTGAAGGTCCGTGTTTGGGATAGACTTTTTATAATTTCATGACCAGCTGGGACTCCTGTCACAACAGCAAAGCAATAAATCCTTCCTTTGTAATGTTATTCAATTGGACTGAATACAAACCGAGAGGTGTCAACCCAGTTCATTTAAATGGGGGAGACAAAACATTAGGAACACCGGTGCAGTTCAACAGCACCACAAACTTCAGTCTCCTAAATGACCATTAAAATAAATCAAAATCAAATCAAATAACAACTGAATATTATAATCCTATGCTACATCTGTCAGTGGTTTTATTGTTGTGGCTGATCAGTAAAACTGAAGCAGTTCAATTAAAACAGCCCCGCACTAAAAAAAAAAAAAAAAAAAGACGGTTTTAGACAAGTGTTATTTGAATTTTATATGAATTTAGGAGGCTGAAGAGAGAGGTGTTTCTAATATTTTGTGTACTACATTTATTAGTAGTATTTATTTATATAAATAAGGTTGTAGTACCACAACCTGCAGCCTCAAAACTGACCACAGTTCAATCAGCTCCTCTTTAAAACAGCTTTTAGACAACCTAAAGTAGGATTTATGGCAGTGCTGTTGTAGTAGACACAAACTGTGACAGCACAGAGCACCGGTTCACCTTTTCACCAGTAGAGGGCAGACAAGACACGCACAAGTCGGAGTGGCTTCACCCGCATGCGTCATGATTCCAGTGTCATATCACTAATCCGAAGCACTGACTAATTTATGAAAACCACTTAAAAAAAAGAAAAGGAGCCACAGAGAGAGAAGAAACACCTGTGGTCATTAATTATGCTGAGTTTAATTGTGGAAGGAAAAAAAAAACGCCTTATAAATCATGCCACGATGGCCCACTTCACAGATTTGTCCAGGTGAGTCTGTGTCCTGCCTGAAAAGGAACATTTCCCTCCATGAAGTTGGATTTTTTTATTTTTTTTGTTATCTGTGAGGCTTCGTGTTGTTACAGCAGTCAGACAGATGAAGCTTTCATGGCAGCAGGTTAATTGTATGTACCACTGTGATACGATGCCATGTCTTCTGCAGTGGTGTGTGTGTGTGTTTGTGTGTTTGTGGTGGGGGAGGAGGAGGGGGAGACTCTTTCAAGTCATAAAATTTTGATTTTCAGATGTACCGCAAAAATGCTTTAAAGAACTTGTCGGTGGTGTTTTGTTATTTTAGTGGAGAGTAGTCAGCGGCGCAGGCCGAGTTGATGCAGCTGATATATCAGAAGCCACTTTCAGGTTTACAAATGGAACAACAAGCGAAGAAGTCGGCTTTCGCTGCTAAAATGTGCAGGAACGGAGCGTTCGGTTCCATTTCAGAAACACGCCGGCCGCTTTGCTGTATTTTTTTTTAATCTGCAGCAGCCGGACTCCCGATGCAGATCCTGCTGGCAGAGCTCGATGCAAATCCAATTTTAATAACACTGATTGTGAATGAAGATTTTAGTTTGATTAAAAAAAAAAAAACATTAAAAAGAAAAAACATATCAACGCAGGTTGAGAAAACATCTTCGCTGATGTATGATACTGTTGACCCTACATGCTGTGCAGCTGTCCGCAGAGCAGCAACATAATGAAACTATCCAAAACAAAGCATGCGCCGATTAATCCGGCAGACTAGGTACACTTTGTACTTCTTTAAATGTCCTTTGACTTTCAGCCGCTGCCGCTACAAAACAAATGAACCGAACAGAGACTTTAATCTGACGGGCGGAGGGGAAAAGACACTATGTGAGTAAACAAGCAGCGCTGTGTCCTTCGGAATACATATTTAATTCTGCGGATGAACCTTCCTTTAAGCTCTTGTGGCAGCGTGCCCGCTGTTAAATCCCCCCCCCCCACACAAACACAAACACGCTCCCGGTCCCTCTGCTGTGTGTGCAGAATCGTCCTTACCTGGGATTTCCGGTGGAGAGGATGGCTGTTGAGCTCAACAGTTCCTCGTACAGATCAGCTCCCGACACAGGAAACGCCGTGTGTTGGGCCAGCAGCACTCGGCGGATGGCAAACAGAGCCTGGAGGACAGAAATTACAGCAGATGAGGCGCACAAACAGCTGCAGCTGGAACACATGTTCTCATCTATCTCAGCCAGGCGCTGCCAGGTTGGGTCGTTGAATGCCCAATTACACGATTATGATTGTAATCCAAAGGCAAAAATTTTGGATTATAATCATAATAAACTTTAGAGATCATTTCCAGGACAGCGCTGACACCTCCAATTATTTTCATTTCGGATTCATCCATTTCAATAAAGGCTGAAAGAACGCTGTTTGTTTTTTTGTCACACTTGTTTTGTTTCTTTTTATCAGCTTTCATAAACACTCACACACACCTACACCATTATAGTGGAAGCAGTGTGGAAGCTTCTTTTCCTGGTGTTCGACCGTCTTCAGTGTTTAGAGTCAGCGTTGTTGTGTTATAAGCGGAAACGCATCAAATCCTCACATTTAAGAAGCTGAAATCTGCTGATTTTTTTTTTTTGCATTTATACACAAGTTTATCATACAAAGTCATTAATATAAGGAATAGAAGTTCCTGCACTGATAAAGGCAGACTTTAAGCCACACCCCTCCCTGACCTCCCATCAGGTCAACAAAACGCTCGTTACGGCATCGCGGGGAGATAGTGGAGTGGGGTCTTCCTTCATCATTTCCTGCTGCACACTTTGCCCCCTTGTTACCGCCTGACAGCTCAAGAAATGAACCGAGTTTCCACGCAATTGGCCTGAAAGCCTCATCGCTCGGAGAAGTCTTCTTCTACTCTGGCAAAATGAATAAAAAGTTGCGACGCCAAATCCCACACTTCATGCTTTTCTCAGTCATTAGGAAGAGAGATATAACACATCTCCCACACAGTGGCGGCAAAGAAAGACTTGGTAGTCCTGAATCGACCGGCTTCTACACCTCCCGATCAATCAGCTTACGCACGGCTGCTGATGCCGCAACCTTTCAAAAAGATACCTCACTTTCCATTTGAACACTTTAAAACTCAGGGAAATAAAGAAAAAGTACATTTACCAAGTTCTTAATCTTTGATTTTAATAGTAAAATACTTCCAAATAAGCCTGCTTTCTCTCTTTCTCCTCTTGTTTAATCGTAAAATAATTATGACACCACTTCATCTAATCAAACGTGACTGAGGATGACGAGCGAGCGAACCCCTAATTTCACCCTTGTTCCCGACCCACAGATCTAATGATGCAGGGGAGGAAGAGGAAGGTGTAGGTCGAAGCAGAGAGTGCTCTCCAGCTTTATCACCACCAACACCTCCCATAATCAGCCGCCTGCGGGCAGATCAATGGTGCTTTCAATCCGAATGCAGAGTCACTGCTCACTTCCACTTACGCTGCTGTTTAAGGGGTCACAAGTAAAGAAGTTCCTGGGGATGAATTGCAATACCACCGAGGGCCACTAGGGGTTGGCTACAAAGAGGCTCCGTCGCCATAGACTCCCATTCAACTTCTCTCATGAAATACAAAGTCGATGAAGTATTTCCACAAATTGATATAGTGTTGGCGGTCCATCTAAAAAGTAATCTTGTCATTAATTAGATATTAGGCCTCAAAAAGCAGTATGCTTAGGGGGGCGTGTCTGTTTGATTGACAGGCCTGCGGTGCAGTCCAGTTTCTGCTATCGCTGCATCTGGCCATGCAATACTACATTACTAAAGCTGGACGCTCTACTTCCAGGTAGCTTTTACACAAATATTAAAGTATAGGGACATCTTATTAGGAAAAACTCCCACTGAAGGTGTACAGAGGTTGACCAAAGGGAACACTGCCTGAGCCAAATAAATAACTGCTCCTCTTACATAGACTCAGAGGGAGAAAAAAATACAACATGGTTAATCAATCAGGTCACGACTGCTGCCCTGCCGTGCTTTCGCCCCACACAGTCTCTGGATTTCTGCCTGAATACTTGTGACTGTCTTGAGGAACTTTGAATTAAGCTTATCTGGCCACACAGATTGCCTCCCACTGGATCCGGCTCCATGATATAAATCTACAGCGCGAAAAACACTGGTCAATAACCAGGCTTGGTGTGTGTGTGTGTGTGTGTGTGTGTGTGTGTGTGTGTGTGTGTGTGTGTGTGTGTGTGTGTGTGTGTGTGTGTGTGTGTGTGTGTGTGTGTGTGTGTGTGTGTGTGTGTGTGTGTGTGACGCTCCGAATGACAATTAAGCAAATATGGGGGGAGTCCGGCTTATTCTAGAAAGAGCACTTAATGTTGTTTAGCAGAGTTAGTGTGATTCGGTCTCTGCTTCTGGGCAGAGAGAGATTTCCTGGTAGAATTCATACCCAACAGCTGAAATGTATTTAGGGAAATAAGGGAAATCTGTTGGGTCTCAATTAGTGGGAACGTCGGCGCCCCAATTTGGGATGTGAGCTCAAAAGATAGGTGTGTTTTTGTTGCCTTGAGGAGGTTTGATTGAACTGAGGGAAGCTGCTTTAGTCAGATGGCGCAAACGTGTCGGTGCAGGCGACCCAGCGCTGACCTCCGAGGCGTTGAAAGGTGTGTGTGTGTAAAACAACGTTTTAAAACCAGCATCAGAAGTCTGACGGACCACGGGGAGGCTGGTTATCGGCCCAGCGGATGCCTGCGGGCTGAACAAGCTGGGCGGAAAGTGTCGCTCGGCCGCTGGTGTGAACTTGAAACCGCGGTGGGAATATCAAAAAGGATATTTGGAAAACATAAAGATCTCGTAGGGAAAAACCTTTGAAGGCCTCCTGGACTCAACATTTTTTTTTATTTTGATTGTTGTTACTACTCTCTGAGGCTTGATGTGGACAAAGAGGTGTTTGTTTACACGCTGGTAGACCTTTTTTTTTTAATTACTCGGCATTTAAGGTGTTCACCTGCAAGCAGGATTTGTGACATCACAGCTCTGTTGGGAAGCCAAACTGTAGGAAACATCTTTTAGAGATGTCTGGGAGATCTTTGACACTTCAATCAAGGTGGTACTCAAACGGCCTAAATTAATAAAGAGTGTGAACTAGAGTAAAACCCAGATTATTCTCTGTAGTTGCAATTTACCGATGTTCCCTAAACGCCTCATATGCCAGCTACCGGAAGATGATACAATTTACAGATGTTCCTTAAACACCTCACATGCAGCTATCAGTGGACACTACCATTTACAGATGTTCCCCAAACGCCTCACATGCAGCGTGAAAACAAACTGATAGAATTATGGAGTCAGGACGATATATTTTATACTTTTATAAACCTTTCTTTGCCCTCGGGGTAACAACAATCTTCTCCTATGCATGTCCAGATAGCAATGTACAGACACTCTGACCACAGAGGACTCATCTTTTCACAGCCTGGTGTCGACTTCAATGCCCCATCCACTCACAATTATTTCACTGATACACTTTTATCTATAAAGGCCTTACTGGTTCTCCTTCATGATCATTTGTGCTCTTATTTCTGAAAAAAACTATGTATGATGTAAAAAAACAAAAACAAAAACTGCTTCCTGTTATCTGTCCATGAGGTTAGCGCTGAGCTGGGCAGAGTTTTTATTCATGATGTCTGCTCTTTTTTGATATTATTTTTTTTATGGTTCTCGCTGCATTAAGATTTACAAGCGAGAGAGATGACCTCACTTAGGTTCAAACTGATAATGAAGTTTGTGAGAGAGTTGGATAAGAGTTTTTTTTTTGGTTACCTTATGGCTAAAAAAAAAAATGTGTATTGTTCTTCTGTTATCACACTACTTTAAACAGATACTACTTATATTTCTTGTTAGATTCATTTTACATTTCCATGCTGCTATTCTGCTGGAAGCAACACCAGTCTAGTTGGAGCCTGCAAAATATGCAGTAAAATATACACAAACCACTGGAGGCGAACGTGATCTTCAGCCTTGATTTGGACCTGCAGTGGGAAACAATTTTCGCTGGGCTTGTTAACCAGATGATCTCGTTTTCCACCGGTACACTTAATAACCCCGGTGGGAGGTCTGCTTCCATTAAGGGTCACCAAAAAAGAAAAAAATTGTATCCCACCAAATAAAACCCACTGACACAATGAGGAGCTCATGCCGCGTGTGGGAGAAATAAAGATCAACATGATGTTGGTCAGGGCCTAATCATCCCACTCTGCAGTGTTTTGTGGGTGTTTTTCTGTTTAAAAAAATAAATAATAATAACCACGAAAAAAATGAAGCAGCTGAAATGAGGAAAAGGTGCTCGGGTTGAAGCGGCTCATTCAGCAGCACCTGGATTCGGTGGGTGTAGCAGCGTGTTCGGTAAACTGCATTTAATCAAGCCCTGCACTTAAGTACAATTTTGAGAGCTTGGTACTTAACTTCAGCATTTCCATTTGATGCTACTTTATACTACATTAGATTTCAGGGGAGAAACGTCGCCGGATCTCCGCCACTATTATTTAACAGATTTAATTCATAGTTAAGATGAAAATTTGACAAAAAATAATTTTGAAATACAACACATTGTTTTACCAATGACGTCTCACCAACACCGGCGTGTAGTCAGGGTCACATTTCAGATGTCTTATCAAATCGTGAGTTTAATTTTGAATAAATATCTCAGCACAAATTAAAGATAGCCTGAAAACATGTTTTTTTGTTGTTTGTTTTGTTTATTTCCTGTCTCAGTCTGAAACATTTATCTGCTGCCACCTGGGTATAAAAACTGGATATAACAGAAATTAAACCAGCTCCACCTGCAGAAATATTTCTGTACTTTTACTTTAAGTAGTATTTTTTTCCTGCAGGAGGGTTCCCACTTTAATTCATGTCAAACTTTGCAAAAAGTTGAATTTCCAGGATTTATAATGAGCCCCAAAACAGTCCGGCTTCATGCCGATCAGACAAAACCCACCACATTATTTCATTCCCTGAATGGGGGTGCAAAACAAATAATAATTTTACACTGCTGTATTGGCAGTTTTACTTGAAATATATGAACACGGGTGCAACTGCAACGCAGCCTGAGCACGGTTGATTCTCCGGTGTGTTTACATCCTGACATGCATATTGATCAGGGACCTTTCAGGAGCTGCAAGTTTAATTCCCGTGTGGTTTATAAATTACCTTATAGGACACTGAACACCTCTGAGCGAGTTCCTCGATGTCGGATGAGAGCAGATCCTCCACTGCGGAAACACGAGAAGCACGTTAATGCTGCTTTGATCAGAAACTGTGCATCTTTAAACTGTAACACGCACGCACACACGCACGCACACACACACACACACACACACACACACACCTGTTTTAACATCAGCAGCTCGCAGGTCGCGCAGTACATCCTCATCCAGCCCAGGACACATTCCCTCTCTTAAGACCACCATGGTTTTACATGGGCAACTATTACGTCATTATTATTCGATAAGTCAGCTGACCACGTTTGTTTTTAGCCTCCACCGCTAACTGGTTTTTTTTGTTGTTTTTGTTTTTAGCTTCGCGGCTAACTTTAGCAAACTTTTCTGCCCGTGTCGTCGTTAAAGACGATATATATATAAATATATTATTTTTTTTTTTTTAAAAAAACACTTCCAAAACACTTCCGCAAACTTTCACTCTTAACGGTAGTTTTTAATAAGACAAACTAACGACAAAACGTTCCGCATCTTTACGAGCCGAAAAGTTAGGCGATAGTTAATTCCGCTCCTGTCGCTTGCCGTGGAAATGTCCGCGCATTGCATTTCGGGTAATGTAGTTTATTCCGCTAAACGTTTATTTTTGCCGGTAAAGTCTGTAGAATAAATAATTCTGGTGGACTATTTATTTCCCAAACTCAATTTTTTTTTCTATTTTTTTTTTTTTTAATGTTCTATACATGAAATTAAACTGTTCAAAACAAATAAAGTTGTAGAAAAACCTTTAAAAAATAAATAAATAAATACAACCTGGGTTATATGGCGATCATCCACAAAAATGTTTTTGATTCGGTCACAAAACAACTTACGCATCAAATGTAGGGATGAAAAATAAACACAAATTGAAAAAAAACAACAACATAAAATCAATCCAACACGCAACATCAACGTGGAAAATCAAATCAAATAGCCGAAAAACCAACATTGCTCATATGAGGGTATTAGAAATTAGTTTTAGTCAGACCATCAAAGGCAGAATAACAGCTGTTTCTAGATGGAAGTGTATGTTATTATTTCATTTCAAGATAATAAAGCCTCACATAAACCCTGTTAATTCTTCGGTCTAAAGGATTTTTTTTTTTTTTTGGGGGGGGGGTTAGCGCATCCCTTCTGCAAGAATCGGTGTTATCTCGAGTGCAGAAGCAGTTACGGCACTTTTGGCACAGGGCGCATTTATCTTAAAAGGGACCTCTGCAGTGGTCATGCACCCTGTTACGTATGGATCCTCACCGACTCAAAAACTCATTGACTTTTGCCGCAGCTTGTCACTCTTGAAGCACTCTCCAGGTTCAACATCCCACCAATTTCTATCAGTGAATTTATCCTCGGTTCCACAGACGTGTTTCACGGAGTGACATCGTGAGACCGTCCCTTTTAATCCGGGTACAAGCTCTTCTTTTCAGCCGGGCGTCTCCCGGCTTAAGTGTCAGCGGGACGGTGAACCCTGGTAGCTGTCAGTTTCTGTACCGAAAAGAAATCTCCTCATTACTTTCCTAATGCCCTATTCACCGACGGGTACATTGCTTCTTCTGTTTAAGCGCTTCGAAATTTCAAATAATATATGCTGGATTTATTTGATCTGATATCCTGTGGACGGGATACAAGACAAAATATGATTCTCTCAGGGATCAATAAAGAATCCTCTAACAACCATTAATATGCTAATATAATTCTACCCAAATGAATTGTATTAAAGTTATGGATATGGTTAATCATTCTACCAGGCCTGCATGTATGAGTAATGAAGTTCTACTTTGTGACTGGGGAGTTTTAAATAATATCTTGCTGCTCCGTTCATTGCAGTACTGAAGGCTTATTCTGAAAAATGTCTGTTTCCTGAATAACCCTGTGAATACACAGAGGTGGGTGCAGCAAAAAAGTAAAGGAAACACCTGGGCCGGGGAGGTTTACCGAGTATATCGCCAAAAAAACCAACAACAACGCCGTAACAATCAAACGCTTAACGTTACATGTCATGTTTGGAATCGCTTGCTAATTAGTTTTACTAATATACCTTGAAGTGAAGTGTTTTTGACAGCAGGATCGGGACCAGAGGTGTAGATGTGAAAATGTGGGTCCCTATTATGGATCCATTAATCTACAGAGATGAATCCCCGGTTTTAATTTATTCATCATTCACAAGACACTTCATGCTCTCGATGAATTATCTTTGTGTGCGCGCGTAATTAAATTAAGACAAAGGCAGGTTTCTACTGAGAGGTATTTAAAGTGGCACAATGGAGGGATCGTTTTACAGGTTCTACTTGATTGAGTCGATAACAAACGACGTCTGATTGTGAAACCTGCAGAGACAAGAAGTGGATTCAGTTTCGGCCGGGATGCCCGGATTTTGATTGAAAGCTTCATTTCAGTTTTAAAAATTCTCCTGTGAAACCTTATCTAACACCCAGCCCTTGTCATGGGCTCGGCATCTGTCTCTACTGTTCTTTGCTCTCCTGTTTCTATTTTGAGGATGAGTTCCTGGAGTCATATTACATGCAAGTTCCAGGTACTTTCAGGAGTTGCAGGCAGCGCTGTCAATTCAAGTTGGCCGAGAAGATGTGGTGTCACATCACCCCCCCAAAAAAGGGCTACAACAACAACAACAAAAAAAACAAAAAAAAACAACAGTACCCACCATGTTGTCCAAACCCTCACTGGGGAGAGGAGGAGTTAGAGTCAGAAGATAGAAAAATATCTCTCACTGTCTGAATGAATAAATGAGCAGAAACAAAAGTTAAAAAAAACAAATCTGTCACTCATGAGAAGAACCAAGCAAACGTGCACCCTGTTTTCCACATAAGAGCACAGCAGTTCAAATCAGTCATTGTGGTTATTAGCAGTGTGAAAGGTCGATATGCTGGCTTTATTTTGAAGTCCATTTCCCTGCTTAACTACTCTTAAACGTGCCAGTCACACAGAAAGACATTGAGCGAAACGGCTGCGAATTCCTCCGACATACAGTACGTCTTCTGAAACAGCAATGGATGCTGCAGTCAAAGTCATTAATCTAAACTGCAGCCACGAAGACAGACGGTTTGCAGATTGATCCCAACAATTCGAAGATCCTCTGAGCTTCTGGTCGATAACACCTTGAGAAGAGTGAGGGGGCAGCAGGACCATCTCAGCTCTACCTTCCCTCCGCCCCTACTGAGCAGAACTTAATAATGCATAGCGCAGTTTGAAAAAAACAAACTTCAAATGGCTCCAACGTCTGATGTAGAAACAGAAAAAGTAAAAAACAACCAAAAAAAAAGCAACAACAAAAAACAGCCCGGCGATCTGTCAGCACGTCAACCCTAAATAATGGCTCAGTCCCATTTTCACCAAATGGAGGCAATGTTGCCAAAGTCAGCCTCACTTATGTGTTGCTTGTTGTCACAAACATGCACCGCAGCCGTCGCCGTCGTCACATTTCCACCCAATTTCACACGTACGGGAGAATCCAGATTGGTGTCTGAGACGGAGTTCGGCTGCCATTAGCAGAAAACCTCCCAATGATGGAATTCATTTTCTTTTTCTTTTTTTTTATGGTATCAAATCTCTCTCCAGTCGAACACCAGACACTCATCTATGCCAAGAGTCTGCGAGGTTGTTGTTCCGAAGCCAAATGTCGAATTACAGAGTTTTATCTTGGAACCCCTGCAAGTGAGAGGACTTATAACGTCTCCTGTTGTATTTGACTTTAACTCGAAAGGAATCAACTTTTCAGCCCCGGTTTTCCGTTGTTCCAGGTTAAACTTAGAGTCCTCTCTGGGAGGTAGAAATCCCACTTAACCCCAAACTCGGTGCAATAGCGTATCAAGTGGTTATTTCTAGCAAAGACTCCTTACATGCTTTTTAAGGTTTGAACGAGTAGAAATGTTCAAACGGTCTCTGCTGTATAATCAAAGTTCTTCTCGTGTTGCTTGTAACAGGTGCCTCCTCCGTATCTTCAAAGACCCATTTGATATTTTAAAGTTTTCACATTATCTGGTAAATGCCAATAGCGCTCGCAGCCCTGTGAAGCTGTGATGCATATTTATATTTATAAATAAAAGCAGAAAGTGAAACGAACAAATTCAATTTCGGCCTCATTATAAATGTAAAACTTCGAGGGACCGGCGTCGACGTCTGCGCCACATTGCACGTGAATCCGTCCAGCGGTTACAGAATGTGGAGATATGATACCGTGAACTACAAACATCAACCTGCTGGTGGCGCTAGAGGAGAAGCCTGGTCATCCTCGAAGCCGTCAAGGTTTCCTTTATCTCGGGAACGCTGATGTCTATGTCGGTATTTGTTCCAGTCAGTCTCCTGGAGATATGTCACAGGATACAGGTGGGAGTTTTGACCTGCTGGTCGGATGAAAAAAAGCCTCTTTGAGCTCTCTCTGGTCGTCCGCTGACTCCCGGTTGATGACTTTGACCTCTTTTCAAGTGGATGCCGTGAGCAGGTTTCTGGTCTTATTATCACGGAGAGCTAATGCTGTCTGTCCGGGGTCGTCGGGCCCCTCGATACCGCCAGCTGTTTTTTAACTTTACCCGTGTGCCGCACTGAGTCGGCTCAGACTGCTAAAGAAGACAGTACGATACAAATGAAAGCTCTGAAAGGCTGGTGAGTGAACCTGACTTGTGCCCAACTGGTGTTTAATACGTGATGCTGCGGCAGAAAGCACAAAAAAAACAACAACGAAGATCAGAGCCACGTGAGGATGAGGTCACATGCTGCTTCTGATGACTTTGTTGTTGAGGTCAAAGAGGTCAAAATATATCTATATATATTGGATATATATTGGATATCCGCTGTATTGAAAGCTCTATCCATCATACTGTTGAGTTTGTTTAGGTTAGAGACGGCATGCAATTTTAAAACAAACAATGAGGATTACTTGGGGTCAAAGGGCAAAGGTCAAGGTCACTGCGACATCCAATTCGTCACATTCACGTGAACGTTATATCTCAGGAAATGCCTGGATGGAAATTCTTCAAATTTGGCACAATTGTTCACTTGGCCTCAAGCTTGAAGTGATTTGAGTTTTGGTGGTCAAAGGTTAAAGTTCAGAGGTGCAATAAAATGCAGAAATGTTCATATTCTCCTCACTTGGGGACTGCTGTGGTAAAAATGACGATTTACGAAACGGAAGAAAAGCTCAACATACTACGAACTGAGGCTTTGTTATTTCACCCAGGTGGACTTGTAACGTCCACTTTTAATGTCTTTTTTTGTATTTTTTTTTGTATATAATCGACATGTAACTTTGCTGCTTTCTTGGCCAAGTCACGACTAAAAAAAACAAACATATTTTAGGTAAAAAATAGATAATACATGATACAAGAATTCCTCTTTATAGAGCACCATTTTTACATAATTGACTAAACAATGCTTTAGCTGGAGGGGGAAACTCTCATTAGAATATTTCAACGCAGTTCAAAGGAGCAGGACAATCATAACTATCCTGTTTGTGTCAAAGCTGCCGTAACTCTCATAAGTTGTTCGAGTGAAACAGCAAAAAGAAGATTAATAACAGAAACCACTTGGAAGTTTAAAGGGATAAAAAGGTTCGCCATTTATCAACACAAGCTCCCGTGAGGGTCCCATCTCATGAACTGAGTGTTGTGTACACAGCATCGGTTACTAAGCTGCACATTAGTCCCAGGACGATATGTTCAGGCTAAATGTGTAAAAAAAACCCACAAAAAAACACAAAAAAACCGTCAGCATTCACTGCACCCCGCGGCCGTGTTAAAATACCCACCTTAATTGCCACGATTTCATCTCCAAACCTGATTAGCCGTCTCATTCAAAACAAATGAGAAGGGTAATAAAGAAGAACGGTACAGCGGGGTGGTACGAGTGAACAGATAGGCGGGGCAGAGCTGTTTGGAGAGCCACTTTAACTTCTGCCGTGATTTATTGTATCAAACGTATAATGAATGTTTACAGCATTTCCAGGCCATCTGCCCGCTAAAGACGGCCTATTTAACCAGCGGGTAGCGTGCATTGTTTTGATATTAGTTATTAATAATGGATTGAATTTACTCACTGCATATAAAGAGTGTTGAAATCATTCATTGGATTTGGAAGAGTGATTGATGCAGGAGGATGCGGGCGTAGTCCATCACCGCAGCGTGAGGCTTTTACAGCCTCGGCGTGAAGGTAAAGAAGCTCCACTTCCTGACCAGCTGCAATTTAATAGCCTCCAATGTTAATCCTTTAAAGTTTATATCCGGGTTATTATGTTAATTTGTTCTTTTTAAGACAACAACATGTGTTGGTAATCTGTTTCTTTCCTAAAGCCACTTCACATGCGGTGAAATAGTGGCGATTGCACGCTGCTCTGTGGTTTAAAAGGATTATTTTACACAAAGTAAATAAATTATTTAAAATCTAACAGATTATCTCAGACTTTTAAATGTAAAGTTAACGTCTTGTTTCTTATGTAAATTTGTTCTTTTAAGACAACAACATGTGTTTCTTTCCGGAAGCCACTTGTGTGTCGTGAAATTGAAAGAACTGCAGCTGCTCTGATGTTTAAGAAGATCATTTTTCTATTTTGCACATAGAGATAAATTCCATATATGACATTTGTTCCGTTTGAATATTTTTTAAAAGCGCTTAGTTCAGGGGTCCCAATCTTGGGGTGGGGGCCCCTCCGAAGGACCACAAATCTGGGGGATATAGAGATGATTAATACTTTTTTTTGTGTGCTTTCTTTGCTTGTTTTGTGAGTCATCTTAGAGTCGACTGAACTTTCTCCGTGGCAGCTGAAACACTTTGGAAAAGCCTCAACGTCCAGATCAGGTCCTCGACTTCACAGCCAGCATTTAAATCTTGTTTAAAAACAGATTTATTCTCTCTGGCATTTCCACATTTGGCCTAATTTTTTAATTACATTTTTTTAGTACAGTATTAATGAGTGCTCATTAGCACCTTTGGGTGTTTTTGTTTTGCCTTAATGTCATTTTTAATTTCTTTAAATTTTCATCTTTGTTTTTATCGCTCTATTTGTTGTGGATAGCCTCATTTATTGATTTAATTGAGCTTAATTTTATTTAATGTGTTTTAATTCTGTTTTAAATTGTGCAGCGCTTTGGTCAACGTCTGTAGTGTTTAAATGTGCTACGTAAATAAACTCGATTTTACCTTTTCGAGCAGATTAAACAACAGAATTATGAAAATGTAACTTCGTCCGAGAAGATGCCTAAATTTTACACCTTTTATTTTTGTAAGAAATCAAAAATGTCTGTAAACCACTAAAATGCTCCTATTATTCGACTGAAAAAAATCCGTTCACATAAGAATCATGATTCTCATCTTCCAAACATGCAGTAGATGTTCTCAGATACTTTCCACCAGTGCTTTATACCAGCGTTTACATTATGATCATTAGATTTGGTGGCAGCCCCCCACCCAGAAATCAATACTTTAATCATAGCCAGAATACACTCGTCCAGTTAAGCCCTTGTCGCATGAAATTGGCTATTTACCACTAAAGGTTCCTTTTGTGAACCGGCTTATCACTTCACGGGGAAAAACCCGGAGCGGACTGATAACACCCGACTGTAAACATCTCAAACGTACGAGAGACGAAGAACGATTTGTAAATTCAGTATTTGCGCTGAAAAAAAAAAAAACATCCTGCAGGCAGACGGCGCGCAGCTGAAGTTTTCTGAAGCATCCTCCTGACTGCGCGTCTTTTTTCCATAGTTTACACATGAATCATGTATGAAGTATGAATTATATAAAGCACGTCTTCAATAGTCATCTAACGTGACAGGTTTCGCACAACGTGTACAACACGGCGGCGTGCCGTGACCTACAAGCTCTGCCTGTTCTTGTTTCTTGAACCGTTCCCCTCGGAAAACATTATCATTCATCTCATTGAGCAAAAGCCTTTCGCACGTCGTGGCTGTTTTCTTTCTTTGAACTTAAAATGCCTCCAACATTTCACATAACACTTGACGGTTCACGTGTCACTTAAGAAACTAGATTAGACACTCAATCATGGCAGGTGTTGACTTTAACTGGTTGCTTGTCAAAATAAAATCAACTGGAGAAAACTATCATTGATTTTGTTGGTCTCATCTTCTTTTTTCACATCCCTGAAGAAAAGGTTGCTCATTAAACATTCTTTATATGAAAATGTTCTGGATATAAATATTTGAGGAAACTCTGCGCAAGCTTTCCTTTACAATCGTGCACCTATAGATTTCTCCCCGTGTCCTACTTTATGATGCTTTTTAAAGACGGGCGCGCGGTGCATTAATTACATATGATGATCTAAGCAGCGCCTAATTAGCCTTTGTGTAGTCGCACAAAGAATAAAGCAGTTTCCACATGCGGAAAAATAGGTCTCAATCACTGATTCAATTCAATTCTAAAATTGTAGCATGGAAAAGTTGGATAGAATTGATTATTTTATGACAAACAACCGATGGATCTAATTTGCTTGACATTATATATAATTATGTTCTCAGTAGCGGTTTGTGGATTTTTACATAAACGCAACACAGGAGGTAAAATTAGGAAATAATAAAGGAGTTATAAATATCTTACTTTGAAAGCACCCAATATTCGTGAATCTATCACACCAGACTGTCGTGCGGATTATGAAAAACAAGCGATTTGTTTGTTTGTTTGTTTGTTTGTTGTGGTCGAGGGTTTATTTGCTTCCTCTGCATTTCCCCTTCTAGGTCAAACTCTTACTGATGATTAAGTTGGACGTGCTGGCTGAGAAGAAGGCTCGGGGTTATCGCCCTCTTGCAGAGTGCTCGCTGCCGATGGACCCTGACAAGACGTTGACTCCCACCGACGCTGTAAAAAACCATCCCTCTCTCAGCCATTTAAAGGAGGCTGCCAACACTTCCTGTTTTAAAGTCCATCTGTGTGCTTGTGTGCGACCATCTGTGTGTGCAATGAAAAAGAAAACAATTATTTGTACTGCAGCTGCATTTTAGGCTACAAAACAGTGAGGGATTTGCAGCAGGCCTTCTGCTTATGTTCACGGATGCAGACGTAAGTTTCACTAAACTGTCCTGATGAATTTCAAGTCAATAAACTACAGCAGAAATGACTTCTCATAAAATCAACTGATTTGCATTCGGGCGATTAAAACAAATTACTTTTATCGTTATCTTTGCCAAAACTCGCAGATCCAGTGTGCTGTTTGCTCGCTGCAATAACACTTCGTGACTAAGTGGGTGACACCGGAGCCTACGCAGACTTCCTGCAACGACACGACACGAAGGCATCAGCAGCCGAGCTTCAAACTTCAAAGCAGACTGAGCTTCTCGGTCCTGCTGTGAAGGTGGCAATGGACTAAAAAAAAACACATTTTCACCGTCTCGGAGGCGCATTTACATGTCATTACATGGAGATCTCTGCACGGCCCATGCGGCAAAGGCTCAGAAATGATTTTCAAAAAGCCGGGCTTTACCTGGCAACCCGACATGACACGAAGTGCGAGCCAGACGACGGGCAGCAGCAAAGCGTAAAGCAAGTCCTGCACAGCTGATGTTTTTACCGGTAGGACTCCCTCAAAGAGCCACACAGGAAGTGATGAATGAAACAGCAGAAAAATAACTAAGAATTCACACAGCAAATGTTAAAAAAAAATTGTTTTATGTTCTAACAGCGCGCCGAGCCTTCGGGAGGGTTGGGGGGAGGGAGGGGGGGGGGGGCGCTGTGTGCAGCATCGTCCCTGCAGCCGGCAAAACTGGGCTCTGCTGCCTGATATTTTTTTAAATTTTTTATTTGGTTGCATGTTCTCGGAGGGTCTGCTAACACGCAGGTGAGTTATGGTCTGAGCACATCACGTCGCACACATCGTCGCAGGAAACGGCGACCGGCCCCAAAAGCAACCTTGTTAAGCTTCGACTGTTGTTCCTTGTGCACCCGGAGCCAAACACACTTCCCACGCACGCATGTGCTTCGGGGATCGCTCTGAAATGCCCCTGAAAATAAACGACTCTGGATGGTTGTCAAGACGTGATGGCATGAGCTGTCAACACCGCTGTTGTTGTTGTTGTTGTTGTTGTTGTTGCTGTTGTGCAACGAACAATAACCGAGCCTCGTCGTCTAAGTTTGGATTTCAGCCCTGATAGGAGAGGACAAAATGACACTTTTGTGTTTGGCTAAGAAGAGTTAAATTTTTCATCCGGCACTTCATAAAACATGCATGCTTATTTGCTGTGCTGTGTAGTTGTGGTCTGGAAGCCTGCGTTGTAGCTTCAGCAAGAAAGAGAGCTTTTAAAAACAATAAACGCTGCCTGAAAGTGTCTATTTTTAATGATTTCTTTTAATCTTTGAGGGATCTTGTGACTGCGTACATAAAAAAATAACCCTTAAAACTATCAAGAGAAACCCCTCCCAAAAGCCAGCTTGCCTTCCTCTCAATTTCCTCGGCTTTCACAGGCCAAGGTTAAAGACAGGACATGCTGACAAAGGCAATACCTTGAGCCCCAATAAAACTTTAAAAAGCTGTCTTGTCCGCCATGATGAATAATGGTTTTGTTGTCCTTGGTTGCAAAAACTATCTCGCCTAAGACAGCAAAAAACAAAAACATCCAGATAGATTTATTTAAATAAAATATTAAAAAAAACAAAAAACACTTGCAGGGATTTGGCAAGCTGAGCGGTGGGAGGACACACTGCTCTGGTGCACGCTCACCAAACGCTCCACAGCCGCTGATTACACACCAGTCAAAGCTGTGAATAATGTCGGAGACCCGACGTGCGACATCACTGTTACAAAGCTGCAGAAAAGATCTCATTGTATTCTATTAAGGATTCCTTCCACAAACTATTTGCTCCTAAAGGCTCACAAAGTCATTGACATTGAAAGTTGCGTGCGTCGTATTGTGGTTGAGTTGTAAGGACTGGGGATAACTATTAAGCAGGAAATGCAAAGGAACAAAGGGGAAAAGAAGGATGAACATTTTCCTCAGACATAGCCTAGTGGCGAAGTCACGAAGAAAAATTTGACATGACAAAAATTACATTATATTAGCTTAACATACAACGAAAAATGGACTTCTGCGGCCTCTGAGATTTTGTAAACGTCAGCAAACACGTCACAACGTCGGGACTATAAATACCACAAGAGGGCGCCGTTCATACGGGCGAGCCTTATGGCACATACGACCCGATTTAAACGCAGGGTTTGTTGGTAAAATGCACACACAGGTGCAGCTAATTCAATTTAGACTGAACTCCTTCAAATCCCTAAAAACGAATCACACCTGTGCACTCTCTGCTCAGGAGGTGATTTGTTTCTACGTGGAAGTGCATGAATCAGCCTGCGGGCCCTCGGTGAGCACACCGGCCATTTAATACCTTTACTAACCTCTGATTAAGGTTCAAGATGACGATATTTGTCTTTTAATTTGACATTTTGCCTTTTTATGAGATAATTACAGAGGAGTCAAGACGGGATATGGGGAGTAAAAAAAAAAAAGAGAGAGGAGGGGAATGACATTCAGGAAAAAGTCCGTCCTGCTGGGAGTTGAGCAGCGTACTCGGTCGGGGACGGTGACCCTCGCGGTAACGCTGCCCGCCCACTCGTCTCTCGCTATCGTTTGGAAACAGTTTTCTTTGTGCTGCTTAAACGGGGATTTAAGGTCATACTTCTCAGAAACCATGTGATGGGATCGGGTCAATCCGCAGAAACCTGCTGCAAACACTTTTAATTGGAATTAGTTGAAAAAAAACTTCTCCTTTTAAAAAGGGTTAAAAGCGACGTTGTTTTTTGTCTTTTAAGGGGTTTGTAAAGAGAAATATTAAGATAGATATATATATATATGTGTGTAATGCGATAAGTTATATGATGCTTTAATGCACTAAAGAATCTCGTGATCTTTATTGAACTCAAGAAGTTGAAGAAGGTCTGAAACGTACATTTTTGTTTTTGGGGCTCTCCAACTTCTACTTGTATTTCAGGTAAGTGGTGACTTACTTTATCTCTCAAGAAAAGCAGCTTGAACTTACGAGGACATTTTTATATATATGTATATATATATATATATGAGGAGAGAAATGTGAACGCCGCAGTTCGAACAAGAGGTTTTACCAGCCACATAAAGAGTTGCAGCCCCCCACAAAAAAAAGAAAAGAAAATGCAACACGTCTCGTCTCAGCGTTGCATTCTGGTCTATGGAGGCAGCTGTCAGAGCCGAGCTGTTATCTCCGGCTCTCCTCTTGATGGATCTCTCCCCCGTACGGCTGCTGAGCCTCTGTGAAAAATTTCCAAGTCTAGAAAGAAGCCTCGCTCTTTGATTTGGAGGGACTGACACCAAAATCTGACATTTACCACTGATGTTCTGTATAGTTAAAGATATTTCTGCTGTCGGGCTTCATTGTAGCCGCTCTGGAAATATCTTGACATGAGATCACAGTGTCTCTGACTGGGCTGTTATCCGAAGGGAAAGAAATGAAATAAACAGAAAACGGGAACAGAAATATAAACTGCATCACCAGCTTTTTTTCTCTCTCTCTCGCTCTCTCTCTTTAGGCTCCAGCATTTGAATGGGTGAAACCGTAAAGAACATACATATTATAATCCAATTAGAGCGCTGCATCATGCAGAGATTTGATGTCGGGAGTCGGGAATAAGGTATAAATAGACGGTATTGTCACTCAGGACCCGCAGATTGATTCACTCTGAGTCAACCTTGCACCCCACATTGAAACAAATTACCTCTGTGCACAATCTACTCAGCTCCTGTAACACCACCGACAAGCGACATCAGAAAAATAATGTCTTCAAGAAAGGTGAGACACGGTGCTATTACACTTTATCTGAGCCTCAAATACAGTATTTAATTCGGAGGTTACCAGTAGAGAATTAAATGACATGGATTTTTTTTTTTTTCATATAATAGCATTTAGCCAAACACAGGGGCCGGTTTTGTGGTTTGGCCTTTCAGACAGTTAAAGAAACCACAGATAACGCTGTATTAAACACTTGCATATCGAAGCATGTACGAAATGTATTATAGTCTTTTTCAGAGGGAGCTGTACTGTACTGACTCCACACGAGACTAGAAATATTATATTTGTCTTTTTTTGTCAATAATTCCCACGAAAAATAGCCAAACCACAAATGCATCATACCATCTGTCGATAATTTCCCCAATTCCCGACTGTATCTGTGGTTCTCAGGCCTGTTTGGTTTCAAATCAGTCACAAATACATTGTTTATTAAAATAAACAACCCATCTTCCTGTGTCAGAGGTTTTCTTCCTGTTAAAAGGGAGTTTTTTTTTCTTCCCGCTGTCGCTCATGTGGGAATTGCTAAGCCGTTGGGTTCCTGTCTTAAGTGCCGTGAGATGTCGTGATTCACTTTAACCCCATTTGTTTTAATGTCACAGTGAAAAGGACCAAAACCAGAAATGTTACGGTTGACATGAAAATAAAAATCCCATATGAACCTTCTGGTGACTGTTAAATTAGTTCTGTTTGAGTAACTCTGGTGCTATTCAGGGTTTAAAAGCTGCATCGTGACCTTTACATGTTGAAGGTGCGTGAGCTGTGATTGTGGAAAGTTGGAGCAGTTCTCGCTGTTCCTTTTTATATATACATATTATTGAAAAAAAAAAATCAGCTGCTCCAAGAAGCAGCAGTTGAACATAGTGTCCTGCACTGTATGGAGGAAGCTTATGGGAGCTGCTGACAGGAGCTAATGTGAGGCCAGACTCCCCCTCGGCATCTTCAATACATGAAAGTATATACAACATGGCAGTACCTCTCAGACCGGGTTATATTTACTCTATATCTACGACTGTATGCTTTGCAAGCGGTCTCATTCTTATTATACTGATGAATCTGTAAGTAGGTGTCATTTCATAATTTCCTATATCCCTGATAAGACATTCAATATTTGTATTTTGTGCATCAGATCAATATAAACTTAAAGACTAAAAGTCCTCATCTTTTGAAGATGTTCAAATTTGATCCCTCGTGAAGATTTCATGTTTTTTAAATTTTATTTTATTTAGGATGCAAACGAGCACCTCCTCCAAAGCTCATGAATTCATTTTATAATTTGATATACATATATATGCAATCGCGCCCACGGAGTTAAAGAAAACACATCGAACGAGCTAAAAATCTGGTCGACAGCAGGAAGCAGCCGACTACATTTTGGTAACAACCCAGATATGAGTGAACTGTGGCCTGAAAGATCCTTCACGTCTTTGGTGTTTTTCTAGTGTATAAACTGAGTCTTTGCTTCCAGCAATCAGATGTCAGCATCTGTCTCCGTGCTTACTCCCCTCTAACGACCTGTGCGTCTTCCCCGAGTTCAAAAGGCTTTGATCTCTGCTGCCCAAGTGCAGCGAACTAAAACAGAAAATAAAAACCCGACTTCGAGTCAACACCTCCAAGTATTGGATTTTGTTGATGGGAGCTGCTGGATTGAGTAGAAGTGCATAACAGTAGGTCTGTGTTCCCACCTCTCTGCAGGATCTTTTCGCACTGGGAGGGCCCTCTGTGCACTCGGCACAGCGAGGGGGGAAAAGCAGTGATACACCGACTTCAAACACAAGTCGGACTCAAGCCAGGAGGTGATCAACCCCGGCAGGAACACGTCAGACACGAGGGTACGTGAAATAAACAACAAACGAAAAAAAACTCGTATGAAAGCGTCCTCCCGTTTTTTGTAAAAAATAAAAAAATAAAAAATTCTATGAGTGAATTAGTGGAAGTTAAAACAAGATATAAACAAATCATCAATTTCTGCAAAATGTACAAAGCCATTAGTTTCACATAGCGCATAAATCAAACGTGATTTTTATACCAATCCTCTTGTGCGATATTAAGTGCTCAACGAGCCAAAATCCTTCAAGGTCAGAGTGTTTCCTTCATATATGAAGCTGCTGCAGGCTGAAGATATAATTCACGCCGACATCCAGTCGACACCGTGACAAAACACACACAAAAACCCGACTGGGAAATTCTCATTCTTGCAAACGAGTGAAGTAAAAATGACACTTTGTCGTTGTGTGTATTGCATTTTTCTTTAGTACTTTACATATAACGGGAAAATACAAGGGTTTGTTTCCAAGAGAATACAGGAAATTTAACAGTGCTCTGTACATTACAATATTATAGTCAGTGTGGTGGTTACTTGGCACAGCCAGCCAGGCCGTGCACGTCGTGCACAGTTCACCATGGGTGGGGGTGGGGATACAATTCAAGATCTTCATTTACATGTTGTAAGAAGACCAAGTTTCTATTAGCAGCTTGAAGAAAAAATACAAATTGAGCAATAGTTTTCATGTTACCAAAGCAGCGTTACAAAAAAAGAAGAAGAAGAAGAAGAAAAAAAAAGGGATATAAAGGGGGGATGTAGGATGTAAAAATGATTTAAAAATAACATATTTTTCAGATGTATCATGTAAGGTGCAACATATTTACATACTTTTGTGAGTAAATCAGCAAAAAAACTAAAACTAAAAAGCTAAAACTAAAAAATGACATTAAAAACAGTGCGTAAAGCTGCTATTAGATACTTAATCTGTTGTAGTAATGTCACCAGATTTCGGGCTGACCACGTTAACACCAAACACAGAAAACAGCCAGGTTTTTAGTAAAGATTTCTACATTCATCCTGAGAGACCGATCGTCTGAAGTTTAAAACTGAAACTCTTGCTGCTACTGTTATTTCTCGTGACGACGCCGCGGCTGAAGGATGGACGCGGCTTCGACCGCCAAAAGAACATAACCTCACGTCTTCTCTTCCGCCGTTGGAACATAATTAAACACGAGAATCAGGACGTTATTCGATTTTTTTTTAACAAGGAGGAACATGGAGAGAGGACATGCAGTAAAACCAAATCCTTAAAAGTCCCAATCCAGGATTTTTGTTGTACATAATTTCCATCTTCAGATTATATTCAACTGATTAGTCAGAGGGAATATGAAGCCGTGTATAAAATACTTCTTTAAATCCATATTTTTAGTGTAATTCGAAGCTGCCACAGAGAGAGTAAATCTGGATTGGGTTTCTGCTGAAAGGGTTCGAGTTGAGAAGCAACGGAAAACACATCGTGAGCTCAAACCCGTTATCACCACGAGTGACGTCTGTTTGCTCGTGGAATCGCCGAAGTCGGCCAGTCAGTTAAAACATAAAAGACAAAAAACAAACTCCAAGCGCTCAGAGGCACGGTGCAGAATTAAAAGAAAGTAAATGGAAAATCATATTTTTTTGAGCTCATGTTTGTGTCATTAGTCCTGAAAAGAACTTGTTTCATGTGAGATCAGAGCTGGAACATCAACCTTCATCTTTAGTTATCCACTCTAGGACAAAAAAAAAAGGAAAAGCAAATGCTACGCTAATAGGGCAACTTCAATTAAAAACACTATTTAGCTCTGCTGTCATCTCGCTCTCGGTTTACTACGCGTGTCTGGCTGCCTCGCAAATGTTTTTGGTTAAAAAAAAAAAAAAAATCTCGCACAAAATATTTTATGCTCTTTCAAAACCCTCTGGATATTTTTTATTTTATTTTATTCATTTTTTTATTTTTTTTTTCTGCTCTAGTGCTGAAAACCGTGTCAGTAAACATTTAAAAGACAGCAATTTACACTTCAACACCGGCTGCGTTGATTTTTTTTTTTTTTTTCAACCGCTCTGATTTCCGTCGCTGAAGCCAATCGGCATCCGGAGGTTCGTTTGCATGTTCTCACAACCACGCCATCGCACCGTCGCCAACAACTCCTGCAACATTTATTTCTTTTTGTCTTTTTCCCCTCCCTGTTCACATTGTTCATTTGTGCCCTCTAGATTTTTGTCCTTTTTTTTTTTTTTTTTTTTACCGGAAACAATAAACAACATAGGGACGACGTACATAATACGGTGTGTTTGAAAACAGCGTGTCAGCGCGGGATGGCCATGATTTAAATGATGCAGCAAAATCAATAATATATTCGGGTAACCTTCTGAAAAAGGGGGTCGATGACATTTCCAGCAGAGTTTAGAGGGTCTTGTGCTCAGTGAGAATGTTTTCCAACTGGTACAGCGTACGCTTTTTATTCCATCAAAGGCTTGGAGGCCGGCCAAACTACGGGGAGGGGGAAATAAATCATCCAACAAAAAAAAAAGAGAAGAAGTTTAGATCTAATACAGTTCTGATGCATAGCAGATCACGTTCAACAAGTCACCAGTTCTGCCGTGACATTACCGAGGAGGGCGGGGTGGGTGTGGAAGGGGGAGGGAGGAGGAGGGGAGAGGGACCTTTTGCTACCCACCACAAGACTATAAAATGTTCAAGGCTTCAACCAGCTTCCCACTACTTTCCTCCGCCTCGGAGTGAGCGGCTCGTCGAAGCGACTCCCGACCTCGACGCGGTATATACACATATACTGGAGAGAGGAATGTCTGCATGTATGCGGGGCCTGGACACGGCATGCGTGTGATGCATGATAACACATTTAGTTTAGTCGCGTGTATGAATGGTTATATAATTACAATATAAACATTTACAAATTTGAAAAAAAAAAAGAAAAACACGCAAAAAGAAAAAGAAGAAAAAAAAGAAAAGAGTTGCTGATCGTGCCTCAAGATCCACTCGTCCATGCAAAGACTTGTCAGAGATCCTCACGAGCTCCGTTGCTATTTCCACCTTCGAGAACGGTCGCGGGGTCGTTTGCGTCGTCGCTCTCGTGCGACGCCGTCTCGAAAAAACAAGGTGAACTGTGACCGTTTCTTTTCTTTTCTTTTCTTTTGATAAGGCAATACGATTTGTTCAGGACCATGAGGACTAGTAGTAGGGCACTGCTTTGTCGACTAACCTATGAAATGTAGAAAAATGTAAGGAATGAACATGAGTACAAATCATGAGTGTGCTGCACCAAGAACAACGATGAAGAAGGTTTCGCCATTTAAAAGAACGCTTTTTTTCCCCTACTTTGGCAAAAACAAAACAAAAACCAAAAAAAGATCATTAATTTTCTTAAACGTAGCTTTTTAGGAGAGTCTTTGACAGTTTTTTGTTCATCAAAGGCCTCTTTGTTTGGAATAGGTACAGTACTGCGGAGTCCCACCGAGCCACAACCAGTACCCGTCCCTCCTCCGAGCTCCTGTCCGTTGTCAGGCGTTCTCTAGAATCACATCCTGAAAAGTACGAGAGCGGCCGGAGCGGCTCGCTCACATCGGCCCGATTGGCTCGGCTTCCCGACGACACGCGTTCGCCGAAGCCGAGATTTACAGACGTCTCCTTTGACTGAGATCCTCCGGTCAAGTCTTTGGCTTCCTCGAAAATATCTCCTCCGTGTGAGTGTGTATGAGATCACAGCACTGTGCAAACTAAATGGAACAAACCCTAATCAAAACAACAGTTGGCCTTTCAGTCTGTGAAAAACGATCTTTTCACTCAGGTGAAAAAGAGAAAAATAGAAAGGAACGTTTTTTTTTTTTTAAATTTTCTTTAGAAAGCCGAGAGCGCCGCTTCACCTCTTATCTCAGGCTATTTCTTTTATTCTGCGCATGTAGTCGTGCAGTTCTTCTGGATCTTGAAAGCCCATATCCTGGCAAACCCACTGAATGTCCTCTTCATCTGCTATGGGGATGGAGTTATAGGGCAGGTCCTCCGTGGGGAGGGTGGTGAAGGTGGTGAACTTGACCCGCTTGCGCTTGGAGGTGGGTGAGCTGGCCTCCTCGCCGTTCTCCTTCGTCGAGCCTCCGGAGCTGCCGTCGCCCCGCCCGTGCACCTGGCTCTGGACGCTGGTCTGGGAGCTGCCGCTGCTGTGGTGGTCCCCGTGGCAGCAGGTCTGCACGCCCTCCAGCGCGTTGCTGGGACTCTCCACCTGCTGCGGCGACAGGTCGCACTGGGCCCTCAGCGGCTGGCCGTTTCCCAGGAACACCCAGTGGTGGGAGTGGTCCATGTTGGCCTGACCCTCCGGCGGGATGCGCTTGTGGCGGTATTTGAGCACAAAGACGATGCAGTTGATGAGGAAGACCAAGATGGCCAGACAGAAGACTCCCAGCAGGGCGTACATGCCAATTTCAAGGTCGGTCATGTTGCGAGGTGAATGCATGAAGTCGTCGTCCTCCTCCTCTTCGTCGCTCTCAGTCGGACGCTCTTGGTTGCTTATCGTGGGGAAATTGGTGTAGTCGATGGGAACGCTGGCGGGCTGCTCGTTAGACGTCTCGTAAATCCTTCCGTTGACGTTCGGATCGACGACGGGACGCCTGGTGACGGGCGCCAGCTCGATCTCGCCCTCCGTGGTCACCTCTTCCTCCGAGTCTTCCTCCGGGCCGAAGCGGACCTTGACGTGAACCGCGGCGGATGCGATGACGCTTTTGCGTTTGGTCTTCTGGCAGGCCTCACAGATGGTCATCTCCACGCGCACCACCTCGCCAGATCCCTCCCCTTCCGCCACCACCACCGGCCAGCGCAGCTGAGGCTCCTGGGACACCGACACCACTTTGTCATCCAGCGTGGAGGCGTTCAGGTTGTAGTCTTTGGGATCAAAGTAAGTCAGAGTGGCGGCTGTGTTGTCACTAAAGAGCATCCAGAGAGATAAACTCGCCTCCTGTCAGACAAAAACAGAGAAATACAGTTCAGTTGGCAAAGTTCAAACGAAATAACTTTGATGACTTGAAAACCAAAGACTGCATGAACTCTCCTGATCGCTACATTATTTAGATATCTGTCACTAACAGAGGCCGCACAGGTAATTGTAATAAAATAGCAATCTCCCTCAACCAATAGCAACGCAGCGTTACACCTCGCGATGAAGAGCAGCAAGAAACCGGCAGAAAAGTAAACCCAGAGCGAGAGACACCAGCAAGATGACGACGCTCAGACAACGACTGGTTCAAAGGTTAATAAAGACACAACGGGAGACTGAAGATGATTGTTTTTATGTTCGGTGATTGGTTCCCCTTTTTGCCGTCCACAGTTGATATTTAGGTATCGTGACGGGTATCCTGCAGAGTTCTGCCCGCCCGCTGAGAATATCATGCATCTCGCAGGACCGCGCACGCCTGCGGGGAAATCTGCGAGACATCGCAATGATTTCTCTGCTGTTTAAATGCGACGTCATCTTCTCCGTCAGGTTCCTCAATGATGATAAATCCTCTGAAGTCTGTAGTTACGAAACATTTGAAGTCTTCAGTGTTTTATTCCATTTTCATTGATACGACTGATCTGAAATTTACAAGATTTTCTTGACTGATCTCAATATTGATAATATTATTAGTATTTCACCGGAATAGCACATTTTCTTGTTGTCTTCTCTGTCAGGTAAATGAAAGCAATAAACATTTACATCGGGGAAAAAAGACGCGTGGTCTCAATTCTAAGCCACACACTGTACTAGCAGTGATGGTACATCTATTATTTTCGGGGCTTATAATTGTGTCTAGTTGATCCGAGATGAAAGACAAATGACGGCCAGTAAACTGACCAATGGAGTGACGGAAAAGTGCAGACGGTGATGCGTAATACAATTCCTTACCCCCGGTAGGAGAAAAGTTACAGCGAGCAGCTTTCAGGCCGCGTGGTAAACAACATGCTGCGTTAGCGTCAACAAAGAAGTGTCAAAAACCTGTGAAAACTGCCGTATAACGCTGCAAAAGAATATTTCAATGCTGCAGATCCTATTCTTTCATGGCATTGACCGCGATTTGAATAACTGTTCTCAACTGAGCCTTTGAAGTCCCGGACTTGCTCCAATCCCTAAATCTCCAGAGCGTACGGGGAACATCCGCAGTACCCCGGCGCTCGGTACGAGCCTCGACGTGCGCACGGGACGGGCCCGCCTCTGATGTGCACACGGGCGAGCTGCTTTTCAACCACGGAGGGCAGAAGGAGGCGGAAAGGCCGCGTCGTCCTGAACGCTCCGGCACTGATAAGGCGCACGAGTGACGAGTCCACTTTTTTTTTTCCCCGTGCGTTTGCCCCGAGTGATCTTCGCATTTGTTTTTTTTTTTTTTTTGGGGGGGGGGTATTTTTTTCCTTCACTCTTCACTGTCTGTGCTCCCCTACAGGGAGAAGAACCAGATAAAAAAAAAAAAAAACTCGCCTCCGTTCCAACACGGTTTGTAACCTGACAACATTCATCTGCCGGCGAGTAAACCACAACCCCGGTGTCCCGTATAATCAAGGCTGCGTTTGACAGTTCCCCCCTCCCCCCCCCGCCCCCGCACCCCTACTTTTGCACACAGCTCCCTTCTAAACATCAGCAACCAACCATTAGGGACAGCCGACAAAGACGGAGACATTTTGTTTCTTAAAAAACGGTCCAACGGTTATCAGTACTTAGACGCAGATGCGCAACCAATTTCCTCAGAAGAAAAAAAAAAATCCCTTTGGTTCAGCTTTAGTCGAAGACCACATCCCGCCTTTTCTACCTAGAGGCAAACCTCCTCTTAGCATGACGGCACGGGAGGAAAGCCGCGGAGACGGGCGATTAAATTACACATTAAATATGTCATATCTGCTTTCATGAATCAATCCAGTCTGTACATTTCTATAAAGTAATGTGCATTACGGGGGGGGGAACTTTCCCAATCTTCGATTGCACCACTCTCCTGATTTTGCGCTTCGTGGCGTCAAGGAGTACATGTGGACGTCAACATAAACAGCTTGATTTATAAAATATGCATGAGCAGTGTAAATATTATTCAGACATATTCGCTCCAACTCGGGATGCAGATGTTCTATTCAGCTTCATAACTACTTCGTCGAGTTGCTCTTTTGAGCAGCAACAGTGAGCAACAGAAACGGTTGACAATAAACCACCAAACTGCCGCAGCCTCCCGGCTCTAAAAGGACTGAAAGAACTTTGTCATGCAGAAAAGAGAATAATGCAAAGAGACCTTGATTGTCCAACTCTCCCCATCCATAGTTTATGTGTTTCATTCATTTCTAGAGTAATAGAGGACATTTAGAAAGTTTTCCTGTGAAACAGAATCAAATGGCTTGAAATAGCTCCAGTAGTCCTCGGAGAGTTTTGCCTGCAGAGGAATTGGCTGCCTTTTATGGCCCGGCCTTGGAGAGCACTTAGGACAATACATTACAATAATTAAATTTCAAGGTGGCCAAGAAGCGGAAAGCAAGAAAAATTGGAATTTAATGCTCTCTCTCTCTCTCTCTCTCTCTCTCGCTGATGCGGTTGTCGTTGCATTTTTAGCAACTTGCAGGCCAATGAAAGGGCAAAAGCATGGAGAGGAAGTCAGACACGCACACATACACACATTCCTCCCGAGGTGATGCAGGGCTGCCAATTAATTCTTTGCAGAGATCCTTCCTCCTGTGTGAAGAGACAGTGGCAAAGAAAGAGCCCCCCCCCACCACCACCACCACCTCCACCCACCCGCCACACACTCAGACGTCTTCTCGCTTCTCACTTGAGCTATAAAATCCATTTCGGGAAAATGTATTTGGACGTATCAGGAGAGGTTTGCCAGGCTTGGCTAATATGGAGTTTGTAATAAAACAGCTCCAAGGATACTTCTTAGTCCGCTGCAGTTGCCTTTATCTGGTGGCCTTACTAACAACGCTGTCTCGAGCTTAACAGACTTAAAATGGAAATGATTTTACTGCTGAAAAAGTGAAACCAGCGCCTGCCTGTCGATACACAAGACGAGCCAGCGAACGGATTTTGCAAATCAAGTTGAACGTGACCACCTCTGGAGACAGAATTAAAGAGGAACACGGACTACGACGTGTTTGTAGGACGTAAGGAGCCACGCACCCACAGAGCTGCTGCTTTTGATGTGGTTTTATGTCTCTAAATAGATAGACTGGTTCTTACCTACAAAACGTCGGCTCGTTCGGTTCCTCTGTATCACGTTGTACAGTTCTGTCGCAACGACTTTAATAACCTGTTAGGATTTGGCGCTATGGAAATCAAATTGAATTGAGTTGAATTGAATTAAATTAAATTGAATATCCTACGATCCAAAGCCAAACAATACCAGCGTGACAAAGTGCGATTGTAATTTAATTCCGTTGCAAGTGAATATTGATCCAAAGGAGATTTGAAAGGATTTGATATGTTGTCCTGCTTAAAGGTGTGTTGGTTTTGAACAACAATAAAACAAATACAAAATAAATAGCCCCGAATCCGAACGGGACCTGAAATTGTTGTAAACAACCAGAATAATAAACATGTAACCGTCCACCGGGTAACTTTTTCGCTCGTTGCCAATATGGATGAATATTTCATTGAAAGGGAGCAGAGCATTCTGTGTTTACCTCTTTCTAGCATCATGTCATCCATCTAAATTAGATATAGATATATTTTTAACAACATGTTGGCATTTCCACTTACGGCTTCACTGGGAGGCCGTGGGGCCGCTGTGATTTGGAAGTAGCATTAGCTGCTAACGCTTGTTATTTACCTCAGGTAGACCGCTGGTCATTTTACCTTCAGCGCACACACAGCTTTCATGAATATGTAGCAAGCGTTGCGGTGCAAACTGCATTTTTTTATTTTTTTTATCCAACTACAGTCGCAGATTGAAAATGCGCCGTAAATATTTCAGGAACAATCTCGACGTTTCTTCCTGGAATTTTTTGTTCACGAGTGCCAAAACGTTGGGACGTGTTTGGGGATTTTAATGAGGTTGGTTGTAACGCACGCTGACTTGTTACTGAGCGCTTTTTTAACCCCCGATACGAAACAGTTGATAAATAATTACAGGTGCACTGACGAGCTGAACAGTCACAAGTCCCCATGGTACCTGTTTGAGAGCAGTGAGTGTCTGCAGGCCGGTTGCCTTGGCGACCATGGTGTGGCTGTTGCCGGGGCTGGGCTGCAGTGACAGGGTCAAGCCCGAAATGGCGTGAACACGCAGCTCCGTGATGGAAACCTTGTCATCTGTGACCGAGAACGCCGCCTCTCCCAACACTGCGTCCACGGCCAGCGGAGACTCCACCTGCAGAGAGAAAGGAAAAAAAAAAGAAGAAGAAGAAGTGTTTTTATTGTCTCTCCATCGTTTAAGTCCAGAATAGACAACAGCTTTATTGTCTTTCTGAAACTCATAAATCCCATGACAAGCCAATTTTGGATTAAAGTGTTTTGTGCTGTTGTTTGTTCCAGTGCGTCTTGAATCCATGTGTCAATGCTTCTCCGTCTATCATGGAGAAAAAAAAGCAACAAACAACAACAACAAAAAAGCCTCAGTCGAGACGGAATCCATCATCGACCAGACAACGAGGCACAATCTGAAGCCGCACGCTTTCACGGTGACGGTTCGCACAAAACACTTGTGCCCAGCGAGGTGTCATCACTTGAAATGCCAAAAACCATTTAAAGATGGTCCTGCCTCTTTGGGTAATCCTCGGCTTTTGACAGGCCTCTGCAACCGGTACTTTCGGGCACTTTTTAAAATATCATTATTTCTCTTTGCAATTGTAACCAGAGGTCATGCGGGACGGAAACAAAGTAAAAGAGTCGTTCGGCGAAGCGGCGGCCTTGTCTTTAAGAGCCGGGCGGGGAAATCTTTTCCACCTTCATCTCGAGCATTTTATGAGTCTAGCTGGCGTTCAAAAAGCGTGTAAAGCTGGAGCCGTGATCGGTCTGGTGCTCCGACAGGCTTCCCCGATCATCTCCGAGTGAAACCTTGAAACAGCGAGACAGCTACATTCATTTAAACACATCTCAACCGACGATATCTGGAAGCTGTAATTCGATGCGGTGCGAATTCCGACTGACAATTATGAAACGGTAAATAAAATGAAAGGAGTCTTCACCTGAGGGATGCTTTCTACATGATTGTTTTCATCATTGTGTTTCTTGTTTTTGTTTGTTTGTTGTGCTGCCTTCGGCTCCGATCTAAGTGCCACATAATTTGGGTGCGACGCAGTTTGTCATCTGAAGGCCTGAGCCAAATCCTCTGCGGAAACAGATGCATCCGCAGGTGGTTTTTATTAATTCGAGATCATAAAAGCATTTAATAAAGACGCACACATGCACGTCCACGGTGTACACACAGAGAGAGAGAGAGAGAGAGAGAGAGAGTGCAGCGGCAGGCCGATCTCGTTTTTAATCACAGCCACTGAAGCTCGTGTTTGGTCGTCTTGGGATAAACTGAGGACTCTGAAAGTGTTAACGACCCCACGAGAAGCTAAGAACCTGCAACTCCCCTCAAGTCCGTCAGAACTGAAGAAGCCTTTTGGGTGAGAGGCCAAAGGTTTTGCAAGGAACTAAAAGAAGTCCAGTTGCCTTTGGATCAAAGCGTAACGTTCATAATCCACCAACCAGGTATCAGATGTCAATTTCGAAACAGTCACGGCGCGACCCTCCGTTAACCGGGCATTTACGTGCGTGGAAGTTTCACACCGACAGAACGTGCAGTACACACGCTAGTCCACTACAGAAAAAAAAAAAACGTGTAACTCTCACGCCTGGACAGCCCAAAGCGTAGCTATCTCACGCTTAAGCTGTTGCGGACGGGCGTGTCCATTTCACGCTTTGCCCTGATATTGAGTTGAATACACATATTAGCTTTTGTCTGGAGCTTCTCTACCGTCTCATGACCAGACGGGAGTTTGCTCTTTTTAAAAACTCCCACGTTCTCGGCTATTTTTGTTGTTTACACAAAATTGTCAAAACGTCTTCTGCCAATTTCCAAAAGACACGTACACGTTTATGCTGTTCGATGTCTTTGCCTCTTTGAAACCTTTACGACGGGGCCTCCTTTTTTGTCATTGATTACGATTTCACGATAAACACTGAGGAGTTTCTGTTATTCGGTCCATTACCGGAACTTTTAAACATTAAACTCAACGTCACCTTGTAACTTTGTCCAGACTTCTCGAGTAATCATTAGCGATGTAATCATTGTGTATTTCTGGATGCCTTCCCTCTGTGTCCTTTAAAAAAACAAAAACCCAAACAACAGAAACAGCCTGTGTGCAGCAGGAGCTCTGTGGCCTGATGTTGATTAATTAACGTCCGTATTCTCCTGTTAAGAAAATTAGATCCTCACCTTCAGTGACACTTTCCCTTTTTTATTTGCGGTTCGGTGGGAGCTCACTAACTAGACAGCTTGATGACTTGTCAAACTTTGTGTTGCACAATTACAAGAATGATATAATGTTCTTTGCTAATGTCCCTTTAACCTACAGAGGTTAATGGTCGGAAACAATTACATGCTGCTGTGTGAGAGCCTCTCTGCAGCTGTGTGAGTTTTACGCGCCGTGTGCACTTTATGCTGCTTTAGTATTACGGTTAAGTATTAAAGAGTATTGTGAAAACTTGTACAGAAGAATAGAAAAGTTAAATGAAAAAAAAAAGGCAAAAAATAGGAGGTAAAAAAAAACAACAACAACCATTATGCAGCTATGAAATTCTGCAGTCAGGTTCCACTTCTTTATGCATATTGTTTTCCTGTGATGGATTAATGCGCCAGAAAGGAAAGTTATGGTTCACTGGGCACCACACAAACATGCACACACACATACACACACACATACACAGTGTTGTGTGCAGGTATGATAGCATATGGAACATTTAAAGCTTAAAAAAACGCAAGTTGCGTGATGGATCGCTCTCTCAACAAAACAATCTCTGCATTCAGCTCGATCGCGGGAGGTTTTTATCTCGGTGGAAAGCTTCAGTTTAAGAGGAGTGTTAATACAGGTGAAGCGCGTAAGTCATTTGAAGGAATACAGACGGCGAGGTGAGGCATGTGTCGCGAGCAGAAAGAAGTCAGTTTCATGTGTACGAACACGTCTGATCATAAATCCTCCTGAGGTCAGACGGAGTACGACTCCGCCGCCGAAAACTGTTTGCTCACAATTGATTTTCTGCTGTTTGAAGTTTCATTCAGCCGTGGCTGATATTTTCAAGGGCCAATTAAAGTGACTAAAAAAGAAAATCTAACACTGTTAAAAATCGATATCGTCGATTTACGTCCAAATGTCAAAACACAACTCAAAACACGTACCGTATTGTACATTGGTTGTATAAACTAAGAAATGTAATCACAGAAACTAATCTCGTTCCAGGTTATGATCGACGCGGAAAACGTATCAAAGCGTGTTGGCTTTTATTCCTCAGCTGTCATTTATCTAATTTCAGGGATATTTAAAAACAAAAAATATCTTTGCCTCTACAGATCAGGTGCTGCAGTCAAAAGTTTGATTTCACAGTTTGAACCTCCGACTGTTTCCACTATTTTTGGTGATTCACTTGACACATGTAGACCGTATGTATATTATACATGTCGACAAATTCTTCGTCTCAACTGAACCAAAAAAAAATGTAAATATAATATATTGTACATAATAAAATAAAATAATAAAAGACATATCTATAATAAAACAAGGAGAAGCCAACCTCACATTTTGGGAAAAGAGCAGTATCCAATGATATTTTTAGATAAAAGGTCTCATAGCAGTTTCCACCCACCATTGCCAGTCGTACAACGAGAGGACAGAAAAATAAATAAATAGAATTGCCACCTCATAGTTGTGTGCCTCCGCCAATCAATCACCTTTTAGGACCCCTATAATATATGTTTGGGAAGACTTTAAAGACATTTCGAGCTAATTCTGAAAGGACACAGACGCTGGAGCCACGACAGTCGACGGTGGCTTCAAATATAGATGCTGCTGCAAAGGAGCTACAAGTTCCAAAACGTGGACGCTTCGCACCCCTTCTGTTCCTGAGTTATGGTGTTGATTAGTGGCCAGAAAAGTGCTGTTTTTGTTTTGCACAGCAAAAGGATATAAATTGCAATCACGTGTGTCATTTGATCCTTTTAGGCATTTAGGTGAAGTTTTTCAAGAATTAAAGTATGAATTGTTGAGTTATGGCCAGAAACATGTCTCAGTAACCTTCAACTGCCAAAATTGAATCAGTTGATTTTTAAGTCCAAGAGAACATTTGTACCAAATTTAAAGAAATTTCCTCAAGGCATTGACGAGATATTGCACTCACGAAAATCGAAAGGACGGATGTTTGGAGACCTAATTCAAAACTAAGTTTTTGAAATGCATGTTTTTTTTTTCTGTTACTCTGATGCGGGTGGAAATGTTTCTAAAGTTAACGAGAGGAACCGACCTGACGAAAATTTCTGCCCTTTTGTGACCTATTCCTAATTGAATCATTAAGGAATTCACAGTCCCACGTGATCAATAAATGATCACCAAAACGCCTTGATTCACTAAAATGTTTCCGTCTCGTATTAAAGTGTTGTGAGTTCAGAGGACGAGCTCATTTTCACACTTCTGCTCTCATCTTTCTTCTGTGAGATAAAGTTACTTTCTTTTCTTTTTTTTTTAGGGCAGTTTAGTCAACACGATCTGAGAGTTTGAATTTCATAAATTTTTCATTGTTTGAAGCTGAAAATAGTTCATTTGTAGGCTAAGAAAGTTTTGGCATTCAGTTTAATTGAAACGGTCAGCTTTGAATCTATTAATAATCGGAATGAACGGGAGCTGCAGAAGCTTCAGTCCGGTCCTGAAGGTCTGTAAAAAAAAAAAAAAATCTGATAGATATAAACTGAGTGCAGCTCCAGTTAAGTTTATTATTTAATCTGTTGGCACTGATGCACTCCTGATTTTCAAAATAATACTCAGGGGTGAGAACTGTTAGTAATTTCAGAGGGAAAATAAGCTTCCAACAGGCTTTTATCACATTAAAAATGAAAACCCAGGAGAAAGATTTTCCCCCTTACTGTTATCAGTTTGCCATGTTTGTGCTGTATTCCGGGGTGCATTTGCTAACAAAGTGCAGCTATTTGGTTTTCGTTTTCATTCAGATTGCCTCATTTTCTTTTGCCACAGTTACTGATTTCCCAAGTTCCCCACAACATCTACAGGAAAAAAAAAACAAATCCCCCCCAACAGAACGACGCTGCAACGTGTTGCATCCAGCGAGTGTAAACAGAAGGCGTATTGTTGATGATGTGATAACGAGGTAAAGTAGCGACTGAACGAAAAGCAACAGGAGATGATTTGGGTCGTATTCTTGTCTTCTAACTATCTCCTCCTCATCTCGCAGAATATTTATCGAGGTCAACGGATTGGCGTGTTAGCACACTGAGCTAATTAGAAACAGAAAAGTACAGCTGGTGAGAACGTGATCAATTTTACAGGTAGATGGAAATTAAACAAGTCTCTGTCCTGGAACGAAACTGGATGTTTTATTAGAAGGAAACCTGCATTCGATTTTAAAGGGGTTGGAGAGAGTTCACACAAACGTAGCGAATACGTCGTCTAGTATACGACTATGACAGAAACTGACGCAGGGTTGTTGTGCTTCATTTCTGTTGCATCAAATTGCAGGTAAACATTTTTAAAACAGTTTTAACATCAGAGTTTACTCACTTAGTTTTCTCAGGTTGTTTTTCACAATTTCTAGTTCCTATTAGGTGAAGGATTTTCAGATCTCCGACCCGGTGATGGCGACGAGGACACTTAACAGGGGTTGCTCATTTTGGCCTCACAGCTGTGGAGATGTTACGGACTGAATTTAGGGATGTTATTTCAGTTTAGAAAAGGAATTCAAGGGGCAATCAGAGTTGTTAAAAGCTCATTCTGCCTGTCTGTAAACGATTTAATGGCAATGCATCCGAAAGTTATCGTGACATTTCACCTAAAACTATGAACTTTCTATTCTTTAAATTCAATGGGAATCCATTCGAGGGGCTGTTCAGTCTGCAACACAGTAGTCACATCCTGGCAATCTGTGGACCCGTGCTGGGAGCGTGGCTAAAAATATGTCCGATCTCACAGTGATTTGTCAGGACAAACTTGACTGAACATGAACAGGATTCACTGCGGCAATAAGCTGAGGCGCTGCTGTGGCAACGTGATCCGTCCCTGGTTTACCACCTGCGAACACAGACAGCTTTTTATTTATTTTTATTTTTTTACCGACTGTTTTCCTGCCAGTGTGGCCGCTGCTTTACTGTGCTTTTAAAAGGAGAGGCCGATTTTATTTATTACTAGATTCTTTTGGCATTGTTTTTAAAAAATAAAAAAAATAAAAAATAAAAAATCTGATTGAAGAGGGGAAAAAAGAAAGAAAAGCTGCTTACATTTAACAAAAAATATTCTGGAGTGAGTTGTTGGTGGGTGACACCTGAGCGTAAACAGAGCTGTCGTGACCAGATTTAACAGTCTGAGATAAATACTGATTTCCAGCTACAGTAAGTAGTGAATGACAATGTCTGCCATCTGCACTGCTCTCTGGCGGAGCGAAGACATCAGCTGAAGTTGTGCGGCTCCTTCCGGCCGAGCTCCCGGGTTGAATTTGTCATCGGTGCTGCAGGTGGGGGAAGTGAAGGGGGGGGGGGATGCTTTACATGTTCCTACGCCGAGAGCTGCTGTCACCGTTGAGCATACGTGATGTGAAGCTGAGCGTGGCGTCACGTCGGGAGGCGGCGGCCACGGCGGCGACTCTATTTCACAGGCAGACGGGAGATCAATGAGTCCGAACGGTAGTCTGACACTGACCAGCGGAGCTCCTTCACCAAACACGGCTGAGCACTCGCTCATGCGAGTGCGTATTACTTGCATCGCACTGCATTATCTCGTCCTAACTGCGCCTCCACGCTTCTCTCTTCAAATCTCGCCTTCGATAAATCATACTTTGGGTGTAAAGTGCAGCAGAATATCGGCTTTCGTGGATGCCGACTGTCCACCGTGGCGGAAACACACCTGGGTCACCTTTCAGCCGATGAAGCATCCTCACGCATCCACAGAAAATTACAACAGTTTGGAGAAGGTGACTATAAACAAGGGGTCTCTGAGCCCCCCCCCCCCCACCCCTCCGAGCTACTTCGACAAAATAAAAGTGTCCGAGAGCTACTCATGTGTAGTAACATTTATTCACATAGCTGAGCTCCACCCAAACCAGCTGAATAAGCTTCTTTTCAGTCAACAATAACGAATTGATACTCAACACACACATTTTGTATCACAACAGCTTAAATTCAATAGCATGCGCATGTTTTTTGTTCCTGTGTGCATTTCTTTACGTTTCCGAATGGGAGGTATTTTCTTTATTTTCTGTATATACAATGACACAGATGTAATGAAACGTGTCAAATCATCGAATAAAACCTTCTAATATAAGAATTAACAATGAAAATCCAGTGTTTCCTCTTCGATTGGGACCCCCTGCGCCTCCTGAAGGAAACACATGTCCAAGTCAAAACCTAGTATACGGCCTGACCTTGTGTGAAACTGGAGGGCTTTTAATTTGAAAAGTCGTGGCATTCAGCCTAATGGCTCCGCCCCGCTGTTGCAGTCCGGCGAAAATATAGTATTCATGTTAATTACCTAATTAATGAGCACCCCGTTTTCTTCCCAGCTCAGTGTGAGAGTCTCTGCTGTGTTTCTGTCCTCTGATCTCTGTGTGTCTCACTGTGGGCGGAGCCTCAACCTCTGCTGCACTCCTTAATCGTTATTCTCTTGGACAGGTTGCAATATTGCATATTGTTTGAATCTCCTGCGATCTACTCGGAAACGAGTGGAGCTACGAGTTGGAGGCCCCGGCTCTGAAACGACCTCGAGAACGGATCATTGGTACGATTTTTTTAAAAAAATTTTTTAAAGCGAAGCTGAAAGCTGAGCTCTGCAATGCAGGAATCTGCAATAGAAACCTTCAGTAAGATTTTGATTACGATGTATTACTTTGAAAGAAACTTGCTGGTTGAAAGTTAAAGTTGCACCGACTGAGGTTCTATCTAAAAGTACATCGATATCGTGTAAGGACACGCCGTTGCCTCTAATTGAGATGCTGGATTCACACTGTACGTCCCAAGAATAATGTCTTTTTGCCTGATTTTGAGACTGCTGGGAAATCTTATCAAACAGAATATGACATTATATGAACCCGGCGCACTGAGAGCCCTTTACATTTTTTCTCAGAGTCAAACTGTTGTTTCGTGCTGCTGCTCGGGAAGACGATGTTTTTTTTAAATTTATTTATTTATTTTTTTTTATCTCTGAGTACACATACAGCTTCACCCAGCTGGAAATTCACTTGTAATGCAAATAGGAAAACAAACAAATAAATAAATATCACACCACTGTCATTTTGTTGTGGCACAAAGAAAAGTCAAACGAGTTGTTGTGCACTCTCTAAAATTAGATTTTCTATTTCGGGACAACAAATTAAGGAATACAGTGAATTTAAAGCCGCAAATACTTCAGGATCAGTTTATATATACTGTTATGTACACTATTTAAATATATCTGGTTGTTTTCAAACTTTTTTGTTTTCTTTGCTAAAATGGATTTATAAAGTAGCACACGTGTAAAGCCTCTTACAGGAAGCCTCAGTTAACAGCATCAGACAGAATAAAGACAACTTCAAATAAGATAAGAGTTTAATATTCAGGAGGTTTCACTGAATTGAACCTTGGTCAACTTTTTTCTGGACTTAAATGACAGGTTAATTTCCTCTGACTTCTACCAGCTCCAGCCTTCATCTTGTTGAAATGACGGCCGTTTTTCATTATGCTTCCCATCAGGGTAATTAACGCTGACAAGCACCGAGATGTATCTTGCCTCTTTATGCTTGTTTGCACAAAACAGAAAGTGCTTCTCTTCCAAGAGGATGAACTGATGAAATACAAACGTAATACTTCTCGAAAGCGCCGGCGGAAAGTGGAAACATGACCCTCGCTTGCAACTTCAACCGTTGTGTAAACTTTCAGGCAATTACACAGCTTCCCACACTGCAGAGGGAGTGGGTGCAACAGCTGCGACATAAACCTGTACACCCCCCCCCCCGCCGCAGGGCGAGAGCTCCCTCAGCAACCGCAGGGCCCTGCAGCGGAACGGCCGGTCCCTGATAGGCACTTTTGAGAGAATTACTGTCTTCGGGGTGAAGGGGGGGGCATTTTCAACGTTATTGGACACATCAAAGTATATAGAGACAGAAAGAGGGGAAATGATATGACGAATGTCCTGGGTCATGAAACTCTACTGGAAGCGAGCAGCAACAGTGATGTCACCTATTGGTTTGGAGCAGGAAGTGACCATATTTGGCCGCCCTGGGGCGGAGCTGAATCTGACTCGATCTGATTGGGAACTCGAGGACGCTAGGCCACCGCCCACCCATAGCAGGAATCTGACTGAACCACAGGCCTGTCAATCAAACAGACATGCCCCTAAATATACTGCTTTTTGAGGCCCAATATCTAATTAACGCTGAAGCTATTTTCTGATTGACCGCCAGAAAACAAATAAGAAGGAGTAACTTTAGTGATCAACACCAAATTGACTTGTATTGACTTTGTATTTCATGAAATAAGTTGAATGGGAGTCTGTGGAACCGGAGGCTTTTTTTTGGAGCCAACCTCTAGTGGCCCTCGCTGGTATTGCAGTTAAAGAAACGTAGTTTTAATTTTCAGACCCGGAAGATCCGCTTTTTTTAATTACAGTTTATGGGTAGAAGTTTTGGAACTTTGTTTACAAGTTACATAAAATGATGTGCTCATGTATTTTCACCTCGGGGCTTGTGTATCCTCGTCCCTATATGCCTGAATATTTGAGTACATGTCTGATTTGAAAGTTGCATTTGATCATTTGGTGAGTAAAAATGAACTAAGAGACTTTAATAGTGCTTTTTTTTTTTAAACTATAGAGCTTCTTAAATTAAGTCTATCTTTAAAAAAATATGTGATTATATTTGAAGAGTTTGACTATGGTTTGCACAAAAGAGACGGATGTAGTTGTATAGGCCTATATGCTGGGGGTTGAGCTTCTGGTGCTGCATACTTATTAAAAACAAATCCCCCCCAGCTCTTGGTATTTTCTTCTAATTGAGTGACATGTCAACGATGTGATCCCTGTTTAAATGTTGTCGTCTCGAGATGATTGAAGTGGATCTTAAAGGCAAATGCACACGCTGTTCCTACATCATTAATATTGATGAAAGATTCTGCAGATTACACCATTTCTTTTATTTCCGTTCCACCGGCGGTCGCTGGATGATTGCATGTTTGCAGATGTTAACAGAATGATCTCCGATCTGAGGACGAGCAGCCAAATTCTGTCCAAGTCTGGATTTTGCCTTTGAGGAGCGGCTATTGTTCAGTAATCCTCTGGATTAAGACCCCAACTCCCAGCAGGTTCAGTGGGTTCTTAGAAAGTCATCATTTTGCCCCTCGAACTTAGAATATAATTTACACAATATTTAATATGTGCTACGTATGTAATTAAACCTCTAACTCTCACATACTTTGCCCTGCGTTTTGCCCTAAAGAGACCTATCAAACGCAAGTGAAGTTCAAGACTTAATTCACGCGGCAATCATCAGCCGCTCCGACACAAAAAGAGAAATCAAATGACTTCTCTGAAATATAATAAATGGACAAAAAGCTGCTTCCTCTCTCTATTCATATTCATCAGCTGGCAAACAATTTGAATCAGTCTCGTAAGACTCGAAGACTAATTCATATCCTCCGACAGACTGAAAAAAAAAATCCAGCAGGAGGACTATTGTTGAGCTATATACTGTTCATTTTCACAAAAATCAGCATAACAATTTAACGGTTCTTGTAAAGGACGCCCAGAGAACTGGGGATCCTCTTTGTAATTTGAGTTTTGTAAACCATCAATCATTCATGCTGAACGGACAGCGAGTCTGCGGAGAGCGGTTTCGGTTGCCTGCGTGGCGTTTTAACGTCGGACTTTTTTCACAGAGGTTTCTTTACTTTGCAGTTCTCAGCCGTTCACGAACACCCGCTGGGCTGCAGGTGCAGGAGGTAAAGTTTTGGAGCAGCTGGGGAGTTTCAATTTGTCTGCACTGGCCAATGACCTCTGACTTCTTTTATAATGAGGTGGTGTCCTGCTGGGAACTTTGACTTACGACCGAATAAATTGGGAATGACATTCAACTGTAAATAGAAGCTGTCCTGGATTTTATTGGACACGATGGCAGTGAGGTTGTACTTTTTTTTATCTGGTGCCACTAACAGGTCAGTGTTTTTTTTAACTATTTTTCTACCTCAGCTTTGAAAGATTAATAAATTCGCTTTGTCCAGTCATGGTTCTGGATGCTTTGGATTTGAATCAATCTCTATTTTTTTCATGTAACGCCAACATGAGGTTCACATTTGTAGTTTTGAGTAAACTGTAACCCAGATGGATTGTTGTCAAATTGAATGCAGACATTCAGGCTTCCCCTCTGGATGAACTGTATTTTGCACCGTTTGTCATCAGGTCAGGTACTTTGAATTATGACCAGTTAAAATCAAAAAGTTCAGAGACCGATCCTGTTGCACGCTAACTGAGCGCAGCACGTTGAAGTGCACTGAGCAGGAGGAAGCTATAACCTCCACCAGGAGGTGATGGAGACACGGCGCCACACTTCAGGCGGTTTGCAGCAAATGTTTTCCCCTCAAGAGCGTCAAAGTAGAACTCGGTGTTGACCGTCTGACCCTGAGGCACCTTTTTTTTTTTTTTTTTTTGTCGGTTGTTGCTCTGTGACGTTCTTCCACTCAAAACGGCTCTCCGGACTCACCGCTTTCATTGCCATAAGCTTTCCGGAGCATTTTGAAGGTCTCCATTTCGGATTAACCGAGTTTGACTCTAAATTTGATGTGCGCTCTCCGTTCACGTCCGTAGAGAAATTGCAGACGCACCCGGACCACTTAAAAGATTAAAGAAGACTCATATCTTTGTTTCAAGATCAGTGCAGCCCAGATCCATTAGTTTTGACTAATCTAACATCTCCAGACCAGCTCGATCAAGCCGTTCTGGATCCAGTCCACAAGCTTTAAAAGTTGTTTGAAGGATGAGATCATTTCTTCACTCCTTATTTATTTATTTAATCCAATTGCTAAAAGACAATGTGGCAAGCTACATCTGGTCGTAAATCGATGTATAATTATTCATACCCTTCAACAGATTATAAGTGATCCATTGCTCATTTAAAATGATGGATGGGTGACTTATATCTTTCCTCCTTGTTTTGCCATCATCAGATGCATCAATCAGGGAACTATTCTTCCTCCTGACAGGCTGAGACTGTGATCTTTCACGGCGATCAAAACTCTCACCAAGCGTTACTTCTCTCCGTCCCCATAAATGACCAGTGAAGCGTCGGTAAATCACAGCCCAGGAGTAATAACTTGCTCTGCCTCCTTTATAAGGACTTCTGAACCTGTCTCGGCTGGTGCATTTACATGCACTTTATGTCAGGGGAGCTCTTTAACTTGAGAACAGCGGACGGCGGCGACGGCGACGTACATTTACAGAGCAACAGGTTATTGTTTCGTAACAGACGCACAGAGGTGACACGGAGAAAAGGTGAAAAGGGAAGAGGATATGTAAGTTGTAAAAAAAAAAAAAAAAAAAGATAAATCCTTTTTTTTGTTACAACTTCAGTATTACTGTCATCGTTTACGCCGTCACTCAGTCGATAAGTTAACTGCCGAGATGTGCGGCAAAAAAGGGAGAAGAAAAACTGGCCATCAAACGGTTTAACAAGGGTTTTAATCACAGAGAAAACCAAAAAAAAAGGATGAACACTAAACATTACCGGCCAATCTGTGTGTCGCAGCCATCCATCACAGCTTATCGACTGCTTTGATCAAGCTGCATGCGCCGGGTTCACCTCAGTAATGATGGATTATTGCGGACGTTTGCTCACTTTAGATTATTTTGGGAAACAGTTGCCTTTTTTTTTTTTTTACAGCCTGTCGAATTGCCTGCTTGAGTTTCTTGTCCCATCTGAGTCTGTTGTTACTTTGGTCCGAAGTGAAATGTTATCATAACCAAGAGAGGTAACCAGCAAAACTACGAAATGAGACCCAAGTTGTAGCGTTATCCTTCAACCCTTTGAACCCCGAGCTATTACCTTCACTTTTAAGATCATAACTTGGTCATGATAGGGGCCAACTATTTATACCATATCTTGTTTTTTTCAGGACAGTCTAGGTTATCTAAAACTTTCATCATCTGATTTGATAATACTTTTAGATAAGATAAGATTTTGTATATTAGCCTTTACATCAAGTAAAAAAAAAAAAAAATTGGGAGTAGCGGGCGTGAAGATGGACGCGATTAAATTTGATGCAACTTTAAAGTCAAATTTCTTTGCAATGCTTTGTCACGCAAATGAGGTACTGGGATTGTTGGAAAGCTCAAACCGTGCGATGTCATAGGATATGTGCTGCATCTGCCTCTGATAAATAACCACTGTGCAACCCAACAGAGAAGAAGTGGTGGGATTTTGGATGCAATTCGTGTCCATTATGATGAGCCTGCAAAGGTTCTTTTTCCCTCAACCTCCATTTTGTGTGGGATTTTTTTTTCCGCAAAGCACCTTCAGGGAACACCACACTTCTCACTCAGACGTATCTTTCTTCATCTACAGGGCCGTGACGTGTAAACGAGTTTACCTTCAGCGTGCTGGACCCCAGCTCCAGGCCCACCAGGATCGTCCTGTCCATCAGCTCCGCTATCCTGGGGTCGGCCACCTTCAGCGAGTCCTGGACCAGGTCGGTGACGTCCACCTGCCAGTCGGGTCCCAGCATGGTGATCACCTGGTCGGTGCCCTCGGTGGAGGTGGTGTGGAACTGGGTCAGCACCTTCACCAGGGCCCGCTGGTACTGCAGGGTGCAGCCTCGGCTCACGCGGCGATCGTCGTCGTCATCGTCTGCGTCGCTGTCTCTGGTGCTCCTGGAAGCGCAGACGCAAAATTTAAATACAAAATGAAAAATCCACAAAATATATCTCTATCTGGTGTCAAGCAAATACAGGCCTGGTTTTTTTATCCTCTCAAGAACATTGTGGATGACAGTTTTAGGTTGCTGTTGAATTTCCTTCAAAAATGGAAACTTAAAGTTGGAGAAGCTAAGCTCCGTCATGTGGCCAAATGTGTCTGGAATTATGCACCAAAAAACACTGAGAACAGCTCATCCAGAGGTAAAAAAAAACCATCACCAATCATAACTTCTTCAAACCGAGCATCTGTTTCTAAATTACGCTCCGCGCTGAGTCATGACATCTCAATTCCTCTGTTCGTAAGGATCTCGACTCGTTTTATAATTTGACATCATCACACTGATCGGGAAACTCGGCACCGCTCCATAGAAATCCATCACGTTATCTCTTCTGATGCGATGAGGAAAAAAATGTCCCCCGAGCCGGCGGGGAAGGAACGATAAGCACCAAAAAAAAAAAGCAGTTTTTGGACGGACGCCCTTCTTATTTCACAGGAGCCCTGGGCAGTGGGGTTAAACATGCCAGGTGCACCCCCCACCGAGCGCAATCTGCTCTACAACAAGATGTATGAGTTGCCCAACGTCTCTCAGCAGGCTTGACAATCTGCCAGTTCCTCCTTGAAAAGCATTCCTCCGCTTAATCTTCGCTTTGACTTAACCGTGCGAGCGACTTGAGATTCAGGGACGGCAGCGAGGGCTGTCAGACGCCGACAAAGTACGTACGTACGCGCACACGCACACACACACAGCACCGATTAATTCAAAGAACCATTTCGATTATCGGGCCGAGAACTTCCGTCCCGAGGTCTCATGAACGCTTTGAATAGGATCCCTCAACGAAAGAAAATGCATCGGTCAATGCATTTTGAGGCCCGCACCACCTACTGGGCTTTGATTATGAATTCATCTCGGCACCGCACTCGCCGTCACCCCTCCCCCCAATACTTCGGCTCATAACTTTGACCAGGCAGGTTACATTTTTGGAAACCAAAGGGGGCCCTCCCAGTAGGATCTCGGGGATCTTTGAAGGAACGTGCATGAAGCACCTTTACCTTCACCTCTGTCGGTCTGATTCATCTCGGGTCATCGATTCATCACCTCTGTGTCGATGGTTAATGCGGCTAAACCACAATGAATTCAACACAATGGAACTTATTGACTTGACGGAGATTGCAGGCATATGTCTGCACATTAACAGCCTGGTTTTATTGTAGCAATTTAGCAAATTCGAGGTCAAAATAATCTTGCGTATGGGCTCCGTCTCGCATCCTAATTCACAAATTGGAAAATTTCTGAGACCGTGTATTAAAATTCTGTCCGGTAGCAAATGTGGGTATTACTACCGAGTCTAAAACGTCTTCTTACGTGGTCTTACAAGCATCTGAAAGTTGCAGTTCCTTAGCCTGAATGGTCTCTGATAAAATTCTTTTAATTTTGATGATAGCTTTAGAAAAAAAAAAAAAAAAAAATCAGGATCTCACAAAAAAAAAATCTGAAAAATAAACTGAATAAATGGTGAAAATAATACGTGACGTGATGCACATGCATTAAATTATACGCATATGTTTGTGTGTGAACTGAGATGTGATGCAAAGTGAGTATATTTGATGGAGAGATATTTTTGTGATTAATTAAAGGAACATTTTTCCGCTAGAGAGACATTTCCTAATTGTTACCCGTCTCTCCTTGCATCGAAAAAGTTGCACATCTGTAGTATGATTTTTTTCCGACAGTGGCTGTAAACACCATTAAGGAGGTTGATCACACGACTCGAGGCGAGACTATACCTTTTGATGCATTTTCATTCGCGGGAAGTCAGAAGAAATAAGGTGCAGAAAAATGAAATGAAAAAAAAATCCCCCCATTTATTTAGAAAAAGCACGGCCACGCCGCTACGGCACAAAATCTACCCTGGAACTAATTTGTTTTGCAAATATTTCAGGTAAATTTGAAGGGTAATACCATCAATTTTACACGAGGTTTACTCATCACGAGGAGAACCGCTCAGCCTGTGAAGACTGTTATATAATATCCGCCGTGCTGCGGGAGCTTTCTTAAGCCGAAGAAAATATATTCAGAGGACGTCACCGGGGTTATCTGAGGCGGGCCTTCGAGACTGCAAATTTATAAGAGAGAGTCTGCATTACCAACTAGAGGGTCCAACAAAAGACTGCTACTGGGTGCATGATTGGAAATTCAATGCTTTAGGAGTTATACGATGTATTAAAAAGTCTGGATCTCAGCTTCTTCTTCGCCCCAAAAAAAACCTAAACTAAACCAGTGAAGAACCTTTTTAACCCTTTAATGCACCAGATGCAAACCTTTTCTTTTCTTTTCCAAATTTTCATGAAATATCTTGTTTTTGATTACCGCATTATTGTCTTCATTCACAAAATACATTTTTGTAGCACCGCATCAAGTTTACACACCTGCGTCCAAAATGACACATGTATGCAAGTGTAATTAATTAAGACATACTTTAATAATAATCTTGATCAAATTATTATTTTAGCAGTGATTTGAGGTCAAACAATAATGGACTGTGGTAAAAAATATATAAAATAATAAAATAAATTGCAACGCAAAGAAACCCTCAGTCAAAGCATGATCATCAACATTTTTGAGCCATGTTGTGCACTGTGACACAAGAATGTCCTCTATAGGAAAACTCTGAAAGGAAAAGTGAAAATAAGGATTTGTGATGATTAAAAACAAATTCATTGAGGAATTCACAGAATAGTGAACGATGAAAGACAGAATACTTTTGACCCACGTTGTACATTAAAGGGTTATGGTTTATTGGAGAGGCCAAATTACACCAAAATCAGTAAATCTAATGAAAAGCAACAACCTGATATTTTCTATCACGTTAAAACAACAACTTGATAGAAGAAGACTGAAAAACTGGAACCTAAAACCTGAACTCAGTGATGATGCACGTTTCTTCTGGTTGAGCTGAGCTCTCCGGTCTGAATGTCAACCGGACCTCGTGCTGTGAGCCGTGAGACGGACAGTGTAGCTTCAGGACTTGTGGTTGCTGCTGCTGTTGTGCTCGGAAGGTAAGCAAGTTAACTCCACGGCAGACACCGAAACTGCAAACTCGGTTACTCATTCAGTGCAAGGTGGAGGAAAAACAACAAACCCCGATGAGACATTAAGACTCGCTCCGTCTCTGTCAAGGAGTTTCACAACTCTCGACTCAGGTCAGTGAAAGTTTACCTTCCCGAGTCCGTACCTGAAAATAAGGGCGATATATATATATTTTCTCCTCCAGAAGAATATTGTCTGTTCTTATTAGAGTCTCTGATACGAGAGCACAAGCTGAAGCTTCAGTGCACACGGCGCTGCCCGCCCGATTACACTTCCTTTTTTTTTTTTTTTTTTGTCAGAGCATGTTGCTGGATAACACAGCCAGTGAGCAATTCTGCAGCGCCGTGGCAACGGCCCACTGCAGGCCAGGAGACCTCGCTGTGCACAAAGGTTCACGATGTGTCACTTTGCCCAAGTGGAGGAACGTAGGATGGAAAGACTGCAGCAGGAAAGGTAAAAAAAAAAAAAAAGACTTAAGGAGGTAAGGGAAGGAGAGCCGGGAGGGGGGGTTAGAGGTTGCGTAAACGAGGAGGAACATAACAGATGAGAGGACCGAGAGGAGTCGGCGAAAGGACAATAATTCTGTCTAATAATACAGATAATCATCGGGATTCGGCGTCACCGCGGTGCATTTTGCGAGATGACTAACGAGCTACATTACACCGTATGAGAGATCTTGTTTTCCATCTTACTTTGAGGTGCTTTGAAAAAATACCACAACTGATTCATTATCTCAGCACCTCATAACGGCTGCAAACAAAACGAAGACCAAGGTCGGGACAAGTAAAGAACCTGCCGCCTCACTCTGGCGCATCTGTCGTCCTGACTTGTCTGTCTCGTCTCGTCTCGCCACGCCTGGCGTTGCAGTTCCACGGTTTTGTTCACGGCAGACGTCCAGGTTGCTGCTTTACCAGTCACGAAGAATTTTTTTTTTTTTAGTTTATATTAACGTTAAAGTGAAACTGTGGATTTCCATGACAGTAAAATGACACTTTTAAATGTCAAAAAACGGAAATAAATAATAATAAAAGTACAATAATGGGTGAGGAGGATGTCTGAAATTCATGTTTTCACAGGTGAAATGTAACACTAAGATATGTTAATGATGATACTTCCACACGTGTCCATTTTTTAAGTCAGCATGGATGAGAAGTCCTGAAGGCTCTCAGAATCACAGAAAACGTGCGTTTCCACGGCAACCGAGTAGACGAGGTCCCCGAAATACATACGTCTTATCGACACCAAAAAAAAAAAAAAAAGAGATGTGTTCACGTGTGATCTTCAACATTTAATGCGAGTAAAATGTCAAAGAAGAAGAAAAAAACAACAACACATGCCTGTATGTGAATTTAGTATGTGAGCTTCTATGGAAGGGTTTATGAAATATGTCAGACTTAATCCTTTGTTGATTCACGGGTAGCCTGTACATGTATATTAACCATGAAATAAGATGGCAGGATGTTAATCTATCAGGAAATGTGAACATAAATAGGAATTGGTCGTCTTCCGGTGAAATAAAATGTTTTCTACACGACTACGCAAACGACTCCAATGATCCCGGTAATTACCTTTCGATGTCAAAACTGCAGCATTTTTCGTGCTTAAATTTAGTCCCTGCCCGCCGGGACACGACGACAGCTACGCATCAGGCAGAAACAAAACCAAAAACCAAAACGAGACTCGCCGCGTAGCACACATCACAACACGCGTCCGACAGAAATAAGAACAGGAAACGCACGAGGCTCCTGCGGGAAGGCCCCGTTCTCGTCGGTACCGGGCGGCTTCAACGGTCTGCGCGCGGCAGCCGCGAAGAATGACGGGCGCCGCCTTTGTCTGCGCTTTCCCGACGTGGCAGAGAACTACGGGGAAAAGCAAAAGGATATTACATACTTCGTGTAAATCCAAATGACAGCGTGCGAGACAGAAAATGCTTCACCTGCGGTGAAATGAATTCCTCCGGGCCGGCAGCGTGGCAATCACAGCGACCCAAAAATGGCTCGCGAGGGGTCTTTGATTACTGTCTTTACTGTCAGAAGGGGGAAGTTGCATCGAAAGCGGACAGGTGGGAATCGTGGAGACGCGTGCTTGAGAGAAACAAACTTTAAAAAAAAACCAACTAAAAAACTAAAAAACAAACCCAAAACAGCGGTTTTGCTCGAACCGACTCAGCGATGTTAAATAACGAAGGTGAGATCGGGAGTTATGTATTTTGAGGGCCTCGTTAACACCGAGCACGACGTCTGAAATCTCACAAATATGATGAAACGCGGCGCAGATCCTTCGTCTCTGCTCTAATGAGCCGGGCTTGTCGCGCAACACCTGAACGAACGGCGCTAAAGTGGACCATTTAAGACGCATTTTTGCGTGTCAAAATAATATACCATCAAAAGCCTATTATAGCTCGTTGGGGGGAGGGAGCGGGGGGGGGGAATCTTTTGAAAAAAAAAATAATAAAAAAAAATGAGGCGACGCAAGATGTTTTCCAAGCACTCTAGGTCATTTGAAATACCTCCATTCTTCAAACAACTCTGTAAACACGCCATTTGTATTCAGGTCCGGTGGAGATGGAATCGGTCTGCGGTGAAGTACTCCAGCGGCGACGACGGCAGCAGCCACCCGCGTTGAGTGTTAATGCTCCCATTAAACATTTGTTGTGGGCCTGTTTGCTGCTGCAACGCATGACAGGAATGCGAGAACATTTTTAATGAGCCGAGTACCCTTAACCCAAGACGACAACTCCTTCATTGGGGTCCCGGCTCCCGACAACCTTCATTTTCCCACTGGGGCCTTTTTTTTTTTTTTCCTCTCTTTCCCCCCTCCCAAACCTTAAAAGATGTTGTTTTTTGAAGCTTCGAGGCAAGTAGCTCATTCATTTTTTATTACCTTATATTGACAAAAGCGTCTATGATATTGACGTGAAGGCCAGACAATTGGCTTCATCTCGAGGGCAACGACGTACACAGCAGAAAAGGTGCAAGTAAGCAGCTTTTTTTTCAAAACTGTTTAACTCCGACTGTGATTTTCAGACTTGAACGAAAAAAAAAAAACCAACACCAAACGACCTCCTTGTTAGTCCAAAAGCATCATTATGGATGCGGAAGTAGAACTTTGGGATAATGAGTCCTCTGGTAGTCATGTACAAAGAAAAAAAAATAACACATCCAAATTACGTTACGCTGCATCGAACGCCTTCTGGCTCGGCTCCTTCAGCTGTGGGAGTTTAGATAAGAGGTGAAAGCGGAGCTTTTCAACAAGCTCTAAAGAAGCTATTATATGCGATATATTTCTTTACTGAAGACAAAACTTTAAATGAATGGAAAAGGAAGCACACCTCGGCAATTATTTGATGAATATGTTGTGAGCGTCATCCGTTTAATTTCTGTAAAAATGGCCATTAAATCTGCGAATCCGACTGGTGGGAAACACAGACCGTATAGAAAAGTTGACGCAGCTTCCGGTTCTGAAAATTAGGCCAACGTGGAAGTGCCTTAAGCTGCAATACCACCGAGTGCCACTAGGCGCCGTCTCCCATTCAACTCGTCTCATCAAATAGAAAGTTATTCTAGTTATTACGAGTTGTTTCAGGGTTGTTGGCTAAAGTCGCTCCTTCTTATTAGTTTTCTGGAGGTCTGTCTAAAAATGATCCCTCATTCACTTCGGGAGTGTAACGGGGGTGATTTGTGTGTGCGGTCGAAGCCTCACCTTCGGTCGGGCAGGATGGGAACCCTCCAGCCTTTGATGAAGCTGAGATTGTCGTCGGAGAGCTCCACCTGCAGGGGAAGCTTGGGAACCCAGACGGTCAGCTCCAACGGCGCGCTCAGGTGCTCGTAGCTGAAGATGACCCTGGCGTTCATGGAGCCCCGCGTCTCCTTCCCGTTGACAAACACGTAGTCGCAATTCATGGACACCTAGGACAGATCACGGTCAGAAGTCAGAGACCATCTATATGGTAATGGTCACATCGGTGGCAGAGGGATCTAAGTGATGTGTGATGATGTACGGCGCAGACGCAGCTGTCAGCGCCGCCATTCGCACCGGGAGCCGTTCAAGGTCGACACTTTCAGCGGAGCGAACGTACAAAGCAGCGGTCGGGTCTCTCGGCCGTCTTGATGTTAAAGTTCAGGGCACATACTTTGCCGACGCGTTCGTTTCGTCCTGAAAGTTTGTTTCATCCCAAATTCAGGTTAACCAAGAAAACTGGATTGTATTGTTCATATAGTCGCGATGAAAAGAGAAGACGGAGCCCGTTTCTGCTCAATTTCTTTTAATCGTGCTTTTTCATGGCCGTGCAAAATCCCTTTTATTTGTTTTTTTTCCCGATCTTCCTGCAGTCTGAAGTCACGCGAGTTAATTACCGCACATTATCCGTTATGTAAGTAACTTCCGGACGCCCCGCCGTGAAATACCTCCCTACTTGACCTTTGTTTGACGTCGGCCGCGTGCGTGAACTTTTCACGCCTCGGAGAGACAAAACGTGACACCGACACAGTTTTTCCTCTGGTGGACAGACAGCGGTACTACACGCTTTGCCGTGATACCGGGCTGAGCTGCGAAGCACCACAAAAATCCGTGGACCTTATTTCTATCGCAGAGGAAACCTAAGTCAAACCAAATTTATCGCCCTTGACTGACAGGACCGGGAATCCAAGAGAAACCGATGTTTATTGAAGAGTCTGCAAGGCTGTATTTTCCCGCTGTGCGCCGCCGAGGCTCCAGAATTAGCCCCATTTTCATTCCTTCACAGCGCGGCATCAGCTGATTTGAACAACCCTTAATCAAAAACATGAAAAGGCTCGGTAAAAAAAAAAAAAAAAAAAAAAAATCAGCTGCTGTGTTTGGTCAGAGTAAGAAAAAACAAAACAAAAACAGCAACAGACTGGAGCGTTGATGACACAGCGCTGTGAACAACAGCTGTAAACAAAACGCTTTCTGGCCGCGGGCTCGTCTCAGCTCTCATTTGCATCTTTCATGCAGTCAAGTTAGAGCTTCTAAGTGAACCCAGTGTTTGTTAAGCATGTTAAGTGCAAATTAGGCATTCGAGCCACGTCTCCACGCCGCCCCCTCCCTCGGCCGCGCTCATCATAATGATCTATGAACGATTATACGGACACGCGACACGCCAAGAAAAAGCTTTTAGGCAAACACGTAAGTCACACGATAGGAGCGCCGACAGCTACGTGACATTTCACATGAACTTCACTTCACAACGTCGGTGCCACATAAACAACCATATTTCACCATTTCACGTGACATTTTGTGTAATGCGATATCGCGTGTGACACCGGGTGCGAATTCTGTTTCTAATTTGAAGCCTTTTGGCGAATGCCATTTTTAACACAAAACCATTCTTTAGGCTTTTCCATCCCAGTCCAAAAAAAGAGCCCCCAAAAAAATGATCTCCAGCTCCCCATTTGAATTATCATAAATACTTGTCCCCTTCTAACACTAAATTATTAACTGCAATGGATCTGGAGGGCTTTTTGCTTTTGGGCTCCCGTTGGAAGATTTATCTAGTGTTGGGAGGTAGCTGGCATTGTAATCAGAGGATCTAATCTCCCGCAAATGGAGGTCGGGCTGGCCAGTCTTCTCAGGGCTGGGGATTCATCATAACTGGGAGGAGGTCCGGGTAATATAATTCCCCCACATGCAGACAGGCTGGATGGGGGGGGGGGAGGACCTGGTACGATGACAGTCTTTTCCCCCTCTGGTTCAGTTAATGCAACTTTTGTGAGGGTCTGACCTCACGGCCGGCCGCAGAGTCCCAGCTTTTGTGCGTTATTGCTCCGCGTGAGTCTGATCCGCGGAAACCGAGTCACGAAACGGGAAAGAGGAAAAAAACAACAACAACAACAAAAAAAAACCACAGAGGAGCTCGACGCCGTGACCCCGGCCCACCCACGATTAATCACTGACCGGCCCGGCTGTATGTAGAGTTGAGAACATCTGCCTGACGTGTACTCCCGAAAGCAAACGCACGCACACACGCACACACACACACACACACACACACACACACACACACACACAGAGAGAGAGAGAGATGTGGAAACATGGCCCTCGCGCCGCAGTGCCACTTCACCTCCTGCAGCTATTGCTGCTGATAAACTTGGCCGGCTGATTGCAAGTCAAAAGCTGTTAGCAGCTCCGGGTGCCGGCGGCCCCGCGGGGGGTCGCCGAGGAGGGCTTTCACACGCCGAGCCGCCGCATGCCGTCACGTCCGCTGCTAATGCGCCGTGGCATCTTCCGCGCCGCCCCGACGATCCGTGTTTGGCGCGGCCGGCTCGCGGGACGCGGGGACGAGCGTCCCCGACCGGGTTAATAAAGGTGAAGACACCCGAGGGCCTTTCGCACATTTATTCCGTAACATTAACCGGATTCATTTCCCAAACGGCTCCAGCGGCGGCGGCGGCGTCTGTCCGTCAAGCGAGCGGCGCTTTAATGCCGTTTTTATTATGATGTGACTATTCACACAGTGTCGCTAATGTTTCTCTTTTCTCTCCATCCTACATTGATAGCAGTTAAAAGGCGTTTGCTCACGTAATCCCGTAACAGAACTCGGGCCATCATTTTATTCCGTGTCGAGCAGTCGGACTGCCGGCGCAGATTTACTGCCATTACATCATCGCCTCATTACATACACATGACCCTCGGGCAATTTAGTGCTGAACCGGAGCGGTCGAAAATCTAAATGAATTGCAGCGTGAGCTGCCGTATCTTGTCTGAAAACACATTTCCCATGATGCAACATTTTTTTTGTCAGGAGACCCTGCCGAACTTTGACTGTATATAAAAAGCGTGGGAAGCTCCCGGGTCTGAAAAATGACGGCCGGTCACCGCGGGTGGAGAGACGCGGCATGTATCTGCCTTTTATTCGACAGCAGGGAGGGTTGCCATGGTCACATGCATATGCTGATGATGTACAAGGGACCCGGAGCAGAAAAAAAAAGATCTATGCAGAAATCAACAAAACCAAGATACATGCAGGATTCAGAATATATATATATATATATATATATATTTCATGTTGGAATTGAAATTGGGAAAAGTTATGAAAGTTTAAAGTGCACAGCGGGATGTCGGAGGGAGGGGGGAGGGAGGGGGAGGAGGGGGGGATTTCTTTCTGTAGCTTCTCCCTGTGTTGCATCTGAAGGTTGATGCCATACGCTCCTGTGCTCTGATCTCTTTTAGGTTCATCAAACAGACAACAGGAAGACAAGTGATTTTTCTTTCCCACGTTTCAATGTCAAAGGAGCTCGGGAGTAAATTGGCGCGGCTGAAAAACGTGAGCCGGCCTGATGAACCTCAATCCTCCCACATTTCTGTTCTCAAATCTGAAAATCGTTCACTAAATCAATCGCCAGGAAATTCGGCCATTTAGGGACAACGTACGTATCGAACGCGCGCTGAATGAAAGCTGACAGATGGGTAAGCATTACTGGGATTGTGTCTCGTGGCTGTTATGATGTTTTATTTTTTACTTTATGTGATGAATGCGCGCCGGCTTTGGCAGAGCAGTGCAAGCAACGAGTTCATTTAGCTCTGTTAGCTAAATGATCCAGCCCTCATTAGCCCGTTGTTGGTGGGATTAATGATACCGAGCGTGAAAATGATCTGTTGTTCTGGAAAGCCTGGACTTTTTAGGAGCGTTTTGTTTGGATGCAGTTCAAAAAATATTTATTTAAAAAAAACAACCTTTTCATTTACTGCAAAACAATAAATAAATGTGATCAATATACACAAGATTTCCCCCTAAAATATATCTATAAAAACTTAGTCATCCAGTTCATTTATTTTATCTGCAGAGATTTGTAATTTTTGCCTGAGGTGAACTGAATTAGGTTCTAGTGGTAGGGATGTGCGTTATTGTATCATACGAGGACAAAAAATTCATTACTTTGCGTGAAACTTCTTAATCTTAATCTTAATTTCACGGAATATTTGAAGGCAAACTGTTTCGTTCATACGGCATATCTCAAAATCTCTTCAACTAAGGCTGAAAACCTCGGCAAATAATCCAGAAGTGTGCGGACACGTCCACGTTGCACCCTCGCTGAATTATTGGATCACACCTCACCTCTACTATTGCCTCCGCTCTTCTGTCTTAAGGGTTTCCTCCGATGTTGTGAGGTCTCGACTTTACTGTTAAGTGCCCCGAGATGACTCGTGCTGTGATTCGAGAGCTGTAAAAATAAAATAAACGAACAGAATTTCCAGCCGAGGTCGGGAACCCGGCTGCGGGCTTTTGATCCCGATGAGCCGTGAGAGCGCCGGTGGAGGCCGGCGTCGCGGCCGGCGCTCAGAGCTCTGCGCGGGGTCGGACGTTTCTTTCCCCGCGTCAAACTGGGACAACCGTGTCTTTATGCGCCCCGACTTTTTGCACATGGAAGGACTGTCACGCAAACAAATAAGGCCAATCATTTTTATGATTAGCCTTAACGGGCGCCGAGAGGCTTCGCTCAAAACAAGAGAAACATCGAAGGAGCTGCAGGAATGTTTGAGCGCACAATTTAAACAGCGGCTCTCCCTCGATGTTACTACTTTACTTTCTTCTCCCTTAAATGCTAAATTTGGACTTGCAGTAAAGGGTAAATGTGTCACTGAATATGGAAGTGAGGCGCGCGCACACATACACAAGCGCGCAGTATTGCCTTATCTGCTATAGGCTCTTGATGCACACTGCAGCTTAGTTATTTCCAAAAGAAGAAAGAACTAAAGAAATAAAAAGTGCTAGTTAAGAAAAAATGACAGCCTCTCACCTATTTTTACTCTCAAAGTTGGAAGAATAAAAAGAAAAAAGAGCAACAGCCTTCAGGCTGGCAAATATCCAAATGAGTAAAAAAAAAGCACCAAAAAAAGAAGAAGAAAGCTTTGTTCAGAAGAAGAAGAAGAAGTGTTGGAAATAATTTGAGTTGAAATGCTGTTTGAGTTGCAGTCTGGAGTCACGCAGCTCGCAGGAGATGTGACGAGTTATTGGAAAGCTTTGTGTTGACAGCTCGTCAATGACACTCAGAAAACACAACAAACTAAAACAAGATAATCTGATTGGAATAGATAGGCATTCCTCTGGTCATGACGGTAATGCAGGTTGGTATAAAAGCAAGAACAGAGAAATGGGGTGTTGGATCTTTATCAGGCTCGCTGCGAATCTTTTATTTCGGCATTTCGAGGAGGTCGTTTAATCGAACTGTCGTGACTCGTGTATTTCCCGGACTCGGAGGGCTCATTTTAAATTAACCTCGAAATGTTCAATGGCAGGATTGCTGAAGCAAGCCCACTCGATATCACGAGGCCCAGCGCCTTGTCTTTAATGGATAATGAAAAATGATAAATGACGTGCTGAGGCCGACCGTCCCGCTGCAACACCTGCTCGTTTCTATTGACAGCACAACTGGAAGCCCCGCCCACCTTCTGGAAACAAGTCCACACTGGAAACTCATTAATCTCAACTCTGCGATGAGATTAATTCATAATTCAATTTGTCCTCCCTCGAGCATCCAAAGTTATTAATTGGGAGCGATTTGTGTACAACATAACAGGGACAGTGAGACGTAACACGAGGGTTCGTACGGTATATCAGGGTGGAAATATATTGGACAGATATTGGTCTCTTAAAAGGAACTGATACCGGCCAATCACGGGCGATATGATAAAAAAGTCGGTGTCCGATTCGGCTTCATGGCCTCAAGTCTGTAAAATCTGCAATCAAACCGGCCTCACTTGACCTTCAGGAGCTGCTAAAGGATTTCATTAGTCTGACTTCATATCATAGTTTTACTATTCGATGGACAAAAGACTTTTCATTTTATTATTTTTTTTTGGGGGGGGGAGACTGAATGGATTCCTGAAACAGAAGAAATTGATGTGGTCAAATTTAAAGAGGTCAATAATAAACCCAAGAAAAGTTCAAGTTGATATGCTGTCGTCTCCTCCTCTCTGAGTCTCCTCCAAGCTGTTACTGTATCCCAGCAGTCGCACAGCTTTTTAAACAAGAAGGAGCCGGAGTCAGAGGAATGTGATGAAGTAGAAAGCGGTTTCAGAGAAACGCTGTTATCGCTTGTCAGATTCTCGTGATAAATCCGTCGTTATCCGGAGAGCCGGGTTAAAAACACCATGCAGGTGTTCTGAGGCGGAGACGGTGTTTCTGAAAACGTCTCGCCACTGGCAGAATTTATTTGTTCCAGAAAAATACGCGCCTTCGCAGTGTTTGAAGCGAAGTCCTGGTAATTATAAAGTTGGTGTGAGGCTTCAGAAACAATGCCCAATCAACGCTCCCTTTCATCCTGTTGCCACGGCTGTCTTCCCGTCCAACATCCACTGAATGCCGGATAAATGATGTGGTAGTTTGGAAGTTCGAGATAGATCTTTGAGAAGAACACAAACAAAGAGCTCAAAAGTGGAACTAAACGACACAATTCACACTTTTCATTACGCGTTTTTTTTGTTTTGTTCATCAGGAGTTTCTTTACACGCGTCATCGTTTATATTACGTTTTATGTTTGCGGTTGATTACATTCTCTTTATGCCATAAGACGAGACTGATCTACTGCCGTGTCCTCGGCGGCTGCTTTATTGTCTGCACCGCACCGTGTCAGTGCAGAACAAGTTAAGCTCCGCCCTTAGTGAGACACGCAGAGATCAGAGGACACAAACGCAGCAGAGACTCTCACACCGAGCTGGAAACAAACGGCCGCTCATAAATGAGGTAAATAACGCGTGAATAGGATATTTCCGGCTGGTCAGCGACAGCGGGGCGGAGCTATAAAGCTTTTTTTTATTTTTAAGGAAGGAAAAGAAGACATGCATGTCAACTCTAGATGAAGGGAAGTGATGTGATGCATTAGCTTGTTCGTCGATTCGGCTGGTTTGGGTGGAGCTCAGCTGTGTGAGTGAATGTAACTGAACGCGAGTAGCTCTCGGACACTTTAGTTTCGTCAAAGTAGCTCTAAGAGGAAAAAAAAAAAAAAAGGTCGGGGACCCCTTTTGTGAGGTCGACTTTCAGAGATTCCTGTGTGAGAAAAGGTTACTGTTAATAAACGTTGCTGCGGCGTTTCCACCGCTGCATATGTGAAACTAATAACACACATTATTCAGCATTTACCTCCGCGTCTCCCCTTCCACCCTCACTTTCATTATGATCAACAATGCAAGACGACACGGCGACACTTCACTGTGCTGCCTATACAATTATGCAATCTGCCTATAGTGTGATCTATTACGGCTGTAATTGACTGGAGAAAAATAATAACGGCGTAATCACAGCCACTAATGCGCTCTGCAAGTTGTTGTGATCCCTGTCGAATTTATTTAATCAACAAACGAGACTTAATCGTGCACTCTCAGCTTGGATTCCTCGCGAGCCTGATTGTTCTGCATCCTGGGACGTCGGGCGTTGTATGTATTTTTTTCTCGCAGTCGTCACGGCGAAGTGAACAAGGAGAGACGGAGAGGTTCGGCACTTCGGCTCCTTCAGCTAAAGTAGAAGTCTGTGGAGTTTTTATTTTGTATTTTTTTTACTGTTCTTATGCAACCGTATTGATGCATATGGAGAATCTTATCGATATCAACTGATTTTTTTTTTATGAGTCAAAAGGCAAGAATGTAATGAAGGGCACATATGATTGTTGTGTCTGTGGTGCTGTGAACGAGTGAAAGGGATTACGTCTTCTAAATGGACATCTTCCTCCCAGATGCAGAGGTGGAGGAGATCAGGTTTGGCTGTACCTTCACGATGTCCTCATTCGAGGACTTGCACTGCACGAAGGCGGAGACGTCGGTGACGGCCCCGTTCATCTCGATGGAGACCATTTTGACGGGAATGGCCACCGTGCGTCCGGTCAGAATGGCCGTGTTGATGATCTCCGTGTCCTACGGAGGAGAGAACAGGAGACACGTTACACAGCTGGAAGAGTGATTTATTTATTTATTTTTTGCTCCTTGATATTTCATCAGCCTTTTACTGATGTCCAAATTTAAAGCCATTACCGCCGGGGGCTCCTGTGCCCACCAGGTGAGACTCTCAGCGGCGGACCGCAACTCATTACTGTACAATGAAACGTCTTTCATTGGATTTCATCAACTGACATTTTCATTTTAAGTGCGCTTTTTTTTTTTTCTTTCCAGTGAGCAACTGGAAGTAACTGAAATGGGGCTAAAGAGGACAGAAAAGTAATAACCTTAACTTTAATCACATGGGAAACTCTTTCTGTTTTTTTCTTTGTTTTTAATGTGGACTTACCTAAAGTGTAAATTTCAGGTTGAAAAATGGGAAGACATTTACTGCACTCATGCGCAGGCTGTGATGGCTCTAACCTTTATACATCGGCAAGGATGTTTCACTTATGGTCAATAATAACTCTTGGAAATGCGAGAGGAAGAATTGCTGCCATGGTGATATTTAAGAGCAAACTGTTAGCTAAATGTTAATATTTAGACACTTGACCAAAAAAAAAAAATGATGCTTAAAAGTGGATCTCATCAATGATGCACCCTTTTTTTTTTTTTTTTGTCTATTCAATAAAAATATATTATCATTTTAGCTGTAATCAACAGTAATGAGAGGAAGAAACTATGAAGAGAAATGCATGGAGAACTTTTTATTCATAAATCTGTCTATAATAGTCGAACTGTCAGTCAACAGCTTGGGGTTTGGTATTTTATTGGTTCATAAACAATTGGTGTATGAAGATTATGTTAAATAAAGAAGACTACTTAAAAAACAAAAGCCTTTAATTTGTGCTTTCTTTAATTGATACGCCTACGCTTACATATGCTCACCAATTATTTTAAAAGCCGATAAATCCCGCAGGTTGTACACAGCGATAAAAAAATAATCCTTGAATTATGATAATCTTGCCAACGTCGTCATCTCATCTGCATTTCACTTTTGATTGTGCTGGAATGAAAACAGCTAATTAAAATACAAACAAGTTCAAATCAGTTCACTATTTCTATTTTTTTTTTCCCAAGTCATGTGAAGCTTCAAGAGGAGAACATATTTTCCCATTCATGGTGCGTGAGAGGCCCACGAGAGAGACGGAAATTATGTCAGCTTCCCCAAAATCAAGAATAATATATTTAAATTTCTGCCCAACACTCATCTTACAGGCTTAATGAGGGCGCCGAGCGTGATGAGTGTCACTGTCTGTTTTTTAAGGGGTTTCTTCTCAACTGCAACACTCGGAATTGTTTATTAATCGAGGGAATATTACACACAGACTGAGTCTCATCTCGGCACCTGTTCTCTGTAGTTTAATACATGCAACAAACGTAAAGTAAATTGGACACGTCCATCAAATTTTCCACAGATTGTGACAGGTTCGACTGGTGCTCGTCATCTCATTGCACCCTCTTCTTCTGCAGACATTTAATGGCACCCAACTGCAGTGGATGGAAATGTGCTTTAATTAGCATTTTTTTCTTTTACAGATTTAAAGTTTAAAATTTGTGCTTGGCTTTGACAGAAAGTCGGCTAGTGGCCTCCTGGTGGGTTCTTAAGCAATAATACACAAGATGATGTGCTTTAATGTCATTAATTGGTACGATTGTACAATGAGTTATCCAACTAAATAAAATATGTAATCAAAATGTTTTCATATTGTGGCAATTCGCTCCTAAAATATTAAACTTTTTCATAGTGCGATCTGTTTTCATGGCAACACACGGGGTGGGACTAATAAGTGGAAAACATTTCGTCATGTCACTCGACTTTTAAGTAACGTATGCACTCCAGCGAGTACACCGACCCTTAGCAACGACCCTAGCAACAGAGACGATTTCTAGTCGGTTTTAATGCTTTCGAGAGATGGTGGGATTTCCCAAAACTGAATAAATACGGCACATACAAATACAAAACTGCTTCGCCAGCTCAATCTTGTTGTAACTGAGATAAAAAAAAAAAAAAAAAAAAAAAGGAATCCGTGGACGCACGTGTTTTTAAGATAGTAGCGCCAACAAGCTAACACTTCTCCAGAGCTTTGTAAAAATCCAAAAGTGAAAATTCCGTTTAAAAAAAGTTTCCGTTTCAGCAAATTCAACTCCGCTTTTAGAAACTCATTTCATCGTACCATTAACATGAGCATTTTCTACTGGAAACGCAGTTCTAGGTGGCATTGGGGACTAAGAAGATCCTGCAAGCTCGACTATAAAGAGCTCAGACTCCTTAACAGTTTGGTGCCTCGATGACGTGAAGTTTGCGGGTATATATAGCACTATCACCTCCTTACCAGCGAGCGCTTCCATCAAGGTTCCCACCTGAATCATTTATGGAAGCCGAAAATAAAAGGAGAACTCGTATAGAACCTTGAGGAACTCCATTAAGTTCTGTAGGAACGCTGGAGCCGTAGGACATTATAACTTTAACACGCCGGGTTCTATCTGAAAGAGGATTTATAACTAATGCTTGACAAGTTCAGCTTCTTCTGCTATATCCTACACCGACAAGTTTTAAAAATAGGACCTGAAGATGTGGATTAATATGAAACATATTGAGAGGCAGTGACGATAAGCGTCTGAATTGTCAGGGCCGGAAGGTGTTTTCATGTCTAGTTTTGACAAGGCTTTAAAATACTTCCATCAAGACAGACATAATTAGCTCCATCTGCACAACAATTCCTCACAATCAGAGAGCAACAGCTCATAACATGTTAATTAAGTCGAGCCAGCTGACACTTTATGCATATACGTCATATGTTATGAAACATAAATGAAATCTGTATCATAACTTTAGAGCTATTTTAACTTGCCAGTCCAACCAGAGCATCATGAGGTCTTTGTTTCTGCATAATAATCTACATTCAGTGAATTCTTTTAAAAAATGGTCTAAAACATTTGCTTTAAATTGTTTTCTTGTATAAGTAGCAGATTCATTTATTTGAACTGAACACCATAATGAAGCCAATTTCAATCTTAGTCTTGAGTTAAAATGCCAGACAGGAAAAAAAAAAAAAAGCAGCTTTGTTTTTTTCCGTTTTATAAAAATGTGGCCGATTCACGGGGAGGCGAAGCGCAGCGGAACCTGTGCGGATAATCGAATGGACTCTGGGGCGAAATCCTGAATGAAAGACATCGTCCCTGAGCTCTCCGTGCTGTTCTTGCATCTGGTAAGTATTACACGACATGAGACACTTTACAATTAAATGTGCGCTTCACTTTTGGGAGCGCTAATTATGCTTACCTGAATTCAGCTCGGAACAACAACACAAAAAACAAAACAACAGAACTCCAGTTACTGCACACAGCTATCATTTTGCGTAATTACTATGTTCTGCAGGAAGCAGCAAAAAAACTTATCAGAGTCGCTGTCTTGTGGTAATGCAGAAATGCTGTATTTCAGGTATCAAACCGAACTAAACCGGTGACGCATAATTTGTTACCACCTCAATGCTAAAACACCTGATTGTAATTTGAATGCTGCCTGTGCACAACGTGAGCCGGGCTCTCAACTACCTGCACAATATTTTTCATTTTTCATTTTCATGGTGATTTTATTGAACAAAAGCCAACACGATTTGCAACTGGAGCACGATGATTACTTCAACATTCAAACCGGAGTCCTGTTGCTAGAATATGTTATCCCTTTTAATCAGCTATGAGTTGATAACCAACCATTTATTTGGAAAATTGGTAACACTTCACTAGAATGAATTATTGAGAATTCATGCTTGACTTCATGCAGAAAAGCTAATCCATGCATTTGTGATTGTAATTCCTTGTTGTCAGGATGTCCAAGTGACTCATTAAAAAGCCCGCAGTTGATCTAAAATGCCTCAGCGAGAGTAAACTGACAGGATTTAACAAGAGAGATCACATTTCTCCTGTTTTAGCTTCTCTTTGTCGGCTTTCTGTAAAATCAAGAGTAGAATTTTAAATTCTCCTGCTGACTTTTACAAAGCTCTTCATGAGTAGGCACCACCTTATCTCAGAGATCCTATAGATTTATATCATCCTCACAGAGCACTTGGCTCTCAGAGATCTGGCACGCTTGTGTTTCCCAGAGTTTCTAAAAGTAGAAACTTAAAATTTAAAATGCTTCTTATTTAGTTTCCTTGCTGTGTGATGTTTTGTGTATTGAGACTATGCTGCATGGTGATTTTACACTTAAAAGAAATCTGAATTGAACTGAGTAAATGAATGCATGAATTCATGATCATTCACGGACCTTTGCCCAAAAGTGTTCCCATCAAATATTTGAATCTTTCAATCAGTTAAGATTACAGTTTAATCAACAATTTATTTAAAAACAAATTCTATATTTAATTGTTTTGAGAGGCAAAATTGACAAAATGATCAGATTTGTCTGCTTTTATTTTGTTGAAGATGAGCGTGCGAGCGTGAATCCCAAATCATTTCCTTTAAGCCTAAACCGTGATAACTGATTAGAGATAGCAGTTTGCTGCTGTGGAGCTGAGTTGCCGTTGTTTGACGAGCACTGAGGCGAAGTTACCATCAACCACCTGCTTCTGAATAATGTAAACAAAAAACAACAACAACAAAAAAACTTTTTCACCAGATGTGTATTTTTTTTTTGTGGAACACACATTAGATGTACGTTGGAAAATAATGCGTGACTTTAACCTCTGAGGGCTTCTGCAACATAAAACATCATTTTTTATTTAACATCTGGTAGCTGCTGTGGCATAGAGCAGCTAATGGAACCGAAGAATCTGGCATCATCCTTCCTTCCCTTTCCTTTCCTTTCCTTTCCTTTTTTTTTTTTTTTCTCTCCTTGTCTGTTCAACTCACCTCAAAGTAATACGAACGTCCTGTGAACGAAGGCTCCGACGGTTCGGGGTTAATCGTGGCCTAAACTGTGTAATAAGCCCCGGGGTTGATTTAACCTTATTATGCTGGAATTGTTTCTTCTTCCACGTTGTAAATTCACCAGTCATTTCAGCCCCCCCCCTCTTCCCCCTTCCCCCTCCTCCCCCACCCCCTATCCTCCCCTTATCTGCAGCAGGTCAACTGTAGTTTGCAAAAACAATCTGTGATCCTCCAACCATAAAAAGCCTCTTCCTCCTCCTCTTCCTCCTCCTCTTCTTCCTCTTCGCCGTTGCTTTATCAGCCGTTCCTGCTTCCTTTTTCTCTTTGTTCCCGAGTCAAAAAGTTACAGAGGGGGTCCGGGTCCAGACATTCATCTTTGTTGCCTTGTAACAGAAAAATGCATCATGTTCGTCCTCCTCCTCGCACCTCTCTATATCAGCACTTTCACAATGTGCTGATCTGTTGTACGAGCTGTCGGTGGGCAGCTGAACATCTCTGCTTTCACACGCAACCGCCGCTAAACTTAAATTAATTACAGGAGGAGAAGTTTTCGCTGCACGCTGCGATTCTTTTTTTTCTTCTCCCGACTGTTGCACACTCGACCTGATTAACTGCCGCTTTAAGCGCTGTGGTTCCTTGACCCGAGAGACACAGACGTGCTCATAAACAAAACTCTTGAGACACGTCGGCTGATTTGACGGCCGTCGTCTCGTTCTCTGCGGACATTACAGTTCTGTCTGATCACAAGGACTAAAAAAAAAAACTAAAAAAAAACGTATCACTGAATCACCTCGGTACCAGACTGTGATCCAAACTGGAAACTCAACTGCAATTATTACTGTTGCACCGTTTAACAGTCAGTCACAATCAGCCGGGAGTTTCCATGCAACTATGATTCGCTGGTGAGATGAACTGTCTTCTTCAAAACAACAACTGCAACCAAGGAACTCACAAAAACACAGATGTAAATATTCATTTTGTCCAAACAGATATTAGTAAAACAGTTATTAGGTGAGTAAGCACCTTTTTTTTTTTTAGCATTCATCATTAACAGTGATTGATTAAATGAGAATAACCCGTGCTGAACAGAAATCCTAAACAACCTAATTCAAACTTCAATCTGTTTCCCTGTTTACTCTGATCAAGGTGTTTATGTGGAGCTTCAGTTTGTTTCAGGATATTAGACTCCATGTAAACGTGTCTAATGCTGCCTGATGATCAACGTTTTGAGGGATAGGCTTGACTCTTTTTAAACAGATTTCCAATTTGGAGACGGCGTACTGGGCAGGTTGGATAGAAATGAGATCTCCTCAAATTTGATTTCGAAGTCAACTGTGACTATTTATATCTCTGAACAATGACAGCAACACTTGATAGACTAATTGGAAGCACTCAGAGAATTCCCAGGGTGAGAAAACTTAAATTGATCAAGCCTGACTGGTCTCAGTGTTGATGGGTGTTATACAACCTTTTTTTTTTTTTTTTTTTTTTCAATTTCAAAAGAAATGAAGGCGAGTGTTGTTTCTACAGTGACAGGGAAGATTAGTGATGTCCTTGAAATACCCTGCCGTGTAAAATATCGAAGACGACGACAACACCAGTCCCACTTTACCGTTTTGTCTAATATCAACACGAGTCCTGAGCTCAGACGCTGCAGTTAAAAAAGCATTAAAGTCATACAGAAACATACAGTAACAACTCTGGCGGGGCAACTGAGGAGAAAAGCACCGGCGGTTTCTGCCATCGTGCCGCAGAGTGTAGATTTTACAAGGCAAAGTCACACAGGCAGAAATCTAATTCTGCTGCGTAGCTAAACACATCTGGGTACGACATGCATGCAAATCCCAAATGTCAAGGGGAACGGAGATATTAAGAACCTTATGCTACCACAGATGTGCGGTACACAAAGTCATAACTGCTGCTCAAGTATATTTAATGGAGCTTTAGATGCAGAACAGTTGTAATTATGCAAATATACAACACATAATCAAGAGATAGGAGTCTGGCCCACGTATCGAGCGTTATTCATTTGTTGGTATACACTCACATAGACTTTGATTTCTTTAACATTAAGTTGGAGATAAACTTAAGCTTATGAAGAGGCACGTTTGTGTTAACGACCATTTGCGTCGTGCACGGACGTAAAGCTCTTTGAATTTATTGCCATTTTGTTTCGCCGGTCTTTGACCCTCTCACATCTCCGCGCTGCCCCTCCACCGCCGCTGCCGGTCGTTCGCGTGCTGCATCTTGCCAGAAATTTCTGAAAACATTCACGACCGACGCTCCAAACAGGCGTCCGTCACGCGCACGCAAAAACACCTGGTTTAAAGCGAGGACATCTCCGTCCTCGCTGTTCTTCAAGCATCCAGGATGAACTTTGTCCACCGTGACCACGGCAGTGCGGTCCTCAGACAGACGTCTCCTTCTACACACCACCCGCGTCCGTCCAGCCTTCTACATTATTTATCCTCCGCATTAGAATTTAATTAATGTCAAAATATACTTTAATCCCGTCTATTTTTTTTAAATTTTTATTTATTTTCTTTTTAACTGGATTTCACTGCACAGATGGCTACAGCGAGACCACAAAGAGAGCGAGGAAGACAGCGGCGCAGAGTGGGATGTCCTCCGTGTCTCTTGCTTGATTAATTTGCCCTTTGTTTACGAGCCGCACTAATTGCCACCTTTCACGAGGCGCGTTGAAGAGCCCGGATTAAAGGAGTAAGAGACACTTGGATTGGTTGCCTCTTAACAATCGGCGAGCCGCTGCAGACAACTGCGGCCGTTGATTAGATCTGTGTGTAACGACAACACCTCCGTATCGCTCTCGGTACGTGACGCGTGCTGTACTTTATGTACGAGCGCCGGGCCGTCGTGAAAAGAGACATTCGAGGCGCCGGTTAAGTAGCTACCGAAGTGGCCTTCCCAGGACTCACCAGAGTGCAGCTGCAATATGTCAGAAAGGTAGCTGGCAGCGCGTTGTAATGCAGCTTGTCATTTAATGGTATGAATCAGGTACTTATGGAACAGATACTTGGTTCCTGCTGGTACTGAAATGGACGTACAGTCGTAGAAAACTTAACTTAATTAGACATTTCAGAGGAAATGAGTTTTACTCGTAAGTATTTTTGTAAATATTAGCTGCCTACAGGCTGCAGTGCTGGTTACAGCACAAACAATTTGTTCGTTTTAAATTACACTTCATGAAAAAAGTCGTCACCACCGTTTTCAACAGACTTCCACTAAGTTTAATAAACAGTTACGGTAAAAAAAAAAAAAAAAGATGAAAAAAATTAGTTGGAAAAAGATCATAAAAGTCTTCTTTAAACTGTCGACAGAAGTTGCTCCTCTAATTTGCAGCTGCAGTGTGTACCGCACCGTTTTGTAGTTCATTCTCAGCTGTTGCTCCTTTCCTCCAAATTAAACAATTGTTGCTCTACTTTTTACTGCACTTTAAAAAGCAGTAGAAATTGGTATGTCATTTATGCAGTGTAAATGACAGAGTAGTTAGTACGTTTTTAAAGAAACCAACCCAGTCTGTCATGTTTTTGTCTGGATGGCAGTACACGTGTGCCTTGTAGGTCCTAGCCACACAAAAAGTGACACAGTATTTCTCAAAGGGTAAATTTTATGAGATCACGCCTACTGATGGAATTATAGAGAAATAATTTGCCATCACGCAGCCGGTCTTGTATTTTGAAAGCTCGTGAATTTACTTAAAATTTATTCAGGAACTTGGAATTATAAAGCAGAGTATTTTTTTTACATTTTCCACATAAGAGCATCTGAATCATATTCCTCTACCAAATATTCAAGCTTTAATTTAATATATTGAATAATTCATGTCAATATTGAATTGGAGAATAATCCCGTCCGTATGAATCTCACCATTGCCAGAGGGATGATGGCCTGAATGTCCCGCTGCACCACCGTCAGCTCCGTCACCACCTTCTCCGAGTCCGGCGGCGGGTTCTGACCCTTGTAGTCGATGTTCCAGTTGATCCGTCGGGTCACCGAGAGGCTGGTGAAGTTCTCCATCTCGAAGTCCAGCTGCATCACCTCGATGTTGCCCAACACGTCCCTGCCGCGCCGCACACAAAACACGGGCCAAACATTTACTGTCAAATATCAGTTAACATGTGGATGTTTCACCAACAAAGCTGCGGCGTAAATAAGAGGAACATCCCAGCATGCATTCATTTGTGCTGGTAAAACTCTTGACTGGGAAGTTTTCCTCAAGTCACCCTTGAGTGAAAAAGAAAAAGAAAAAAACAATATCTTCACTAAGCTGTGGAGCTGAATTTTCAGTATTGTTTACATTTACATTTATTATCGGAGCATGTCAAATCCACAGTGCATGTGAAGTTTATCCTCTTCAGAACGTAATGTCACAGTTTCTGTACTTTTAAAAGCTTTGAAAATCGAACACTGCAGTCGAACCAATGGATCAATATCCACCAAGCTGGCCGGAGGAGACGTCAAAATAGACACTGCGATCTCGGTTTCTGCTGGAGTCAAATCGATGTTACGAAGCGCTCATAAGTTGTGAGACACGTTCACTGATGACATCGAGGACCCGTCAAAACATTTCAATCCGGAGTACAAGCGGCTCCTTCAGTCGACTTCCCGACCGATGCAGGGCAGTTAACGTTGCTACGGGCTCTTAAAGGTCACAGTGTATTCTTTACTAAATGAACCTTCACAAGCATCTTTGCTTTTTGAATATTTACATCTTCACTGCCAGAAATTTGACTGCTTGTTGTGAAAAATATCACAAAAAACCCCGGCAGCTATAAAGCGCATCATTACCATTATAAGTTTTATATTAGGATAAGTTGTGTCCCTGACGATTTATTCTTTTATTTTTGCAATTTAACTCTTTGGAGCCAGCATCGTTGCATGAACTTTTTTTTTTTCTTTGTCCTAGATGTTCTTTCTGTAAAACCTAATCCACGTAATGATGCATCTGTGCACCGAGTTAATCCGTTCCTGGTCTCGTCTCATCTGATTTTGAACATCTGGGAACAGAGTTATGGTCATCTCGTCTCCCGCTGAGGTCTGTCTGAACTCCCTTCGGTTTCATTTTCAAGGCTCGGAGACGACGGCAGTAAACAGCCTCATACGCTCAGAATAACCTGGGAGTTTAATTATATATAATGAAATAAAAAGTATAATTCTGAAATGTAATTCCACCTGCATCTTGCAGAGTTTTGCCCTCAAAAATGAGGAAATTCTTTGAAGCAGCTTCTTCTGCGGCGTGTTTTTAAAAACTCCAGAAAATGTTGAGAGACTGGCTTGACGGCGAAAATAACTTTTTGGGGTGAATGTCATCCAGACAACAATCCAGGCAATTAGCCATTTACGAATGGATTTTGCATTTTGCAAGTTAACCTGACATTAGATCTTTTTTATTTTTGTATAATTTCTCACTCGTGCGTGAAGCCGTTATTAAGAGAGACTCTAAAACTATCTGAGAAGCGACAGTTCTTTAATGGCTCCCCTGCTCACTTTGATGAAGTCATCACATACCGTGAATTAATCAGTGATTGTCTTCGACTCAAACCGGCGCGAACTTCTTGTCAATAAACAATCGCGGCTCCTCAAATCTGGCCGGCCACCTTTTTCTTCTTCTGTCTCGAGGCCGGAGTGTTGGAGCTCGCGCGGGGAGATTGCACATTTTCTTCTGCCTCTCACTTCTGAATAGCTGTAATTGCAGCGGCTGCAGATCTGCCTCCGACCAGTCGATAGCTTTCGGGAGGTAACCAGATTGTTGTCGTGGCCGTGCGCACGAAGCATCTGAGCGATGCCTCCTCACCTCCTCTGTGCACTTTTTGATGGGATCTTGGTTTTATTCCTGTAAACACACCAGAGCTGTCGGGGCGATAACAGCATTCCTGTTACCAAAATCCTGCTTGTTAGGGCCCGACCACCGAGCGGTGCCAAGGCCCTATTATATTGTGAGGAATTATTATCATAGTTCTGGCAAAATAAAATGCCTTTTAACATGATCAAAAACTTCACGAAACTTTGCACAAAAATCAACCCCAGTGGAAATGTAAGTATTTTATATGTTTTGGCCATGGGTGTCGCAAAATGGCTCGCTAGCGCCTCCTATAGTGAGACCTCAAGGCTGCTTTCACTTACAGTAACGAAATTCGGTGGCGTATCACACCAAGATCTAAAAGAAAAGTCTACAGCCACCATGACCCAAACTCAAAAGGAAGTCCGCCATTTTGAATTTAGTGGCTATTTTGTTCGATTCCCACGTGTTGTACTTTAATGAATTCCTCCTACGGATTTTATCGGACCGACTCGTGTCCAGTTTTGAGGCCTTTGGGATGAAAATATATTCAAAGATTTAGTTTTTGTCGAACGGTGTGTCCATGGCGGGGTGGCCATTTTGAGTGTTTTGCCACGACATTAAAGTTGCTGTAATTTTGACGTACATTGTCCGATCTTCCTTAAACGTTACATGTTTGATAAAAGTCCAGCCCTGAAGACATCTGCATGGTAATATTCGGTCCTGGTCAGAGCGCGACCTACCGACAACAGAAAATTATATTTTTCATACTCTTGCATGCTTCTGGGAGCTGGTTAATCACATCAACATCAAATCGGGTCAGATTAACCGTAAGACATTACTGATGATATATTGAGAAGCCCGTGCGTTTTTGTCAAAGGGCGATGCAAAAAAAGTTTGATGTTTCGCCATGCCACAGGAGGATGATGTTTCAGGTCAAGGGACGATCTGCACCTCACAAAACTTTGTCCGTGCATCAAGCGTGGTAAACACGGCCGCATCCACCCCCGACCTGCTGGCTCCCCGACGGGTGCAGTTGAGAGGGCTTGCATATCACTGCTTGCAGCTTTAATTGGGCTTGTAATCCTGAGGATGAACAAGCCCAACATGAAACCGTCTCACCGGTGGCGAAAGGGCAAATTAATCCTCTCTCCAACCGAGACGAGAATCATCCGGCCCAAACCTCACCTTTTAGTTGAAAGTGAAGCGCTCGCTGTCTGTCCTTCACAAAAGCAGAAAAGAACCCGTCCCGGCATTCAATCGGAGAGGCTTTTAATGAAAGACGGATCAAACTATCTGTACCATCCCTCCGCCCACAAAAGGTTCCTCTCAGGAACACCGTGATGAGATCTCAGCCTATTTGTCTCGACATCACTCACCGAAAACAAACACCCACCGTCCGTGTGACACACTAAAGCTGTCATCAATACGGCCCGCCGGAGTGAGTGCAGGTAGAGCCGCTCAATACGGCGCCGACTGGAGAGGAGGAAAATAATATTCACAAGGAGGTGACTCGGGTTAGAGGGCATAATTCTTGTTTCTTTTTTTATTAGAGTGAATTGTTAAAAGTGAAAGCAGCCGAAAAATGATGTTAACTTCACACCGGAGTCAAAGAGCTGCAGTTACACTTGACGTTTTGACTAGATTTTTGGAGATCTGAATCCAAAGAGCAGATTTTAGGAGACATGACATCGCTGCCAGTCAGCACATGCCCTTATCAGAGTCTTTATTGATCCTCTGCTTTCGCTTTCTGTTTCCCCACTGTGACTGCCAGCTTCATGTTTCCTGTTACATCTGTGTGCTGCCACTTACAGTATCACGACGTGACTGTAAATTAAGAAGGAAAAATCGTGACAGCTTTTCCCTAAATTGGTGAGTATTGTCTGCTCTTGTCCACTTCTCACAGCTGCTGTGTGCTACGGTCTTATTTCTTCAGAACCTCTCGGATCACAGAATTGTAGGATGGTCTTTTCATCAAAATACTAAATTATGCATGGGTTAGCTAATTAATGTCACTGGAGTCCAGTTCCTAAGGTTTTTCCGCAATCACAGTTCAAGGGAACGGAGAGGAAAATATTTTGGTGGACTTTTCTCTGCACTGTTCTTTAGTTTCCTCCATTATTAAAATACAAAAAAATAAAAAAAATATTCAATCTTTCATATAACGTTTGATGATGACACACTTTAGCATTTTTACCTACAAATATAAAGACTGCATTAATGACAGACAAACAAAACACGAAAGGCATTTTTTTTTAAAGTAGTGGGAGGCGAAAACTTAAATGAGTAATTTCATGCCATTAAAGTGAAGGAAGGAATTAAACACGGCTGAAGAAAAGTCTGGACAGTGTTACCATTAACTTAATGATGTGGTGTGTGTCTGTGTGTATAGAACAAACTATATATTTAAAAAAAAAAAAATCTTTGGCTTTGGGCTTTTTCAGAGCTCAGGGGAATTTCATTCTTTGATCAGAGGTTTGTTTGAACTGATTAACAGGGAGAGTTCATTGGATCAAAGTGCTGCGAGGCAGGGTTACAACAGCACAGGAACAAAAAATGGTGAACAGAGAGTACGTGATGAAGTGCAATGAGCGAGAGCACTTGTGTTTATGATTTTTAAAGCTTTTCAAATTAAGTGGAGGGATTTTATTTACTTTACAAAGGAACAGTTTAGCATTTTGGGAAATACAGTATTTGATTTTTGATCTGTCACTGAGTGAGTGATAACATTACAGCATCGGTTGCCTGATATATTGTGACTTGCTTTATCTGTTTCAAATTAAAAGTCGTGGTTTCAAATTAAAAGCCCTCGAGCATTTCACGCACGGTCTAGCCACATACTATGTTTTGTCAATAGCAGAATTTGCTTTCCACAAAGGGTATTAACAGCAGCCAAACATGACAGTACATAACCTGAACGAAAACCATAAACTGGCTCTAAAAAGACTCCGTAGAGTCCCATTCAACTTCTCTCTTAGAAGTCAATAAATATTTTCGACGATTTATAATGGTGATATTTGCTAATGTCACTCCTTCTTATACGTTTTCTGGCAGTCAATCTGAAAATAATCATTTCATTAACCATTTATTAGGCCTAAAAAAAAAAAAAGTGGTGTTTGGGGGCGTGTCTGCTTGATTGACAGTTCTGTGGTGCAGTCAGGTTTTTGCTACAGGTGGGCGGTGCATAGTGTCCTCTGAGATAGAGTCACATGTACCACTCACTCCTCCCCGGCTCGTCCAAATATGGTCACAAAACTTGCATGCTAAGACCTTTAACCAGTTTACATGTTATATCTTGTTTGTTTAATCCATCATGTGCGCAAGTTGTGCTATTAGAGGGGATTTACGTACTGGAAGATTCCTTTAAACTATTTCTGAAAAGATTAAGTGCTTAAACACACGAACAAACGAATGTAGAAAAATGTCAGACGGCTTAAGAACTGGTATGACGGAGCCCCGAACGGCTGCTGCCGCCCACACTGCACAAACTTCCCCTCTTCTTGGCCTAAAAAAACAAAAAACATATGAAATTTTTAAATAACGCACATTAGATTTAATGAAAGATTTGTTTCACTCGAGTGTGAAAACAATTCATGTAAACAACCTTTGGAAAACCTCCATTGTTCTAAAAACACATTTTCTTTTTCCTTCCAGCTTCAAAATGGGTAAACATCAGTGACGACGGAGCAGCTTTGAAAACGCAGCACTTGTCAAGTCCTGCTGAAGTTTCTGTTAGAAGTCAATATTGGCACTTCAAGATGTGCTCCCTCATTTCATCCCTTATTTGACACTGAATTATTCAGAGCGCCAAAAAAATTTGAACTGAGAATCATCTTATTAAATGATTGACTCCCCCTCCCCCCCCCCTTTCTTTCTGTTGTCCTGTCTGCGACGGTGGTAAAGCCACGGCGTTTCCGAGAACATTATTCATACGAAACCCATTGACCGCGATCAATAATGCATTGCTTCATGCGGCGTTATCGACGAGCTGCTGTTTCTCGAATGAGACCGTTCCAGATGGAGGGTCGCAGAAAACGAGAAACGCGTTGAATAAAAAGGCGGCACGCGTAATCTGATGAAGAGGAGAGAAAAAAAAAATCAGAGACGAGCGGAGAATAAGTGAAGAGAAGAGAGCGATGGAGAGATCAACAATCAGCCCAGGAGGGGAAAACACTGTCGCCTCGTTTCCTCCGTCTCAGGTAATTTTGAGTAAACAAAACCAGATGTTCGAACAGAATTGGTGCTCAAGACGTGTTCGCCGCTGCGAGTGTGTTTTTTTGGGGGGGGGGTTACATCTGCGTTGGAGGAGGAGGACGTAGGTTTTAAATAACAAGCAGCGGCTTGTTTTCTGCTTAAATGCACGAAGGAGAACAATTATTGAACTTAGAAAACACATTCGAATTCTCCTTATTACCGCATTTAATTAGGTGATTAGGGAGAGAATCGTCTTGAGGATTCGTGTATTTTTTTGGAGGGGAGGGGTGGAGGAGGGGGCGGGGTGGGGTGGGGTGGGGGGGGGACTCATTACTGTAAAGCGTTGTGAGTTCCTTGCTTAAAACTACCAACCACGCTCAACCTCGCGTCGCCACTCCGGGGCGTGGACGGCGGCACCGGCACATCGCCGCCTCACGCCGACCCGCCGACAGATGGCGTCTCAAAAAGTGCTCCGCTCGAACCCCTTGACGCTCTCGAAAAAGAGAGGGGGGAAAGAAAACCAAAAAAAACAAAACAGGAAGAGACTCCGAGCAGACAGCTGAATGAAGCTGATCGGCCTGACAGGAAGTCAGACTGGGAAAAGACGCGGCATCTTTCAAAATAAAACACCCAAGTGCGATCGTTAAAACGCATCACCGCATCACCGTCGGCCCCCGTGGTCGCGCCATCCTCCCGCTGCTGACGCCAATATGGGAAATAGTTCCGCAATAAATAGGAGGATTTGTGTTTATTAATGACTAAATCGGAGCGAGCTGTATTAACGTTGTCTGAAGGCTGCAGCACAAAGAAGGAAATGACAACAACAAACACAAAAACGGACGGAAATTGGAGGAAAAGCAACATCTGATGAGCCCCACTTGGCAATTTTTTTTTGACCAACATTAAATGTGAACAGTAGGTTTATATTTACATAGAGCATTAAAATAGTCCTCTTTATATTCAGACTTTCAAATCTACTGTAATAACGGGAAATTACACTTTTAAAGCGGTTTTCGGGACAATAAATTATAGAAAATGTGTTTACACATTAGAGTGCATCAGAAATGAAATGCATAATAAATATTCTAGTTTGAACTTTCTTTAACCTGCATGAGTTTGATGAATACAGACGTCGTGCAGACTTTAAAAACAACCCAAAAGACAAGTTTAATGAACAATCATTTTTCACACGGACATCTCAAAAGGTCGCGGGGTACTTTTATATGAAAATGAAATGATCAATTTGATGAGAACGACGCATCAAAGCACAACTTTTCCCCTTCGACTGGCTCCTTTAAGTCTATCTGCCCGTTGTTTTGGCTCTTTGGCTTCAGGTGGTCGCAGAATTGACCGTTTTTTTTTTTTTTCTTCTTTTCATTTTGACAAAAATACGGCGTGACACTCTGTTTCTTTATCCATGCTTGACCCCCTACTGGACATTTCCCACATGGTGACAGGGTGGCAAAGATTACATGACACGGGTCACTAAATATAGCGAGGAAATCTGCCAAGAAAAAGGCGCTAAGCAGTAAACAAGAGTGGAGCGGTTGGACTTCTCTCTCAGGTGAAGCCACTCTGCTTTTTATCTCCTCCTGTCCGTCGGGATGCCGGTATGTAGACCAGCAGTTGTTGTAATGTCCTCCACCCAAAATACTCCCAGCGCTTCAGCTCTTAATGAATTGAACGCATCACGTATTGTGATTTATGGTTGCTAATTTTTTTGTTGTGCTCCCTCAGCGGATCGAGCGCCAGCAGGCGGGAACAAACCGCTCTCGTGTTAAAAAAAAAAAAAAAAAAAGCCAGTGAGCAAAATGTGATGGATGCTCGCTGCATTAATGTGCAAGCACCTGTTTAAACAATAGACAAACAAACAAACAAATAAACGTACCTCCTCGTGTAGCAACAGCAGCAGCCACGAGAGTAGTTTTGTTTTAATTCTCTGATTGACGCCGGTGGAAATCTAGTTTTTCCTCAAAGTATTTATCAAAGCCATTTTAAAAAGCTCAAAAGCAATTATACAAACTATGTCCTGGTTACTCTGGATAACCCGCAATCCTTCCTGTCTGTAGTTCCTATTGGGACACTTTCTACCAAAGAAATAGTCCTTAAAATGACTGTGGACAGGCGGTGGACATAAATGTTGCTGCTGATGGTTTTGAATATCGTTTTCAGAAATACGTGTCGGTGAAAAGGGAATTTCAATCATTTATATTTGAATTTAAATTTGCTCGACATGAACACTTGCATTAAAAAAAAAAACTGAATTTAAATCACATCGTTTGAATTTGTGATAGATAGATAGATAGATAGATAGATAGATAGATAGATAGATAGATAGATAGATAGATAGATAGATAGATAGATAGATAGATAGATAGATAGATAGATAGATAGATAGATAGATAAAATAATTTAAATTCTTTAAAATGTGATAGCAAAGTTTGAATAATTGTATTGAGAAAGTGAATCTGAAGAGCGTACCTTGAAATTGAACCATCTCAAAAGTTTCAACGGATGCAGAGGTGGACATCTCACGGGTAGCAAATCCAAACCATCAACTTGGAAACGAACTGCATCCATTGTTGAGGTCATTTTTGGGTAAATCAGCCATTTAAGTGTGTGGAACAAGAGCGAGTTCACAGAGAAACATCCCCCACGTGTGATTTATTGTGTGTGTGCTTCTATTTACCGGTCAAATCTTTCGGGCTTTTCGTAAAGCAGGACAACAAGCGCTTTAGAGATTCAGCTCGCCATTCACTTCACAAGCTTTCACTACAAGTTGTGTTTGCCGTCGACAGAGTGCACCGTCGTGCCCTCAGACACGACAGGACTGTGATTGGGATTTACTCTTTTCAGGAACTTGACATAATTACTGCTTTCAGACATGATCTCACCTCAGAGGTATTTCAAGTCAAAAACGTCCGTCTCATCTCTCCACGCACAACAAATTAAGAGCAGATGCAGTGATAACATCTCTATTCATTCAGCTGCGTGCTGTAAAGGAGAAGCTGCTGCTGCTGCTGCTGCTGAGGGCCAAAGGTGTGTTTTATCTTCCCGGTGCGTTTCACGAAGAGAGCGGCGTACGCTTTAAAAAAACAAACATCTGCCTTTAATCAGCGAACTACGACTGATACATGAAAAAGGAAACTTTTTTTTTTTTTTTTTTGGGGGGGGGGGGGTCCATTGTTAAGGCAGATAAATATTGTTGCCTGTGTGGCAGGAGCTGGAATCAACAGCTGTGGTAGCCGGGGGAGACAGACGCAGTGTGTGTGTGTGTGTGTGTGTGTGTGTGTGTGTGTGTGTGTGTGTGTGTGTGTGTGTGTGTGTGTGTGTGTGTGTGTGTGTGTGTGTGTGTGTGTGTGTTCAGGCCTCGGGGCTGTTGACTTACCCCTGCTTCACCGCTTTGTTCTTGTTCACATCGATGGTGGTGATGGAGTGCTTGGCGCCGGACTGCACCTCCCAGTCCACCTTCCACTGGGCGTTCTTTGACTTGGTCTGCAGCAGGTTCACCCCTTTCTTCGCCTTGACCCTGCGAGGAAAACGGCAACGTGTGGGGGCGGGGGGAGAAGGAAAAAACAAACAAACAGAAAGTCAATATTTTATTAGAGGTGATGATTTACGGTCGAGGTCGGAAGTGAACCGCCTCATCGGCGCCGCGTCCCGGCGAAAGCAATTCCACAGACGAATCACTCGCGGAGATGAACGGAGACGACGGCGCGGCGATGCTACGAAGCTTCACGCCGATCCCCCCCCCCCCCCCGCGCGTTTTAGACGGTGTTATTAACCGGCAACATCTGGAAGGCTCCAAAAAAAAAAAATCACTTCACATGCTGCTTGAAAATGAAAATGTACACGCTTGCATTTGATGTTAATAAACTAATTAAATTACTTAGAAATCATATCCGAGGTGAAATCTGAACATAGAGTGCAGGTATGTCAATTTACTTTTTAAAAACATTTTTTTTGCTCAAGGACACTTCATAAGTGGAAAACAGCTTCAACCTGTAGACCCTTTACACTCCTCTTTACACTCCCCTTTACACTCCTCTTTACACTCCCCTTTACACTCCCCTTTACACTCCCCTTCTGTCTCTTGATATTTCAGGTATTTACATTAAATAGGCCGGAAAATGAAACGAAGCGAGTGAAACGTTTTGAGCGACGTTTTGTTGCCAAGTCGAAAAGGATAAAACTTTTTTTAATTTTTTCATTACGATTTATTTTCCGTCACCTTCCCGTGAACACGTACGAGCGGGCGTTCGATAAATACCGAAGAGCTGTACAGGAAATGATCTTGTAAACATAAATCTGATCATTCTTCTCCAAAAAAAAAAAAAAAAAAAATCCTCCTGCATCAAACACCACCCACAAAGAGGAACGAAATGACACCGGTAAAATGACACGCGCATATGATATGTCTAAAAAGACACGCACACGTGGGAACATACATTCATGAGCGCGCGCACGCACACACACACGCACACACACACACACACACACATAACACAAGTCGATGCGAATGCTTAAATCTGCAGCATCTTCACATAAATTACGACACATTTATGTTGCACCCACACACTAAAACAAGACGCGTGTCCCAAAACGTCTGCCGGAGTGCGTGCACGTCTACTTCTACAAGCCTTGAAAGAGGGAGGGGGTGGAAAAAAACAACTCAGACTTCAAACACTAAATACATACATAAAGAGCTACATGAAAGAGAAGAAAAATACCCGTCCTGCATGTTAAGATTCAGTTATCCTGCTTGAACATGGAGTTTTTTCCATTTCTCAGGTTTTTTTTATTTTTATTTCCGCATGTGTATTTTATTCATTTATTATTAGTAATTGTAACTTTCGAACTAAACACTGTGGGAGCAGAACTGTGCGTGAGTCTCTGCATGCTGACCGCAGAGGCTTCAGACCTCCAACCGCAGACTGCGTGTAAAAGTGTTCGTAGCTTGCGGGGTCTGAAAAATGAGGCCGAAATGTGCTGAAGCTGCGATACCACCGATCGCCACTGGAGGTTGCCTCCGAAAAGCCTGCGGCTCCATCGACTCCCACTCAACTTCTCTCACAAAATCCAAAGTCAAGAAAATTGTTTTTATGACTTATTTCAGCGTTGTTAGCTAAAGTCACTCCTTTTTTATTCGTTTCCTGGCGGCCCATCTGAAAATAATCCCGTCATTAATTAGAAACAAGCTTCGAAAAGCGGTACGTTTGGAGGAGTGTCTGTTTGATTGACAGGCCTGTGGTGCAGTCAGGTTTACCCTATAGTGTCGTCAGGTTTCCAATCAGATCGAGTCAAATCCTTCCCCTCCCCCCGGCTCGTCCAAATATGGTCACTCCCTGCTCCGAACCAGCGAGATGGCGCCCGCAAAAACCGAACTCGAGGCTTCATAACGGCCGTTCGCAAACCAACGGGCGACGTCACTGCTGGTTGCACCTGTTATACAACTTTAGAGCTGCGAGACAACAAGGTATTGATGGACGAATCAAGAACAAAATTGAGAGAAAGCTTCTGTGTCTGCACAGTTTGACGACGTGTCTGCCTTCAACCAAAATAACGGCGCTCAAATCAGCGACAATACAATTTAAAATTGTCAAACGGCTCGGAGAACAAAGCAGCTCTCGGCTGGCAGCTTTCCTCTGCGACTTCACCGAGACGTGCTATTAAGGTGTCCGCTGACGGGATACAAAACAGCAGAGAGGGGAAACAAAAAGCACTTTCTTAAAAGTATTGTGGTGTCAGGCCCGAAACAACCGACTGACACGCACACACACACACACGCACACACACACACACACACACACACACACACACACACACACACACACACACACACACACACACACACACACACACACACACACACACACACACACACACACACACACAGCCAATGGAGATTATTGATCTGATGGTCTCATTTTCATGAAATACAAGACGGAGATGAATTATTAATGTATTTTTGTCTTTTGTTTGTCTGCTTCGTGCCTCGAAGAATATTCATTACTAAGTGAGAATGAGCTCATAGACACTTTAAATTCTGTATCCAGGACCAGATAACAATGACGAGGAGAGTCATGTGACAGCGCCGGTCCGAAGGTTGTCACTCTTGCTCACGAGAATGCGAGTTCACCGCTGTCCTGCAGACCAGATTCGGAGGGGGGAGGAGGGGGGGAGGGGAGGACGGGAGGGGGAGAGGGGGTCGTAATGATTTTGTCTTGTTTGCAGGAGGACACACTTGTTTTCCTCTTTCTGCCGTGAGACCACTGCAGCCTCCCTCTGACAAACAACAGCTCCGTCTGAACAAACTGCCTGAGAGCTTTACCCCCTAAATCATATTTTCTTTTCCTCAAATCTTTTCATTTGCATCTGACAGGAAGTTTCAGGCCCCGGGAACGTCTTTTCATATCGTCCCGTTTGTTCTTTGACAGATAAAAACGCAGACGCTACGCAGACCTGCGCTCGGTGCACCGGGCCGCTCATCGCCCCTTTTTTTTTTTTTTAAAGCAAAGTGACTTTCGGATGAAGCTTTTTGGTGTTTTTCTGCTTATATTGTTTAACTGGTGGTTACGCAGACTAATAACTATTAACATATACATCATGAGTAAACCAGTTAGTTACAAATACATCTGGAGTTTGCCCACTTTTTTTCCACCGGTTGATGCTAAAATGTTCCAACAAGTCCTCCAAACAGCTCGTTGCCCGTTTGTCACCGACCTCCAGAGATGACGCGTACGATGACGGTTTCAGCAAAGCAACGTGACAGAACTCACTTTCCAGCAATTAAACTCCACTTTCAGGTTCGAAGGAGAAAGTGGTCCTCGCTGACAGTAGCCTGCAGGATGTGGGATGCGAACAGCTGACGAATACTGAGGACTACGTCAATCCTTTGTCACTGATAAGACACTCAAAAACTCCCAATAAGTCAACTGAAGACTCTTCTACAGATGTTTTTTTTTTGTGTGTGTGTGTTGAAGCCGAACATAACAGAAACCAAAAACTTTTCCTCGGCCGATAACGTGATGCTTGGATGGGGATAGAGGGGTGTGGTGGGGGGGGGGGTGTTATCCTAAGGGATTTATGATTTATGAGCAAATAATACAAACGGCAATATTGACTAAGCCTATAATTACCCAACTTCAAGAGATGTTTTTTATTTTATTAAATGTTCCGTCCTCGACACGCCTCGTCTGGTAGAAAAAGAAGAGCAAAATCCTCGCATCAAAGACATCGTACGCTCACATCTGCAACATTGTTTCTTGTTATTGCGGCTCTTATTTTGTTCTTTCATCAAATCCTCCACGTCGGAGAAAATGCCGTAATTATGTGATGCGGCGAAGTCGACCGGGAGATGAAACAGAAACATGTAACGTTTAAGAAACCATCCTGATCAGGCGTGTTGCCTTTGATGTGAGTTGAAAAAGGGGAAACGTGATACCCCCTCAACGCTCGCTGATGTGAGGTGACCCAGTTTGCTAGTTGATTACTGTAGCTTGTAAAAAAATAATAATAATAATAAATAAATAAAATAAACACTGATAATGAAAGATGATAATTAAACATCATTGTAGTATTGTCTCCCGGCGATAAAGGACGCAACCCTGATGAGTAATACGTGCATTTGTATTCATCACCAACACTTCCCGCAGCACCTTCACAAAAAGGCCACGACGTATTCATCGTCATCTTTTGAGAGAAGCTGAATATCGTAACGTTTTTAATCAGACGTCCCACTTCTTTTCCCCGCAGACTTTGGTCTCTTTTTTTTTTTTTTTTTTTTGCGCAGCAAATGAGAGGAGATGAAGCGCCCACCCGTGGGAGCGCCACATGAATCGGGCTCCCCCCGCGCACCGGCGTTAACGCTGATTGATAAAAGAGCATCGCAAATGAAAAAAAAAAAAAAAAAAAAAAAAATGCGGTACGGCGAGTAAGCAGCGACGATACACGCCCAGAATTCTCCAAAAAAAAAAAAAAAACATCCTGCTGGTGCACGTTGGGGAAAAGAGCGGAGAGGCGGCGCGAGCCACTTCAGCCGGTACTTACTGGTTCCACACACAGATGCCTTCTGCCATGGCAACACCTATTAGACGCGGAGTCGGCTGACGGACTGATAAACAGGAGAGCTTTTTCGGTCAACACATTCCAGGACAGATTTCCCAGCAGCGTGTTAAGATCTCCTTGGAGTTATCGAGTCGAGTCGAGTCTTGTTTTTTTTTTTTGTTTTTTTAATAAAACATAGCCGGGAGTCATAAAGGGGAATTTTTTTTAAAGTGGCTCCAAGAGCCTGAAATGGCCACCAGACACTGGGATCAAGCAGTAATCCATTTTGACTTTATGGTCTACTTTTAACTTCTGTTTTTTTAGGAAAAACTCAACATGTCGGGGAGCTTTAAGACACTTTTAAAAACCCTGCGTAAGTCTCGCCACTCAGGAAAGAGGCCGCGGACGTAAAAATCACACAAATTTACTCCACGAAACTCCTCCTCATCCTCACTTCTTCGCAGCGTCTCCGCCGTGAGCACCCGAGAGTCGGGATTGTTTTCCCGCTGGCCGCAGAGGCCCGTGTCCTCATGACCCATTTATGACAACTCTGTAATTTAATCTAACTGGCTGATAAATAAAATATGCAAACCAGGATTAAATCAGATCTCCCAAGTCTTTCATTTTTCTTTAATGGCCCTCTTTAGGAGTATTTATTAAAGACATTTGAGGAAAACGTCCCCAACGGGCTGAGAAGTCGCCAAAACTGGAGTCTTTTTTTTTTTTTTTTTCCTCCCACGGCATTGAGAATGCATTTTTAGACTGTGATCATTTTGAATTAATGTACTGCCGTTTGATGAATGTGAATGTAAAAGCAGCAGAGCGGTCTGGGTGTGTGAACGTGGTAGCGTTGCTGCACCTTGGTCGCAGCTGTTGGCTGCCGTCATATAAGACGATACCGAATCCCACCGCACGATGACACGCGTCTTTGAGAGCTGTTCAAAGACGCTGCTGCTGTGTGGGATTACACTCAAAAAACAATAGCCGAGAGTGTTTTGACAGCGAAGCGATGAAACAGGAGCGACTGGCAGAGCCTGGAAAGATGCCCGACGTCGACGGCTTGAACAAAACCCCCATGAGCCAAACAATATGTTGAGTATCCTACACGCCTCCTGGATTAGAACATGTAGTATTGTTCAGAGATCGGCTGAAAAACACGGGACGTGATTGGACGCAATAAACGCAGGTTTTGGTCGCAAGCGATTTCTCGGTTTGTCAAACGAAACGGAGTAAAACATTTATTTTAAACACTATCGATGGGTGTCTTAGTGTATTTGTGACGGCAAAAATCTTTGTCTATATTGTTTGTTTTGTTAAAGTAACAATCTCGAGCATCTCGGTTTTGTTCTCTTTGGCGGCACCTCTGGCGGTAAATAGGAATTGCATTTTAATTTTTTGTTTGTTTTGTTTTGTTTTTTTGCTTTCACTTCCTGGAGAACTAAACAGCATACTTTTTAATTTTTTTTACTTTGGTTACTGAAACTACTGCCGCGACCCTTAAAAAGTTCGCACCGTTGCATGTAGTATGTATACAATTGCGACTTCATTGCAGAAATGCGTCTTGAACTTTGACCTCCTTTGGTTATATCCTTCGTGACCCGTAACGAGTGGGCTTCCTTTTAATGCCTCTTCTTCTTCTTCTGCCACCAACTTTCTCGGCGGCTCCTTCGATGTGACGTTTCTTCCGCCGCTGCAGAGGATTGTGGGTAAGAACAGCCTGCAAACTACGACCGGATGTAATTGGACATCCCGGTACTTTTGGCATACTACATTTCACATACTATGTATCGGGACTACAATCTTTTTCTGGCATACTAAATAGTATGCTGGTATAGATGTTGTATCTTGATTGATGCAGTGGTGCTATAAGTATGTTAAGTCAAGTAAACGAGACACTAATTAACCGATAAATCAAGTAGGTCACAAAAATAGTCAGTCAACTGAATTTTAAATGAAATAGTGTGTTATCATTAGTTAGTTTGCTGTCAGGCTTAGAAGGAAATGAATCCTCAGCGGTCACAATGTGCACAGACTGGCTCAAATGTTCTGCACAGCTTGGTTTGCTGCTAATTAATACTCCACTTTAACTGGAGTGGATACAAATCTGAGCGTTCGGATATTTGCCAACGGCGCTCCGTGCGGCAGGAGTTTGAGAACCCGCCAACAAACAATGGCATTCGGAGCGTGCACTTCCCGGACTGTCGGCTACCTGGCTAGCTGGAACCGACCGGCGGTCGTCCCGTCAACACAACGCTTTTTTTCCCCCCCCTCTCTTTTAATTCACGTAGGATCAGCTGGACTCTCGGCCTTTTGAGCGACGCCGCCTCACCAAGTTTATTTCCCAACACGCCTCTTTCATCTTCTTTCCTAAACATGTCAATAACCGCTTACAAACATTCCCGGCGGCGGCGCGGCGCTTCCTTAGCTTCCGACGGCAACCCTCCGGCGACGGGCAAAGCTTTGCCCCTTTTTAACACGGGCGGCAATCTTTATCAATCATCTCTAACGCTTTGATACCTATGGCGTGCATCCCCACACAGTAAACAGCTTTGAGGTTGTTCTTGAAAGCAGCACGGAAGACGTGCAGCTGGAGAGCCAGACGGGGAGAGCGAACCTGCCAGGGACACGCGCTTCTTTTAAGGGGAGGACTCCGAAAATCAGAAAATGAGAAGCGGCGGGGGGAAATATCACGGGGCACGTTACAAATTTGAAAGTGCAGCTGCTGGTTTGCACACGCTGAGCTGATTTATTCGCTGAATGTGTGAAGATGAGTAATGCAGCGCCAGTGATTAATATGGCTTCCTCTAAGTGTGGCAACAGAGCATTCCTCATTATCAACACCAACAAAAAAACCAGAAGTACAAACCCGTAACTGTTTGGGTTTTTAAGTAACATCAGGTGTGCTTTGTTCCAGTTTACTGTGCTCTCTAATTAAAACCAACAATGAAGTCACTTTCAACCAGAACCGATGAGTAATCCAGATAATTATGAGTGTTGAGGTAAGATATTAACACGCTAAATACTGCAATTATAAAACTGCTTTGTCATTTACTTTGTGTCTGGAGACTCTTTAAGTCCTCAAAGTTTTTTATGGTAACAGATAAAAATGTTTCTGTTTCCAAAAACTAGACAAGAAAAAGGTGGTAAAGTGAGCGGCTGGTGTTTTTCTATAAACAAATCACCGATATAATATATTATATCATGATTAAAAAATAGTTAACTTATCGAAACGGTCGGTAGGTCCATGAAACAGCTGGGCGCTGTAGCTTTCTATTAAACGTGGGTCTAAGAGGAGGAAAAAGTGCTTTTCTTCGGGGCTTTTTCCAGCTGCTGATTAAAACACTTTCGGCACTCTGCTGAGTCTGACTTTCAGCAGCAGGTTGGTATCAGCGGGACTCAAATGAAAAGTGACCTTGCTCATTGTAATGATGTATTTTTTGAGCTAAAACAGGTCTCTGGTGCAGGGGAAAAATAAAAAAATAAAACATTAACCTTTTCGCAGCAGAAGGAATAAATCCTTCACCATAAATCAGTCAGTTCATAACGGTTTGGGTCGGATGATGTACATATATATATATAGAGAGAGAGTATATCCAGCACAAAGGCAGCAATCTGAGATCCTGATGAAGTCGTCATCGACCCGGCAGGTGCAATACAATCATGACAAGGTGGTAAAAAAAAAAAAAAAATCTTCAGACCCCCCCCCCCCCCTTTTTGATTGAGCGTTTAACAGCTGATGTTACGGCTCGCGGCTGGCCACGAGTGACAATCTTCACGAGGCCTTGGGGAGCACGGAGGCAGAAAACGAGGTGTATTGTGACGCAACATTTTTTTTTTTTTTTACACTGGATTAACCGCCGGCCGGTTTTAAACATGGACTCTCTGTGGTTTTGAACTGCAGACGTGGTCCCACCGCACACACCTTCTTCCTCCGGGGTGCCGAGTCATGAGGAATAGACGGAGCTCCTACAGCCCTGAGTTTACATCCTCCACCTCTTTTTTTTATTTTTTTTTATCAAAAATACATCAGTGAAAGTACATCTTTGGTGGTGTGTTATGTCATCACATCACCCAAAAGCAAATTCTGGCATGAGTTTTTCTTCAAGTGAAAAAAATTAAATAAATTTTGGATGAGCTGATGCGTCGTAAACCGACGTATAAGCTCCGAACACAGCAGGGAGTGAAATCATCTCTTACTTTTGTGTTAGCTTTGTAAATAACACCACGATGATGAAACCGTTTCTTTTTTTTCTTTTTATATCAAACATAAAAGCAGCCTTTTAAATGCTTTCATCTTAACAAATTAGAAATCTTACCGGAAAATGCTGCAAGATGTTTCAAACCTGTCAGGACCGATGATGCGGATGTTTTGAGACGTGGACGACGGGATGATTTTACAGTTATGTTGCTGAGATTTGGTAGAAATTAAAACTGAACTCTTCATAATGTCGTGCTGTGGTTCCCCATTAAAGGATCATTTATTTCCAAACGGTCTTTTAGCTCGGCCATCGTTCAGGTGTGTAATGATGACTTTTTACTGACTGGGAAGGTTATAAATGAGGGACTTTAGGTGGTTAAACTTTAAATTGAACATTAAAATTGAAGTTTTGGATTTTCTCTGTGATCCTGCAGTGAAATGTAGTTCATGAGAATATTTGTGTGGCATTTTCTCCTTCTTGTAGTTTTTTCTCAGCTGTAGTTTTTCCATCTGGATTTTCGAATCTAATTTACTCACTTGTCCATTAGTTTTGTTTTTCTATATGAAAAGTGTGCCTGATCCTGCATCATGAAAACAATGAAAACAGTGATAAATGTATACCATGCAGCCTTTCGAAACAAATCGAAATCTGAATTACAAGGTGATTAAACTTTTAGTTTGACCTCATATCTGCTGCATCATCGCAGCGCCGTCGCCACCAAATACGACTCCCAGCTCTGTCTTTTGTGCATTTCAATGGGACCCCCCCCACCCCCCGCTTCAATTGTCTTTCAAAAATGATCAAATGGAACGAGCAGGACCTTGCTCCCCCCCTCCCCTCCTGTCTGCCAGACAGATTGGACTCTGGTATTCGCATTCACGAGTGGCGTGTCGTGCTGCCGAGTGGGGACGCGGCAAACAAACGTTTGATTGCGGGCAGCGGCGGCGGCGACAGAACGCTCGTAGCGCCACCGCTGGCGAACGCAGCCCCCCTGACGGACGCGAGTCGGGCTCCACAGTTTCCCTCTTCAGCGATGCACAGATGAAGGCAGAAAAGTAAATAAACAACTAAAATGTCAGCACTTGAATGTCTCGGAGGCATTAGCTGCACTCCCTTTTGTATCACAGCAGAAACGGGCTCTGTCCTCAACTGCTAAATTTGGCCAGCGTTGCCCCCCGCACCCCCTCCTCCTCCACCCCCCTCCCTCCCCAACACTCATCTGTAGGCAGAGGCTCCATTAGTTCCTCTGAGGGGGCACTTTACAGACAACTTTGCCACTTGTGCTCCTGCAGACACAACAAATTCCAGTCCATGAAGGTATGCATAATTCAGAATAAGTGCAGATTTGTTATCTGTCCTTGGCCTGTTGTGGATGTGCTGCTTTTATGTGTCCGGCGACATATGATTCACTTAAGTATACTCCACTGTGCACAAAGTTTGAGCCTCAGCATGTTATGTCATGTTTACAGGGACAACTTTGAAAGCAGAAAAAGGTTTCTTGCTTGTTTTTTTTTTTTTTTAAACTTCACTGAAACCTTCAGTCCACCTTACATTTCAAATACATTTCTTCTTTGTATTACAGCCTCTGGTTTGTCACTGGCGTTCAAGTTTTTACAAGAGTGGATCAAAAAGTTTCCGAGAAAGACGTGCACAGAGCACAGAGAAGCCATAACCGTCGTTATTTTTGTTGTTGTATTTACACACCTGATGCTTGAGCAGAGAGCGCACATCAAAGATTGTGTCGTTGCGGGCAAGAATTGGGCACATTGTCATGTTGGATAGCCTCGTTGCCATGGCGCCACAGTTTAAGCGGTTTGCACTGACGCCTCAGGAGATCACAGGAGAACTCGGTGTTGACGGTCTGACTCCGGGGAACGAATTCACGGCGACACAACCGGATGTTCTGACCCCCGGGAACACAAAACACCTCTCCAGACTTAAGGCTTCACAAACTCCCAGAGCATTTAGTCCTTTAGGGTCTCTGTTGCTGATTTCGACGCAAAATTCGATTTCCGTCCTCTGGTCGTGTGCGTGGAGAAATTGCCGTGCGCGCAGACCTTCGCTCACAAAAACTTGCGTAACTTGTGAACTGAATTCAGGGGGGGGGGGGGGGGGGGGCTTGTCAAAAGTTTTGCAACTCTTTCCAGTACTCCTTCTGATCCAGGATGAAACCATGTATTTCCTGTTAACAGTTTATTTGGCATAAAGACAAAACAACTCGCAGCGGGAAAATAGTCAACCGTGGCTTAACAGAAGACATAAAAAAAATACTGTACAGAAACCAAAAGATGATCAACTGAAAATGTAACGATAAAGATATCACTAAAATTGCAGCAGCGCTGTGACATTTTGACAAGTTTGACAGTTGACGGTGTCTGGGAAATGCAGTGCAGAAAATGCTGCTGTAACGAGCACTTAACACAAAAGACAGACAAAACTTGAAGAACTACTAGTTAAAAAAAAACAAGAAGCTGTTTTTCTATTTCATTGTAAAGCATCACAATTGTGTCTCTATTGCGTCTGCCTGATGACAACCCCAGCACCTCTCGGGTCCCTACGATACTCAAACAACTCTAACACGAGCACACAGCGAGGGGGAAGGAAAACCAAAAAAAGACTCCAGCAATTTGCTCATCGTTATGGCCCCGAGACAAGATGGGTGTCGGTGTCAGTGTGAGGGATGCACAAACACTGTCAGTCACGGAGAACCAGAGCGGCCATCGCCGCAGATGTTCACTTGGCGGAGCGCTGCACGATGCTGCAGACAGACCTAATGCTCATTATCAGAGTCCCTCCCTCGCCCCTCGAAAAACACTGAACAGAGCAGCCAGGCCATGCGAGAGGGGCTCGGCCAGCGGGGGACATTATCGGCACACTCTGTAATTCGGCCGTTTCTGACTGGCAAAATAATAAATAAATGAGAAAGGCTACAATGTGCAGCTCACTATGGCCCAGTAGTCAGGGTTTGGCCTAATCTGACAATTCACTGGAGGAGAAAAAAGGAGTGGAAAGCAGGAGAATAATTTGATGACAAGCTCTTCTGCTGCTGCACGGATAGAAACTTAAACTACTGATCTATTAAATGGTTCTTTTAGACAAATAAACTATTTGTATTTATGGAACCGAAAAAGAGGAAAATTCAATGTGCTGAAAACCCTTTTTTTTTTTTTTTTTCTCGTGGAAGATCTTTCTGTACTGAGCCCAGTGATGTCTGTTGCCATGGAAAAGATCTAGACAATATAATTACAGTGAACAGGAGAAGGGTTTAAGAGGCTCGGCTTTTCTTTCCTCTCAAGTTTAGGTGTCTTAGAAGTTGAAATCTCAGTTGTGCTCCTACTTACTTTGACTGGATTCTGGCCGCTCACTGCAAAACTCAATTACAGACCTCAAAACAGGCTGTTTGTCTCCACCAAAGATGAAAAAGGTTTTTGTAGGTCTTGCGGTGGGTTCAAGTTCCTATGGAAATTCCACGCTGATACGCAATCTGTGCATGCGGACCGGAGGCAGCATGGGGGATCTTTTGCAGCATCTGTCGCCACTGAATTGAAGCATTTGATTTGAGATCACACTTAAGAGACGAATGCCAATGACGATGAACTAGGAGGAGAGGAGACCAAAACAGAATGCTTGTTTTCAACCCATGCGCCTGTCCAGCATGTTCAAATTCATCCAAAAGCTGCCGTGGCAATCCGACGGCTGTCTTCCTCCGACTGTAATTACGCAGTACGGGGTCGAGTCTAGTCGGATGCAAAGTCAATTGTCCTCTTCAAAACAGAACGGCGACCACAACAAAGTGTTTAATAGTGCCTGATGTTGGCCCACATGTTGCTACGAGCTCCGTCTGCAGCGCTCAGGCACACCGGAGGTAAAACACAACAGACATAAACCACGTTCTACTTAACCATGGAAGGATGAGCCTGAAGTGAGAATACAGTTGGACCGAAACTCGGGAGAAAAGACTTTGAATTTCACATTTAATCAAGCTGACTGATGAGAAGTCCTTCCATGGTTTTCAATGCATTGAAAAGTAGAAGTCCTTTGGTGTTTACCTCTCGTCACGCTGCGGTGGTCAACTAACTAGGAAAAGGCTGCAGCTACCTGTTAGTACCGTCATTGATGACTGCGGAGTATTGGCTTTTTTTTCTTTGATTGACTGGTGTGATCACCGGACCGTTTTGGCGAGGAGGGAGCGAAGCTTTCAATTTACCAGTCGGTGTACGTTCCGACGCTCGCCTACGGCCACGAGCTCTTGGTAGAGACCGAAAGAATGGGATTGCGGTTACGAGCGGCTTCGAGTTTCCTCCGCGAGGCGGCCGGGCTCAGCCTTAGAAATTGGGTAAAGAGCTCCGACATCCGGAGGAAGCTCGGAGTAGAGATGCTACCACTTTGCATCGAAAGGAGTCAGCTGAGGTGGCTCGGGCATCTGATCGGGATGCCTCCCGAGCGCCTCCCTTTGGAGGTTTTTCGGGGGCACACCCAACTGGCAGGAGACCCCAGAACAAAACGGAGGGATTATATATCTCATCGGGTCTGGGGGTTCTTTGGGATCCTGCAGGATGAGCTGGAAAATGTTGCCAGGCAAAGGGAAGTCTGGGAAAAGTTGCGAGACTTGCTCCACCGCGACCCAAACCGGATAAATGGAAGAAAACGGGTTATTCATGGTTTTGATCAATAGAAGGTCAGAAGTGTCAAAACTTCTCACCTGAAGGTGACGTCCTCGAATTTAGTCTTAGAATTAATCGATTATCAAAGTTGTTCCTGAATAATCTTTCGTTAACTGAGTTTGTAGCCAAGATAACCTCGATGACATCACCAGGGTTCTTTGGAAATCTCCATCCAGAACCACAGACGACATTAAACAACTTTTTCTCCAGCTTTGATGGTGAAAATACTCCCAACGATGAGTAAATACATCTTCCTGAGTAAATGTATTGGACGACCGTGTCTGGCACTGTGGGGCAGCGAAGAACATCACAGCAGACCTTCAGATTTACTCATCAGCGGATTCTAGTCCGAGGGCATCATTCATACATATTGTATGAACCCCCTCTATAGTCCCTGTGTTTACGACTTCTATTGTATAGATCAAAGCAAAGACAATAACGGTACTGCTGTCAAGGCGGGAAAAAAAAAAAAAAAGTTCCCTCCCTGAACTACAAATAAATCCGGTCTGGCCTTTCAGTGTTCAAATAACAAGGCAGTGCCAGGAGTGAACACATGTTCAACACAAATTGTGACACGTAATCTTAGAGCTAGCTTCCCCCCCCCCCTCCACTTCCTTTTCTGTGCCACATACACATGTACACAGGATGCACATGCGGCGGCACGGCGGCGACAGCGGCGGCGGGGAAAGCGTCCTTTTCCGAGGGACAATTATTCTAAGTAGTTTTCCCATCAGCCACAGCCACGAGCAGGAGACCCTTGGGTGAGCCGGAACCTTTCTGAGGAGCCAATCGGGGAAATAGCCACTGTCCAATTTATGTGATAAGGCGAGTGGAGCTCAGACCTGCCAACAGATGCAGGGGGGAGGAAAATTGGGGCCGTGCTACAACCTAGTTGCTGACATTTTTTTTAGAGTTCAAAATCGCTGCGCATACATGGTGATTATAATAATATTTCAGCCGGGTTCAGGGGCAGATATTCAAAGTTCAGGGTGCAGCGGTTAAGATTTCGGCGTGCCGCGGCGACCGAGTGATCAAGCAAAACGTACGGGTTGCAGCTTACTCGTTGGAGCGTGAGATAGTGCGGCGGCCGCTCCTGTGCGGCGGTGATTACAACGACACAGTGAAAGTGGGCAACTGAGCTTCCCCTTCAAGATGCCGACAATAGGAGATTAAATTCAAAGATCCATTCAAGCAGGGGCGGGAGGGGGGCGGGGGGAGGGGAGGGGGAGGGGTGGGGGTTTGTCAGTGCTCCTGATGTTCTCAGCTTTTCCCCCGAGGAACTTCTATTTCAAATTGGACAGCTCCGAGTAAAACTAGCTCTCTCTGGGGATCCTCACCAACACAGAAGCCAGCGTAAAAGAAACGCCATCCCCTCTCCGGGGACACACGTGTGCACACTCACTCAGCCCAGGAACTGAAACGATGCCTCCGCGAGAAATAAACAACAAAAGGAAGAAAAAACACACAAAAAAAAGGAAGGGTCCTCAGCGTCCTGTCACATGAAGCTTTGAAGTGATCATGGATTTAACCTGCATTATGCTGCGTACAGTTTTCAAAGCAGCAAAGCAAGCCAACAGCCTATAGATCAAATGCAATGCTCCTGTGGTGGATATGATCTTAAACATCGCTTCCTTCCAACCTTTTTTCCTCTGAGAGCACATATTTTGGATCACGACAGCCTAAATTCTGCAGCATGAGAATGCTTTTTTTCTGTTAGCTTGTATTTGGAAAAGTCGCAGCAATAAGCCAAATAGCGGTGTGGCTTTGATCTCACTCACTCAGCGACAGACACTATTTATAGCTTCGTCCCGCTGTTGCGTTCCAGCCCAAAAAAAATTATAATATTTATGTTATTTACCGAGAGTCTCTGCTGCGCTTCTGTCCTCTGACCCCTGTGTGTCACACTGAAGGCGGAGCTCAACCTCTGCTGCACTTCGAGGGCCTGCCGCTCAACGTACAGCCGGGGAAAATAATCCATTTCTGATTCACGCAGCAAAATGCAGCCTGCATTCATGTGCCTCTCCTGCAATTGATTTTCAAAACATCTTCAGTAATCTGAGACAAACACAACTCCTCCGCCACAGTGCTGGCAGGAGCCCCCTGAATGATGTCAATTATCCTGCAACAAATGACAGCAATACACCTGAGAACGTCTCTGAGCCATCCGACATTCCCTTACCTTGCATATGTGGCTCTTTCAAATGCAAATCTGCCTTTATTTTCCCCATGGCGCATGAATTTCCTCCCTGAACACCCAACAGTACATCAAATTGGTAGACACGAGCGAGAGAGAGAGACATTCCCCAAGAAAGAAACAGAAATGTTTAGTTTGAAGTAGCCAACAATAAGCCCACGACGGAGCGAGGCTGCACCTGAACCATCGGCGAGGCGCCCTTTGAGATTCTGCAGAGCTGCCTGCGCTCTGAACGGAAGTGAAGCCGGTTTTACGCCCAAGGAGACGAGTGAAAACCCTCCAGACGTCTCTTCCGAAGATGAAAATGGGGCACGTGTTGAAGTATTATCTCGAGAAAGATCACGTTACGAAGAAATCGCAAGCTGTCGTTAACTGGGGAAAAAAAAAAAAAGTAGACGCTGGGCAGAGTCCAGGAAGACCGGGAGGCCGGGGAAGTAGTTTCCTGCGAATACTTGGATTTAAATCTCTTGGTGTACTATATAAACTTGTAAATTTCTTGCATCTTCCATAACATCCTCCAGACTGCATGGGTTGTATCAAGGTCTTGCAGCGTATTAGAAAATCTCAACATGTTCTCTATGCCCTTGAGTTTGCCAAAGGATTATCGACGTCTACGCACTGACTTGCCGAATGGGCATCTCTGTATTCGGACGTCTTATTACTTCAAAGAATTTGGCATCGCCATGGGACCGGGATGTCATTCAGTTTGCCCAGTGCACTAACAGGACTACACCCTTAATCCTGAACACGTCTTTGTCTTTCAAACCCGAGGTTACATGTCAGACATTTTGGCGTTTTTTTTTTCTACTTTTGTAGCCGAAGGTAGAGGTCGGAAAGGTTCACCGGCAGTAAATATAATCTTTGATTCAGCCGTGTGTAAAGATCCCGGCTCATATTTGTACTTTAACATCAGAACTGGTGTCTGACCTTGACAGAAAATGGTCTTATTGTTGTAGCTACCAGTCGCTGCCCCTAAAAAAAAAATAAAAAAAATAATTCAGTTTAATCAGGTCTGCTGTTTATTCAGTTCAAACGCGAGAGGAACACAGATTTGGGAAACTGAATGAGGCGAGGTGCGGAATAGATGAAAACTACCCTTTTTCAGAAAATACCAGAAAAATCCAAAACAAAAAATGAACCCAACAGATGACAACTGTTTCATCCCGTTGTGTCTTCTTCACCCGCAGTTCATGTTTGTCATTAGGAAATATCTAGCATGTCCTTTTTTTTACAGACCAGTCTCTGAACTATTCTTCTTTCTTTTTTTTTTTTTTATTTAACGTCAACGGACGATAACATCCAAACTTTAAATTGTAATAAACAGGTGGTCAGGACACATCCGACTTTGCTCATGTGGCCTCGGCTCTCCGGCAACAGACGCATTTCAGTCCTCGTTAGAGATGACTGACTTTTCGTGGCGTCTCTGGAGGGCAGCGGCACCGAGACGACGAGATGGACGTACCGACATATGACTGACAGAGTTGACAGAGCGGTTCAAGCAAACACTTAAAAACGTATGTCGGCAGCACACGATTATCTACCCAACCTGTAACTGAATCCGTTAGCTATCAGGCGGTGAAAGGCAACGTGACAGTGAGACACTGCCAAAGAAAGAGCTGTTCAACTTTTAAGGATATTTTTCAAGGTGCATTAAAAAAAACAAAAAAAAAACACCACTTGAAAAGTCACATCTTGAACTATTATGCCCAATATACATTTACAAAATGATATGGGGCATATTAAGATATGTCATATCACCATGCGCAGAGAAAGGCTGTAATTCTGCTGCTTTTTTGATTTCCACAATTGAAACTTTTTCAACCAATATCAAGCTTGAAGTTCTGTTGTTGTTGTTTTTGTTTTTTACTTTAAATCAAATCAAAGGGAGCATATCCTTACAAATAATTACAACTAAAAAGGAAACAATGATTATGCTAACACTTACATCGCAATTTAACACAAAAAAAGAACATAAAAACCAATTTTATAGCTAATGACCAGCCCCTTGTCATGTGCCTTCACAAGCCCACTCAGCCACCAACTGTGTTTACCTCAGCTCTAATGACTCAGGGAAATGAACTAATATTTAAACTGTTCGTTCTATTTAAATGCACCCCAAACTGTTTGCTAATCAGCTGAAAGAAAATTACCTCCCTTAATTACAGTGTACTGAAAATGTTCACTTAGTTTAAAAAAGGGCATCATGATACAGACTTCTATAAATTGGATAATCAGGCCGGAGGAGTTCAATTTACATTTATGGCATATCCACGGTAAATAAATAAACACTACCTTTGTAAATAAACACAACGCACGTTTGAAAAAAGGAAAAAAAAAAAAAAAAGTTAATTTGCACGGAGGAGCCTGGCCAAACAAGACCACCTCTGCTGCTGCTGCTGGGAAATGAGCTTCATGGATTGGTTAGCAGAGATCTATAACTTCTACCTTCTACAGTCAATTAGGGACAAAGCAGTTCTCACATACAGTATAGAGAGCTTTTGGATGACTCCCTGTGGGCATCTCATGAGGATGCAAATAGTGTGATTGCATACCGCTATCGCGAGACAAAGTCTTTCAGCTTCTCGACAGAGAAAATATGTATTTTCGGTCTTTCTTTTTTTTTTTTTTTTTTTAAAGAAAATTCAATTTGAGCAATCTCACTCTTGCACACAAGCGGTTGCTGAGTGCAAGTAGTCCTCCACCCCACTGGAATCGTCCCAATATGACCACAGGCGGCTCTGCTGAAGGAGAGTCTTCTTGCTTTGCTCAAGGGCGAGTTTCACTCTTTTTGGACACAAACCTTCCCTTCTAAACATGGTTACCCCGGCCTCACTCTGTGGGAACGTACTGTTTAGTAATGAATGTGCTACACTTAAGAGCACTTAGTAATATATCAAAACGGATAAAAAATAGGCTGAAAATTACTGGATTCATCTTAAAGGAAATCTATGGATGAAAGAAGCTCAGCACAGATTAAAAAAAAATAGAATTAGTGCCTGGCGGTAGTGCGCCCCCGCTAACTGCTAAAGTTGTAATGTACGTGCAGTTCATGTACATTCGTGTTTGTGCCATATTTGTAGAGATTTCCTCCAGGCGTTCCTGAGATATCGCGTTCATAGTGAGAAATAATGAACTTTTACCGCCTAAATATTGTCAGTTCATCCTCGAGTTAAATTGAACATTTGTGACGAATTTAAAAGAAATTCCCTCCAGGTGTTCCTGAAATATTACGTTCACGAGCGTAGGCAAACGTAACGGGACGGTGACCTTTGACCCATGACCACATCGGCATCAAGGGAGTGTTTACGCAGATGGTTTAAAGCAATTCCCTCAAAGCGCTCTTGAGATATTGCGTTCACGAGGACAGGACAGACAGATGAGAGGGACATGAGGTCACTGTGACCTTGAACCTTGACCTTTTTGGACCACCAAAAGTCGAATCAGTTCATCCTTGTTACCAAGTGAATGGCTTCTTCCAAATTTGAAGAATTTCCCTCAAGGCATTCTTGAGATGTCGTATTCACAGACAGAACCATAACGCTCGGCTGTGGAGGCATAAAAATATATACGCAAGTAGAAACGGAGTAAAAGTTATGTTCTCTTCAATAAGGAAGGTGTCATGTTACGTCTTTACAGCGTTACGATGAAAAAGAGGAGAGAGTTCCTCAAAATGAAAATTTGATGAAAATCCATTTTCCATACGGCCTGTTGCTTCCCCTCACAGCCGTGTCTGCCTCTTTGCCGTTATTGCTCCGAGGCTTTCGCTCTTCGTCTTCACTGAAGAGGCTAAATGTCGAAAGTGGTTTCTCCATTGGCCTTTTGCTCCCTCCACCTTCTGGCACAGTGAAAATACTGATGATTTCAGCTCTGTTTACACTGAAAAGAACAGCATTATTTCCCCCTAGTGCTGCAAATCCATCTCTCTTTCTCTGTCTCTCGAAGCAATCCAGCACACTTCCCACCAAAACTGTGAAAAATAAAATACAGGGTAGAAACTGGCAATCTACAAAAGGCGATAATTAGACGAATGTTTCAGCTGGAATGTTACTATTGATGGTAAAAACTCTATATGTAGCATCAGTACCAGCGTCTCTTCTTCCTAACGCAATCTCATGGATCAATTTTCCTCCACTTAATGTCGATGCTCCGTCTCACTATCTCATACAGCGATCTTAACTGAGTAGAATAATTCTGTCACTGCCGTTGACAGCTGAGGACATGAGGGGGTTGCTTCCCTGTGGCAGTTAGAGCTGATGAAAACTGTATTATATGGTTTTTTTTTTGGTGCTGTTTATATAACTCCGCCATCCGTCTTAGTGTGTGCGCTCGTTTCCCTGCCCTTTCACCAAAGAGCAGAAAACAGTGATGCCAGATTAATTTCAAGAAGATATAAATGTCAGGTTGAGCACTTTAAGAAAATCAATGAAATATCAGTTGCTCCCCTCTGCATGCTGAATACTGCCGAGGATGAAGAGTTGGCAAAGGAGAGAGTAGCATATAAGAATTTTTCTTAGATTTTGGTGACATTTTTCATCACACCTGACTAAATCTTCGTTTTACAGCTGATTTGGTATCCGTACGCACAAATAAAGGGGGAATTCGGAAGTTTGGCAGGACAATTATTTAGTTTTTCACCACCAATTTTAAGAATGAAACATTTAGATGCCGTAAAATGAAAACCAAAACCCGTAAATTCCCTCCTTTGCATCTTTTTGGTCACAACCTTCCTCGCTTTTACTTTCCATTTTTGTCATAGCGTCGCATCGGTACACAGCCAATTCACAACTCAGTGTTTAATTAAACCTTTCCTAGATACTGAAAGCTTCTCGATGTGATAAGCAGAGATTATCAAGCTGCTACAACATCACGGCCTTTGAAACAAATGTGGCTTGAAATGGCAAAGCTGTTTGTTCACAGCGAGGCTGTGCCCGACTCAGGACGTTATCAGTCGAATTAGATTTGACTGTTCAATACGAAGATTCAATTATTCCTTTTTTTGTCTTCCCTTTATGGCTGTCCGAAAATCCAGAGTGCACTTTGCGGATCTCTGAGGCTCTCTCTTAAGGCCTGTGGTGGATTTATGGGTTTGTAATTGGCTTAACGACCTTTATCCGGATCCAGGTTGTGCTCGGACCTCCATCGCTCTACCGGGCCAGGTCCAAGTCCACCCCCACCCCCTTCCCTCCGCACCTGCAGGACTCCCCCTGGTGGAGGCTACGACGAGAAAGGACCGGCGGTTGCCCTTACTAGACGGGCGTCCGAAACATCCCCTAGAACGGGCCTCGGTGACTGGATGACCCTGCGTTGGTGCTCGGCCTCGCGACGTAATCTTGAGGAACTCCAAACTAGAACTCAGAGCTAACTTGGGACTCGCTCGACTCGGATGTCCTTCTTAGAGCAAGCGCTCCTTTCCTTCTTCTCAACATGTGGTCCTTTATTACGAAACTCAGAAATACAAAAAGAGTTTGATGCCAAACCACCCGACACACACTCCAGGGAGATCTTTTTAAGTCCACCACACAGCAGGGCAAGTCCATTTTCAAGAGAGCAAAAAAAAAATCGAGACAAAGAAAAATTGTATTACTCGTACGGCATTCGAAAATAACAATGCAGGCTTCTTTGGCACGAAACAGAGGGCTTTGTGTAGCAGACCGTCAGACACTGATATGAAGATGGGGGGGGCAAACAATACCATTAGCATTGTCAAACAGCGGGTAGCCCGTTGTCACAGTTGGGTCAGTCGGTGGGACGTTAACGCAATCAAACAGGGCCGATGAGAGGAACAAGAAAATGTGATATATGTTCTTTTATCATCACCACTGAGGTTGCTGTCATGGCTTTTTTTTTTTTAATTTTTTTTTTAAACCCACCATTTTGAACACACGTCAAATGACCAACCGCCCGTGTGAACCAAACGCACGACAAAAGAAGAGCGTAAACGGAATAATCTCACGTGGCGCTGAGCGTGTAATCATCACATCCGTGGCAGCTTCACCTCTTCCTGCCTGGCTTCGAATACTCGCCGACCTGTCCTCGCATCAACCCCACCTTAATGTACTTCCCCCGGCTCCATTTAAATCACTGCGCTCCAGTTCCCTCCATCCTGCAGACTCCCTCTTTTGTCTTCATCTAGTTCGCTCCCTCTTCCCTTCTACCGTCTCCTCACCCGGTTACTCTAATTGCCTTGCTTTGCCAAATGAGCCAGCCAATTGTGCCTCCAGGTAAAAGCTGATGAGGATTCTGCTCTATCCAGCCCTCCAACTCATTGGGTTTAGGAAGCTAAATAAAGAGGGCAGAGATGAATGGAGCTCGCCGCCGAATGCAGACGCCATCTCCTCGGCAACCGACAACCGTTGCTCGCGAACGTCAGCCGGCAATCATATTGAAGCATCCCAGGAGAGTCGGGTTTCTGGCATCCACATCATTTTCCAACCTCGTGTCAGTGTTGTTTTCATGGATCAACTGATGTGCATACGAGGTTAGTGACACCTTGGGGAAATGGAAACTCTTTTCTCTCTGTCTGCCTTGTGCACAAGTCAAAGATTTACAATAAATTGAACTGTCTCTAAAAGTATTTGGAAACTTTGCTGGAGGGTAAACAGCGAACAAGGGGAGGAAGAGATACAGTTGACACTGTTAAAGACTCCAAATCGAAATGCCTGAAGAGCATATGTAATAAACAAATCTGTGTCACTCTCATTTTTCAAGGTCAAACGTTTTTTTTTTTGGGGTGGAAAAGCTCTAAAGATGACATTTCACACATCCAGTTCTGTTTGGCAGGAAAGTAATAATAAAGTACAGAGTTCAGAACGGTCTGTTTATACACGGCTGCTTCTACGTCACAGAGCTGCTTCTTGGTCTTGCTGGCTCTGTGGCTGAATTAAAAAGGGTTACGGGTGCTTCACGCTTCGAGTTTATTTACTGATGCAAAGCTGTCCTCACTTTTATCGCCAAATGTTGGCGGACTTCCGTCCTTGCCAATTTGCCATGCAATCTACGATGTCATCTCTCAAACACCGTAGAGAGTCACGGAGGAAATTACATCACTGGAAAACTTGGTGCACAAATGAGGTATGAGCTAATAATACTTTAATCAGCCACAATGATTGTTCGTGTGATGTTGCTATTCATTCAGGTTGTAGCCAATCACAAGAAAGGTAATTATCACACAACGACAGTCACATTCAGGAGGACATTCATTTACGAAGTCACGCCGTGCTGATTAATAACTCTCGCTCTCTGCGGGTTTCTCAAGAGTGTCGCATGCACTTCCATGAAAATAGAAGGCTTGCAAACGACAGATTAACATAAAGGCTGAGAATTACTCTCCATGAAACTTTAACATGTAAATTTGATTTTTATTTCTTACTGCAATGATAATAAAACTGTTGCCACATCATATTAATAGTGCCTTAAGCTGCAATACCACCGAGAACCACCAGAGGTTTATCTGAAAATAATTAGAATGTCTGTTTGATCGACAGGCCGGCGATGCAGTCGGGTCTCTGCTATCGTGGGCGGGACCGTAGTATCGTCGGGTTTCCGATCAGATCGAGTAAGAATTCACCGCTCGCTCCTCCCGCAGCTCGTCCAAATATGGTCACTTCCTGCTCCAAACCGCTCCGAACTAGCAGGACGCTGATCCGAACTCGAGGCTTCACGACGGCCGTTCTCCAACCAACAGGTGACGTCACTCTTGGTTGCCGCTTGGTGGAGTGGAAACGATTTCGCTGTTCCTGCGTGGGTTATCTCCGGGCGCTATGGCTTCCTCTCATAGAGTGAATGTAGGCCTCACTGGTTGTCTGTCTGTCTTTCTGTCTCAGCGCTGTAATGGACGGCTGAGTCAGCGAAGATCAACTTTAGCCCCGCCGTGACACCGTCCAGGAAGTCTTGGGAATCATCTTAAGACACATGTTTAGCTGGTTTAGCTTATAAAATTGCAGATGACCCGTCGAGGGAAAAATAAAGACTTTTCAGATCTATTCCCTTTCTTTTATCTCCCTTAAATATCACCTGCTTCAGGCTTTGGTCTTTATGAATTTTCAGCAGCCAAAACGGAACATATTTTTTCTACAATATATTTTAGAGTGAGACAAGCTGCAGCTGTAGCTGTGTTGTTTACCCGCTTCACCCTGCAGAGATGTCCTCCTTTATGGAGTCATGCTGGTGGCAGCCCTAAAGCTACAAAGAAGCTACAGCACAGATGGCTACCGAACACAGATTTTTTTTTTTAAGATGAGTCTTGACTATAAAAAGAAAAGAAAAAACAAGAACTGGATACCTCGCAAGAACATTTTTGACAAATTTACACAGATCGGCCAACAATGATCTTCAAATGATGCTCGAAAATATGAGTACAACATCTTCTGTGTGCTATTCTCTATAAAAATAAAAATAAAAAAATAAAAAAATAATAATACATATAACATGTATGTTCCCTGCAGCATCATGCATGTTGGTGCATCTCATAAAAAACAAAAAACAACAACACCCTGTGGCCTGTTCTATGTTGGAAAAAACTTGCATACACACACCGGAGACAACAGTATGCACGAAGCGATAGCTGGCCATTTCAAAGCGGCTCAGCACGATGTCAGTGTGCCGGCGGTGAAATGGTTGAGAAACCACCTGGGGGAGGTGAGCACAACAGGAAGCTATTAAAAGAGAGAACCTATTGGCTGTACTGTCTTACTCCCCTCATGGTTAAAAGAAGAGTATCTATCCGGCATCTGTACCAGACACTCAAGCGGTGAAATTGATATTGATCTTTTCATCTGTCTTGGGGCAGCGAAATGGTGGGTTTAAAAAAAAAAAAAAAAAAAATAGTTGAGCTGTTCCTTTAAAACCGGCTCTGAGATAGAGCAGCTTTTACAACGTGCTCTAAACATATATTACGGAACGTGAGGGTCGTTATGTGTTGAATCACTCGTGGTTGTGCTGCATTATAGAGGGCTATTAAGGCCGCTGTGGATAATGTGTCCACCCTTAAGCTGTGTGTGTGTGTGTGTGTGTGTGTGTGTGTGTGTGTGTGTGTGTGTGTGTGTGTGTGTGTGTGTGTGTGTGTGTGTGTGTGTGTGTGTGTGTGTGTGTGTCAGGGCCAACCAGGGTTAAGTCAGTGTTCATGTCCCGTGTTGTTGTTTTTTTTCCTCCAACAAAATTCACTTGAAAGGACGTGAACTGTCGGTGCGGCTCTGGTGTCCAAGTAACTGCAGTGTGTTTTCCGCTGGGTGAGAAATTAGAGGAGGCAATTCCAGGAAAGACAAAGAGGACAGGAGACATACGAAGATTGGAAAACTGCAGCGACGAAGGTGAGACGGGCGAGGAAGCGGTCGAACAGCAGCCGACAGCGACGCCACCCGTCGGTTTGTGAACGGCCGTTACGAAGCCTCCAGTTCGGGTTTTGGCCGTCGTGCGTCTTGCTGGTTCGGAGCAGGAAGTGACCATATTTGGACGAACTGTCGGATCTGATTCGATTTGACTGGAAACCCGTCGACACTACGTCACTAGCCCACCGCCAGCTGTAACCCGCACCACAGGCCTTGACTTAAGCTAACAACACCGAAATAACTCGTGGAAAAAAAAATGCATGGACTTTGTATTTGATGAGAGAAGTTGAATGGGAGTCTATGGAGACGGAGGCTTTATGGATCCGACCTCTAGTGGCACTCGGTGGTATTGCAGCTTCAGGACACTTCCTCCTCTGCCTCTTTTTTGAGACCCGAGAGCTACGTCCACTTTTACATATGCAGTCACCAGGAGTGGTGAGCAGCACAACCATTTATCCCCCCCAAAAAACTTTTCAGTGTTTGAAGATCGTTGCTACTAGAAGAGCAAAATACTTTTCAGTAACTCGACACCGTGCCCGAGATTGATTTGTTAATTTACTGAATAAAAGGGAAGATGTGTGTAAATCCACCAACACCACCTACTTTATCACAATCAAACGGGGAACTTTCAACACAGAAACAGAAGCCAGACAATTCAGCGAGTCACGAATGTTTTCAGGACTAACAAGGTCTGCTCGGTTTGTAAAGGATGAAGTGGAAACTTTTGATACCTGAGAGCTGACACTTCTTGCTTTGTTCCAGCCGTTGGAATCATTCAGTCGCGAGTCCGAGTGCCTCCTTTAGAGATTCAAGGCCGACATCAGACAACTCATAAACAGGGACAATAGTTACATGGAACGCTCCTGTGGCGCAAATATATATGGATTTTAATCTTTCACGAGTCGTAGCAAAATTTTTAGTGAGCCCTGGAATTGTAAACCAAAACCATGATCCCAGAGGCAGCAAAATAAAGTTGCGTTTGCTTCGAGCAGAGGCAAAGTGGATGTAATTGTAACTGACCCTGATGACGGGAGCGATTGCTGATCATTAAACCGTAAAATACCAGCCAGGGTGGAAGATAATAAATCTCAGGCAGGAACGTGACGCTCAGTAAAAAAAAATCAGGCAAGGCTGAACTGAAACTGAAACGGCTGTGGCGGGTGGGCGGGCGGGCTGGGCGGGTGGTGATTGTGGTGGTGGTGGGGGGGTGTTAGTGAAGGAGCGGGCCTGAATTTCAATCGCTTCGCTTCCCCCCCCCTCCCCCCACCAAAAGGATACACATTTACTTCTCACACTACAAGCCGTGTTTATCTGGTGTGCGGCAGCCTTGTGCTAAAATAGAGCATCGTATCCTTTTTCTTTTTTTTTTTGTACACCCAGACTTCTATCAAAGTCATAGTTCACAACTCCTTTTTCTTTTTTGTCCTCCCACAAAGCGCAGCTGAGGTGAAAGGCACGCTAAAGATTAAAAAAAATAAAACTAAAAAAAAAAACTTGGATCCCTGGTTTCTGGGCAGGGAGCCACATGGCACGGAAATAGGCACGCACTCATTGTTCACCTGGACACTTACGTCCGAGGTGCTCGGCGCTGTGAACGATGGTGCGGTAATGCAACGCGCCGCTGCTGGCATTTTAACGCATGAAAGAGCTGTGACGGTGCGTCGGCATCGACGGAGCTACGTGATGAAAAGGTTAGGCTGTTTTTAGCCGGCGAGTACAATCCGTGATAACACTTCTTTTTTTTTTTAAACCACACATTTCACATGCGAGTTTTCACAGCCATTCATTTGGATTCGTGAATTGCAAGTGTTTCTTCTGTTAGTTTGATTTTGCGAACCGTTGAGAATTTAATACTCTTCCCGCTGAACTGTGGTCGGCAGCGGCGGCTCGGGGGTTAAATAAATGTTTGTTTAATGAATGCCGGGAATGGGACTCGCAGTTTCTGTCGGTTAAATGTACTCCGCAGCTCATAGTACCCTAAAAATACAACTTTTCATGTGAAGCAGGAATAAATCGGGTCTGTCCAGAAGGAAAAAATAAATAAATAAATAAATAAAAAAAGTGCTGTGTTTGATGTCCTCGGCAAACTGACTTGTTTTATGATAAGAAGACTTGTGTACTCAGTGTGAGCCGGGTTGTAGACCGACCCTCCCTCCCCCCGACAAAAAAAAACCCAACATACTAATCAAAGGAAAAGATGTGATGCTGCTGAATGTACCGGCGGACCGGCCGATCTCTCGCACCCTGCAAAACAACATCCCAGCAACGGTGAGTAAAGTGAGAACACAACTTCAAAGAGTGAAAAAAAAAAAAAAAAAATCCTGCAAGCGTGAGCAAACTTGACCGACTTCAATGTGTGAACGTGGTCGCAGATCGAAACAGCGCACAGCAGTCTTCTTTCTGACTACGGTGATTTATCTGGAACTTCTAAAGAAACTGAAAAAGTCATTTAAAACGACACGACGATACCCGTGTTTCGGTAAAAGAAAACCTTTAGAGAAACCCGAACATGATTTTAGCCTGACGGACTCCACCCGAGGCTATCTTCGGGGTAATTCCACCACCTTCGCTTCCAAGCTCACATCTCGGTCGTTACAGGAGCTCGCCGTTCATCCTACGTCTTGTTTTCGTCATTTCGTTTGATGATACTTGAGATATTTTTTTTTTACATTTACATCAAGGAGATTGTCTAGAAATCTGGCAAACGCCTGAACCGTGTTTGTGGGATATCGTATGAATCGAAGCAATAAGAACAAAAATATGTGCCTAGCGCCTGACTCAAGTTCGATTTTTCTCTGCGACGCTAATTAACCGAGAAGAAGAGTCTTGAGGGTTAAATGTAAATTTCCAAATTCCCAAATCTGCAAAGATGCAGATTCGGGAATCAGTACGTCAATGAATGAGTCCGACCAGCCAAACGTTTCCCCGGGGTCTGACCCCCCCCCCCCCCCGCCCTCCGAAGGCAACGATGGCCGTGTTTACGTGCAACACCGTGGGACTAATTCCTCTCTCCTCTAAACACGAGCGCTTACGCAAGTGCGCCAACAAATCAGACGAGTTCACAACGAGTCGGGGATAGTTAGCCGACGCCATAGCAGGCGAGCTACCGAGCTGGATTCGACCGGACACAAAATCCATAAAATGAACGACGTCAGGATCATCGATGAAACGCCGGGCGAATCGTTCGGGTGTCTCAGGACGGGTTCGTCTTGTTTGTCTGCCGTCCTACTTTTCACGCTGCACTTCGGCTGACGGGTGAATTTCCTGCTTTAAAAAAAAAAAACAACAACAACAGGCTGGCTGCCCGGCGAAAACTTCAGCCGTGTGAAACCTGACGGGCGGCAGACACGGCGGTCCCAGGTGTTTCTGGGCTCTGTAAACACAAACCTACTTCCCCCTCGCCTTCCTCCACAGCAGATAACCCCCCTCCACCCCCCGCCCCCCACCCCTAGGTGTTAGAAACCTGTTGTCAGTTCCAATTGGTTTGCTCTCCTCTCTGAGGCCCACGAAGGTAGCCGAATCAAGCGCCTGCTTGGCTGGGGACAGATAGTGAGGGGAACTAAGAGACAGTAAAAAACAACAACAACAACCATATATATTTATATATATATAAAAAAAGACTAAAAGTGTTTGAAGGCTGAGGCTCCTCCACATCGTCAGCCCCTCGGTCTGCTAGCTTTCATTAGGCTTCAATTAACTGCGGCAAACGATAAGGAGGGCATTGATGCTGCTTAACAAGTTAATGCACGCTCCGTGCACTTCAGGCCGCTTCGGCGAGAGGAACAGACGACGGCCCGCTTTTTGCTTGTTTGTTTTTCAGCCCATTTCTCACGTCAAAGGGACTCTTCTGTGTCACAGATCACAACTCTCAGTGCTCGGTTGTTGAGAGCAGGACGAGCGCCGGAATGGCGTTTTTTTTTTTTTTTTTTTTTTTTTTGCCGTACCGAACGGGCGAATCGCCGATGTCCTGGGCAGCGGCGGAGAGGGGTGACGAATCACGACGCGGGCCGTTCGCTGTCCGCCGCAGAGACGAGACGAGACGAGTCGAGTCGAAGCCGAGCGATCCTCGGCCGCTCGCTATCAATTCAATTTCGACGCTTGTGTCTATCTCCGGAGAGAATAATTAACCCCCCTTCTGGTGACACATAGCAATTTCCTTAAGTAAATGAAGTGCTAATAATCTGAACAAATGCATTCAGACACCTCGCTGGGTTAGGCCCGTTGCCTGGTAACAGTGTTTTATAAAAGAATAGTAAATCCTGATTTGATCTGAAAGCGAGATGCTTTAGTATTCATAATCCCACATCATCCGATAACAGCAAAATGGTCCAAAACTCCTGTTTGTGATCGTACGATAAATTATCTATGTGGAATTAATAGGCTTAGTTTAATGGTTTTTTCTGGACCGATATAGGAAAGCTTTTTTATTTTTCACTGAATATTGGCTGTAAATATAGTATTTATAAGCTTATACAACACCAATGATTGTGGTAGATAAGTATATTTCCACTTTCAACCAGTTGTGTATTGTGTATTTTGATTCACATTTCCATTTAGCTCTAATTACAGTATAACACAGATGTCTCCAACAGTTTGTTTTTTTTCTCTGAGAGCTACTTTGACAAAATGAAAGAGTCCGAGAGCTACTCATGCTTAGTAACATCTATTGACATAGCTGAGCTCCACCCAAACCAGCTGAATAAGCTTCTTTAATGTGAACAATACACACACACACACACGTTTTGTATCACAACGGATTCAATTCAACAGCATGTGCGCGCTTTTTTCTGCATGCTTTTAATTTGAAAAGCCGACCTGCGGTGTAAGTTTGATCTCTCACAGTGACTCTTTTTTTTTTTTTTTTTTTTAGCTCCGCCTCTTTGTTGCTGACCAGCCAAAAATATTGTATTTATGTTATTTCCCTAATTCATGAGCACCTGTTTGTTTCCAGCTCAGTGTGAGAGTCTCTGCTGTGTTTCTGTCCTCTGATCTCTGTGTGTCTCAATGTGGGCGGAGCCTCAACCTCTGCTGCACTGACACAGTGCGGAGCAGACGCAGGTGAAGGAGAGCGGGATGAAATGGATTGTCAAATATAGTTGGGCCCTAAGATGACAAGAGATGATGGTTTAGAGGTGTTAAACACAAACCAATAATGTTGACAGCTTACTTTCGGTTCAATGTGGAGTTTCATTTTGCTCAGTACATTTGCGGATATTTTTCATTCCTGGATTCCAATTCTTCATTTTTGTGGATTTACAATATACAATCGGTACATGGTTTAACAGTAAAAACAAATTGCTGATCTGATTCCTCCTACTGGGAGCTGTAATACTGAGATCGCTGACTGTCTCACTTACAGAGAGGATCTGGCTAAAAATACCTGCAGTGAAGCCGGGGAATCAGTCGCTCTTTTGCCAAATGGATCATTTTCTTGTCAAAATGATTTTGCGGTGCAATAAATGTCTTTGTCTGATCTCCAAACCTAGATCTCGAAGGATTAAAAGGGTTTGATGCAAATAGGGTTAAGCTATCAGCTCTCCGAGGCAATGGCAGGTACTGTATAAATGAGTGACAAATCACATGTCAGGATGTGAAGGGGGCTCGAGTGGAGTCGGAGGAGGTGGTGGTGGTGGTGGTGGTGGTGGACGTCGAGAGGAGTTTCCCGGGGGGGATTAAAGCTGTATCAGCCATCATAATTACTGCCATTACGCAGATTTGACATCAATTATTCTATATATTTAAGATTTCTGTATGATCCCGGAGTCAATAGGTGATTTTAACATAAACTGTCCATAATTAAGAGGAAATAGAGGGATTAGAAGAAGCCAAAGAAGTCTGTAAATACTTCATATAATTTGTGTATATATGAACATATGAATTTATACATTCATGCCACTCACGCTGACTGACGAGACCCATGTTTGTGGTGTCCATATCCATAATCACAAGACGGTTTCTGACCAGCTAACCAATCAGAGGCAAAGATTCAATTTAGTTCAATTTTAAATATTGACACTCAAAAGATAAGACACGCTATAAATAAAAGATGCACGCACACAAAGTACATGTACACACATCTCACCTCGTCTGGCTGACTTTATCAAGTATATAAATAATAGCATCAGAAACGATGAATCTGAGCATTCAATTCTATAGGTTGCTCTAATTATAAAAGAACCTTTCAAGCTGCATACCTCAGGTAGATGTCACATTCATTTCAAACAGCCTTCACTCTGTAATACGCAGTGATTATTGTGTTCCTTGGCTGTTTGTTTGTTTGTGAGTGGGTGGTGAGCTAATGGCAGATATCTTGAAGGAGTAATTAACCGTATCGTCACTTTAAATACAAAGCAGTTTTAAGTTCCTGCAGCAACTTTCTTACATTCCACTCACAGCCAGTAAAATAAATGGAAATTAGGATCTATAAGGGTCTGTAGGGTGACATTTTTACACTGAACTTATAACAAGAAAGTTGCTGCAAAAACAAAAACAAAAATCATGACTTTTCCATTTAGGAGCAACACAAAAATGGAAATGAAAATCTTCGAAGCTTGAGCCGGAAAAATAACAACGCTGCTCTCCATTTCTCCCGGTCCCTCGGCTGCAAAGATGCTTTCTAGTGCTACAACAAGAAGGATTGTTTTCTTAGACAAAACACTTCCCACTGAGGAATAAACAAAGGCAACCGCAATCCTTAAACCCTCACCAGTGTGGAGAATTATGTTTCCTTCATAGGCTACCGATCCACTTCAAACAGTTTGAAACGGGAAAGTTTCATGTACGCCCCCAAAATGTGTAGCTGCGGTTCTTCAATGCTACCAAATCCGCCAAATTTAAAAACTTTAAAGTGTAAGGGGGGGGGGGGGGGAGAAAAAAGAAAAGAGAGAGTTCATGACTCAGTTCAGAGCTGTGAGGCTTGAGTGCTAAACAGCCATTTAAAGAGCATGGGAGGGCAGAGCAAATGACCAGAACAAATCTGCCCCAGTTTGCTGCGAGGCATCAATTTTGTGGCGTGTGCTCAAAAATTATTCTAATTTAAATCAGCCTAACACAACACAACCTTCCAGCGGGCGGGAACCTCCACTCCTCCTCCTTCTCCTCCTCCTCCTACTCTTCCTCCTCCTCACCCTCCCCCCCCTCGAAGAAGAACAAAGAAAAGGAGATGAAAGAAGACAAAAAATAAAAAGGCTTCACACGTGGTGGTGTGAGGAGCCGGGGTGGGGGGTGCAGGTGGGTGGAGGGAGTGGGGGTGGAGGGGTGTGTGTGTGTGGGGGGTGGGGGGGTGGTCTTTCTCCTGAGTAGCCATCAAACCCGTTCTTTATACTGACCACATATAAATGCAATTTGCCGTTGTTAAGATTGTCACCTCGACACTGTCTGTTAAAGAGATACGGTTACAATAGCTGCAGGCCAAGAACACCACTCCCTTTGAACTGCTCCCCCCCCCCCCCCGCTCCCTCTCCACCTTCCTCTCCAACCCCCTTCCCTCCACTGCAGCATACCTTATATGTTTGCACAAGGAATGGCACCCAATGGAGAAAAAAAAAAAAGAAGCTCCTACTGCACTAAACAGATTATTTATCTTCATGGTTGCACATTATTACCAAGCTACTATTGCTACACACTGTTTGAAATTGTAAGTATAAAACTGGTAACACTTCACTTCAGGGTGAATGAATTATCAAGTATTCATGTGTGACTTCATGCATTAATACCTCATGACATCGTGAGGAAGTAAAACGAGTTCAAAGTCTTTGATTCTTGAGTCAAAGCAGTAACTGCGGTGAGTACATCATCAATGATTATGATTTTATTAAACTTTATCATGCATGAGATCATGAATGAACGACTTTATGAGGTATTAATGCATGAAGTAATGCTTGAATTGATAATTCGTGGACCCTCACCATAAAGTGTGACCTAAATTATTTTTGACATACTTTTATTTAGCAAATACAATTGGAGTTTCCAAGTTGGCAAGTGAAGAAAGTGATATAAAGGCAATAGCAGCGGTGGGAATTTTATTTGTACATAACAAAGGAATACTAAACTGTGTGTATGACCATGAGCCATCTTGTCCTAGAGGATCATGGTAATATCAGATCAGCCCTGAGGCCCGTAGCTCCTGCAGGCCAGCAGCGGAGTGATATTTACCCACGGCTGCTGGCATTAATGGCGGCGTGGCCCTGGCCTGCCTTGTTGCTGCAGGTTAGCACACCTGGGAAATACCGCAGAGTGACAGGTGGAGTCCAGCGGAGTCTCGGCCTGCCAGAGGTCGGCTCGCCGCTGTCAGATTCCAGATAATTATTGTAGACCTTAATTTAAAATTCCCCTTAAATAGACTCGGTGTGGATCCAAGAGTAGCATGTGCCAACTGGACTTCGAGGCTTCTGGGCCAAAACACAACTTGATGTCAAACTCCAGCCTGAATAAACTTCTCGATTCTGCGACGTGGAAGTGAAAATAAGCTTTTGTCCTTCAAAAAGACGGGGAATTATACAAAATTTTAGGCGATGCGAACGCTCCTGTGATTGTATGCCAAAACAGAATATTGGCAGCTGGGGAGGAGCGCCATATACATGGAGTTAAAAGCTTTTCACCACTGGACTACATTACTGCAGATGCTAGAATGAACCCTGCCCTACTTCTAATGGAAAAGCGGGAAGAGTAGAAAAAATAAAATATATATATATATAGAAATGTCACTGTGCCACCAGAAAGGAAGCGGAAAAAAAGAAAATTCATGCTTTTACGATTATTGGATGAGCATTTCTGGATGGCTGCCACGTTGTATGAATATGCATTTACCCAATCATATCTTCATCTACATTTCCTCCATTGGCTGGTTTCCCATTTGTCCGTCTTCAACCAATAGACAGCTGCGATTGGCTCCAGCACCAGGTAGACATAATAGATGGATGGATGTGTTCACAGTACATTATTTTACCCATTATTAATTCACCATTGCTCTCATTAGGCTGCATAAGGTAATGCGGTGCGTGTATATCGCAGCACGACTCCAGCAGGCCATCATGAATGCATGACCGTCAGACTGTTTTATTCCTTCCTCTCAGCTCTGTTGACTCTTCCAACAATCCATGTTTACAGCGAATACAAAGATATGACTAAATATGGTGGCAACATCAGCTCCAAACGTAAAAGAAATTGCAGGGGGACGTTTCTTCTTTCTGGTTCAACTTAAAGCAAAACCAGCAAAGTTATTCTCCCGGGGTCGCCCACCCAACAGCAGTGGCTTTAATTGAAACCCAAACTGTAAAAACAGTGCATCTCCTGATCTTTGGGATTTGATGTTCAGCATTGCAAATAAAAGCTGCAACACACACAAAAAAAAAAAACACTCACTCAAGGCGGAGAAGTGCATCATTAAAATCACAAGTTCAGTTGCGGTGTGAAGATGCAACTTCTCCAAACCGCTGCCTCCCTTCGAAACCCTACTGGGCAGCACAATCCTTCACGCTGGGTGGAGCCATGTCTATTACTACAGAGTGGCTCGGCAAATCTCTTGGCAGGCATCACAAAAAAGAAGCAAGAAGAAGGAGGGAGGGAGGGGAGGATGGGAGGGGAGAGACGGTAATAAAACCTCACCAATTTCTGTCTGTGGTGACATGAAAGAAGGAGGGACCGGTAAATGGAGGCTGCCTGCAGTGGGAAATATGGCTTATCTTAGTTTTTGTCAAGGCTGTGTGTGTGTGTGTGAGGGGAGGGGGCGGGGGGGGGGCGCCTTGTGCTGCTCCAAAATGATCTAATGGGGGAGGGAGGGGAAGGGGCAGAAAATTTGACGCAGACTATGAAATACGATAACGTCTCGCGGCAGATATACACCTCGCTGCGTGCCCTCGTCAACCTGCGCTCAAAGAAGTCGCGGCGAATGAAGACGTTCTCGTCGCTCATTTCTTTCTCCCATCGAGTTATGCAACACCCATTTCAAGCTGCATAAAAAAACCAAGTTAAGCTCAATAACTGATTACGGCACAGTTAGCGGCAGTCTGAGGCTAAACACTTCTTGATGGATTAATCAGTCTCTCCCAGACGCGTTGGGGTAATTTGGTTCACTCTTCATGCAGCAATGCCGTTAAACAGGAAACATTTGTGAGTTGTTGGGTTTTTTTTTTTCCAGTATTGACTGCACTTTAAAAAGTTATCTTTTGACCCATCTGTCCATAGAGAGCAGCTCCAGATGTTGACACGAGCATAAATCCCATGTTTTATTCTCATAATGGAAAAACAACCACATAACGAAGCCAAGTGAAGACAGTTCTGCAGATACGCAACTGTTTTTCTCAATTTTCTTTGGATTTTTTTTCAAAATCGTAGTTTGTTATTTTGCCTGGAGCAACCGTAGACTGGATATAAAAAAAAAAAAATTTAAAAAAAATGAGGCCAATGCTGAAGTGCCTTAAACTGCAATACCACCGAGTGCCGCTAGAGGAAATGAACTTCAAAAAGCCGTGTTTCTTTTGGGGTGTGGAGGGTGGGGGGGGTCTGTCTGTTTGATTGACAGGCCTGTGGTGCAGTCAGGTTACGGCTGGCTATCGGTGGGCGGGACGTAGTATTGCCAAAGTTCCAATCAGATGGAGTCAGATCCGTCGCTCGTTCCCACCACATCTCGCCCAAATATGGTCACTTCCTGCTCCAAACCGCTCCGAACTAGCAGGACGGTCAAAATTGGCAATTAATTCCAGAGGCACACATTATAATTGATATTTCCTATGAGCGTGCACATATTGTCTCATACTTATAATAACCTGCAAACTTGCAAAGACTACAAGACTTAAAACTACACACAATGAGGTTGAAAGGACCTTTAAGATAAAACACATCTCCATTCCTGGAGACACCACCATTTTTCACAGATTCAGTTGGAGCTTTTTTTTTTTTTTTTTATCTGGGAGGCTAAGACTGAACATAAAACTGTCCGGGCGAGAACAATGAAATGTGTTTGGAAGGAGAACAAACACATTTGGTGATTGAAAGATTTTGAAGCACTTTCATTTAAAGCTCAGCAAAATGAATTTACAAAGATAAAACAGTTAACGTAAGCCGGTGCAGAAAATCAAAAAAACACCCCCTTTTTTATTTATTTTTTTCTACCTGAGTGCTGTGTGCAGACCGTGGAAATGAGCAGCACTGAGCTTGTGTCAATTTGTCTCCCAGGCTCCTTTTATAAGCCAACACTCGGCAGGAGGATCTGGCAATATTCAAATATGAATTGGAAAAAGTGAAAAAGTACAGAAAATCCTTTGGTCTGTCCGTGTTTATCCATCTGTCAGGCAAACAGACTTTTTTTTGTTTTTGTTTATCAACAGAGACCTGCAGTAAAGAACAGGAGCACATCAATGAGCGACTATGTATAGAAAATCCATCAATGGAGAAAACAATTAAGCAAAAAAAGATATCGATATAATGAAATGTGATTTGCATAAAGCACCAATCACAGACGCAAACACACATCATATCTAATTTCATTAGATCAACGCGACCTAATGGACGAAACAATGATGTATGTTTCTGCAGAACTTTCATTGTCAGTCTGCAGATTAACTTGTGATGAAAAAAAAATAACCCGAAAAAAGAAAACCGAGCTTGAATGAACAGCATTAAGTATGTTTATATATAATATATGAATATATATGTATACATTTATGAATTATTAACTCCCATTGAATTTCTCATGAAATACTAAGCCAATAAAACATTTTTCAGGTTCTTATGGTGTTGTTAGCTAATGTCGCTCCTTCTTATTAGTTTTCTGGCGGTCCATCAAAAAATAATCACGTCATTAGTTTGATATAAGGCCTTAAAAAAAAAGCTGTTTTGGGGGGGGGGCGTGTCTGTTTGATTGACAGGCCTGAAGTGCAGTCAGGTCTTTGCTATTGGTGGGCGGGATGTAATGTTGTCGGGTTTCCAATCAGATTGAGTCAAATCCACCAGAAGCTCCTCCCCAGCTCGTCCAAATATGGTCACTTCTGGCTCCGAACGCGCAAGATGGCGGCGGCCAAAATCCAAACTCGAGGCCTCACAACGGCCGTTCACAAACCAACGGGTGACGTCACCGCTGGTTGCTGCTTCATATATACACACACTGTATATCACACTGTTTCATTGAGTGGTTAATGGGGGAAAAAAAAAGCTTTCTGATGCCTATTATTATATGTTATATTACTCAGAGTTGTAATTATCGTAACCTTTTTTTTTCTGTCCCTGTGGCTCTGAACAATGTTTGTGTACAACTTGTTTACTTGTTTGCTCGGTAACCCTCGCCGGTGGGCCCGGCAGGATTGACAAGGTTAACGGATAAGAAGTCGAAGTCACCGATGGTGATAATAGTGGACAAATGATTGTGTCGCGATGAGATCGTGATACGTCTCCTGACTAACCTCCTGACTTACTATGTTCACAAAAAGTGAAAAAATGAACACGCTGTACTGATAAGAGTGAAGAAAAAAAGAAAGGGATAAACATGCAGAAAGAGTATTAGCCTAATGAGTTCACAGCTCCATACCTGACCCGCGTGGACTTTGGGGGTTTGCGTTGACTCAGTGTGATTTAATTGGCTGTTGCTCTGGTTACTGTTTGTCTCAAATCCAACCAACATGCTGAACACACCAAATCAAATCAAATAAGTCCTTAATGGATTTGAAATAAGTATCTTTCAAGCGAATAAACAAGAATTACTGAATCAAAGATACTCAGCTCGCCTATTCAAGGTTAGAGAAGGGCTGAATTACTTTGGTAATAGCCAAAGACTTAAAAGAAACCCGCATAAATATCTGCACCTCGCCAGGCTGGAAAGAGAAAGAGCTGACACACGCAACTTTCATTAAGCTTTAAAAAAAAAAAAGAAAGAAAAAAAACGAACTCAAAACAGCTCATTTCATTAAAATCTTGGCACATGCAGTCTTTACAATTTTATGCTGAAGGACTTCAAGAGGAGATCTGCACACATTAAAGTTCGTGATGGCAAATACTCTCTCCCCGTGCTGCTCGGTCCGAAACAACTCGCTCACGGTGGAGGGGAGGCAGCGGAGCGGCGGAGGAGTTGGCGGCGCCGACGGAGGCCTCACGGAAAGGCCGGATTTTTGTTTTGTCATCGCGAAAGTGGAAGCGCTTTTGAAAAGGCGAGCGAGACTCAGCGCCGACCTCCCATTCCTCGCTTTATCAGAGGCGAGGGCCGATAAACAGCCGCTCGCTCCGTGTCACCCGACGTGTCCTGACAAGGCGGCCCCCCGTGGCGGCGGCGGCGGCGGCATCGCTTCTCCGGTCGTACGATCGCGATTCCGCGGCGGGCGGGGCGGTGGGAGGAGGGGGAGGGGGGCACTACGCTGCCCGGATGTGGGTCACTCTCCCCGGGCCGCGGCCGGACGCTTCCTCCTCCTTCCTCGTGCCTCTGTTCGCAGCCGGGGCGTTGTGAATACTGCATGTGGTACCCGGGGGAACCTCCGCAGTGCTGCGCTGTTCGCTGCACATGGATGAGGGTTGGAAGAGGACAGTTCACGTGCGCGCGGACTGCAACGCGGATTTGTTTACTCGGGCAAAAAAAAAAAAAAAATATCAAAAAAATGTCAATGAGTCGCCAGATTATAAATTGGCAGCTCGTTACTGACGACATTTATAGGCGCGCAATGACCCGGCTGCTTTTTTTTTTTTTTTTTTTTTTTTACAAATCCGTATCGGGGTTAAACTGCGCCCATGAAAGTTTCTATTTGAGTAAACCCGAAGACGAAGATGTTTCTACGCGTCGACCAGTGGCAACGTAAAGCGGAAATATTTATTCATCGCTGGCCGAAATAAAAATTCACCCGCGAGCGCTCGCAGACGAGCCAACTGGTACACGGGTGGCGCCACATGTTGCGATAACACGCATGCTTTGCACTGAGTTTTTTTTTTTTTAATGACGTGTCAGATTGTAAAGCAGCTCCGGCTCATTAAAGTGACTTATTGCGGCATTTTGTGCTTCACAGTCACGACCGACTCGCGCTGTGTGAATATCTCTTCTCCGACAGCTTCACGTCGGAGCGGAATAAGGAGACGAGTTTGTGTTTTGGAGATTATGTTAATATTTGAAAGATTTCACTCTATATCACCGGCTGAATGTTTTCATCCGGACGAGCTCGTCGCTAAATTTGCGTGTCTGCCGTTTGGTGCAGAGCAGCTGACGTACGGCGAGTCTGTTGGACTGGATCCGCCGTCTGCTGCACGTGGAAACGAGATTAATGAGAACGGAGTTTGTGGGCCAGAAAACCAGAAGATTTGTGACGCTGCGGAGTCGTGTAATTGTTCTCTGCGAGTTCATCACTACCACGTGACACATTTGAGCTTGTACGGAGTCAAATCAGCAGTTGTTGAGGTATATTCAAATCAAAACTGAGTTTCATATCAAAACTCATGATGCAGTTTGACCCTCCGAACGAACCCGAGGCGGTTTTCGGGGTAATTTCATTACCTTCACTTTTAAGCTCAACCCTTTCAAAACCAGATTGGCTGAAACAAAAATCTGTATCTGTCGGAGAAACGATGGGTGTCTTCAGGAAGTGAGTTCTGCTGTTGATTTTGATGTGCGGTACGTTGAGGAGCGTTGGGAATTATTCAATCCAGAGTAGCGGCTGTGAAAACAGACGCAGAGCTGCATGCGAAGTGTAATGCAGATTTACACTCGACGCAACTTTAAAACTGATTTCCTCTGCAACGCTTCGTCACGCGGACGAGAGACTGACGTCGAGAGGAAGGGGCGTGAGTGTGGACAGTATCGGCGTCCATCGAGTTATCCTGTGAGATTCTCCATATTTCAGCCACCGTTATACCAATTTTGCTGTCAATAACTTTTCATTTAATTTTTTTTCTACAAAAAAAAACACACGTGATATTGTAGGTCTGGCTGAGTCGCCATCAACTCTGTTACGACGAGTAGAAAATATGGAAAATGATTGAAGATGAGATTTTCAAACAGGTAAAAAAAACAAAAAAAACAAGGAAACTCAAATCCAGAAAAGCCGTATTAGTGCTCTGCAGGACAAGCAGTGCACACTAGATAACGTTACAGCTCCTCGTGTTGTTATTGTATTACCATGGTAACTCGATTTGAGGCACACGCGCACGATGCACACGTCTGCAACAAATCGAGGGCCGACTCCACAAGTGGCCCGGCCTCCGTCCTCTCTCCGCCCGCCACGCCATCGTCTGCAATAACAAGTCAAAGAGCTTCAAAGCCGGACGACTTGAAAAAAAAGGAGCCAAATTGGAAGGAATGTCAAAGGGGGAGTCGGAGGGGGAGTCGGAGGGGGAGTCGGAGGGGGAGGCCTTCTGATTCATCTTTAAAGACGCTGCTTATTGCATCTTTAATCAGCTTCCTAGATGCGCGGGGACAACTCCGGCGCTCGGCTTCCAGAACTTCACACCCTGTCGAGGGCGAGTCGCTCCTCGGGCTCAAACCGAGCTTTCTTCTTCTCTCTTCCCCGTCTCCTTTTTCAACTCTCCCGTTTTATCGCCCCGGCCGAAGAGTTTCGAGCGCCGCACGGACGCTAACACGGTCAGCTAAAATGTGTCGGGAGGCGGGGGGGACGTCACGAAGCCCTTTTCCACTCGTATTACAAAGCCTTCGCTGGAACTTTGTCACGCCGCCGTCTTGACGAGGCTGATTCCCACGGTAACGCTGACTTCTCTCTGATTTCATGAAACTATTTTGTAATCTGGATTTCAGACGAAGGCGGGCGGTAGACGGGGGGGGGCTGCTGCGCCGAGTCTCGCGGACATTTTTTACAGCAGAGGGAGTGTCGAAGAGTGTAAATGTTGCTGTGATGGTGTGAAGACAAATGCTCGGGACTCCTGGGGGGGTTTGGTTTTTTTTGATGAATTAAACGGCTCGCTAGCGTTCCAGTCTGGCAACGGGAAAGGAAGAACTGTGAGGATGTCTTTAAATATACACACCAACTCCAAAGCATTAAATAATATTAATAAATCAAATTCCAGAATTGAACCAACCCTTAAGGACCCTGCTGAGTTCAGGAACACATGCTAGCATCACGGGGCTCATCACACACCTTCCGGCAGCCGGCGAGAAACGAGCCAACGCCACTTTTTTCAGCTTCTCAAAAGCCGTTTTTCAAAATAAAAGCAGAACTGAGTTACGATTGGCCGGCGGAGGCCTTCTGAGGATGGTTATTGGCAACCAATAGCGGGCCGTTTTGAAATGTAATCACCCCGCAGTGAATAAGTGCTTCAGTTTTAGCATTATTCCAGAAAATATGTGCCAAAAAAAGTGTTCATTATCAAATTACTGATTTAATTCGCATACGTTGGGAAACACCGGTTAAGGTTCACCATCATTTATGTGGGAAACTAATTTTGGAATTGCTATTTGTAAATTACTGGGATCCTTACCTCATCAGAGCTCATTTAAATGAAGAATTTACATTCTCATCAAAAAAGAGACTTCAAGTGTCATTTAAAATGTTGCCAGCACATCAAAAAAATCTGTGCTGCTGCATCAGGACACTATTATTATTAAACTACATCATTTTCAAAGAGTTTCTTTGTTCTATAAAAAAAAAAGGTGTAAAAAGTGTCATGACATCACTATTAATAAATCATTCCTGCAGTTGGAGCGTAATGATTTACTCTGGCTTAATTATCAGTCGACATTAAGGCCGGTAAGAGATTACAACAATCGCATTGACGGTGCGTTTCATCATCATTCCTGAGTTCGTTGATACGAGGCTTCCTGCGGTTTCTTCGGTTTCTTCTCGATGCTTTTTTTTTTTTCCCCTCTAAAAAAAATTACTTTTCTTCGAGCTCCGTCGAGTGCAAACGATCATTTATTCTCGAAACTCCGAATGTTGTGTTGACAAGCGAGCCGAGAGCGGAGAAGCCTGAGCCGACGCTCCCTCAGCACCGCTTCCACAGGCAACAGGGGTCAAACTCAGAAACTTAACACCGGCACATATTATTTACTCTAACAGCCATTACGGTCCTTCGGGGACACAGTTCTAACGTCACAGAGTATAAAAATGAACAGCGACGCTCTGATAAATGTTTAAAGCTTTTTGCATACAGAGGTGGCAAAGATGGCGGCGCTGTTCTGGAAGGACGCCAGGAACTCTGCCGAGGAAATGTAGAAACGCAAAACAAGTGGATAACCGCGAACGGTTATGTTATTATCTTCTGTCACACATGACCTGAGCTAAAAAAAACAACAACAACTCATTTTCAGAACAAATATGTAGTTTACATATTCTAGTGTGCATTTTATGCTCACTGACAGCTGCAGGTATCTTTCCAGGAGTGCTTTAAGTGAGTAAGTGATGTTTTTTTTCTTTTTCAAATGCATTAAATAATAATGTTAAACGTACGAAATGGGAAAAGGGGTCTCTGGTCGTGATTAACTTTGGGCACATAGCAGGAAATTACACAGCCACGTCTGCAGCTGGACTGAAACACACAAAAAGAAGTGATTCTGTATCACCTGCACTCAAAATAAGCTCTTATATTTAAGTTTATTGGGCTTTTTAAGCGGTAAGAAGACATTCAGAATCATATTTCATGGTGGATAATGCTCAATGTTGAATGTTTTTATTTTTTAATTGAAATTGGTGTTATGAGTAAAGATTTCATTCACCGAAGTGAAGTTTTGCAGCAAAAATTGCATCGACACGTGACAGAAAATATCCGGAAACTATCAAGTGTTTTTAAAATATGTCAAAGGTAATATGCGATCACGTTGTTTGCACATATTGTGGATTCGGTTTGTGCTCTGCTGCACGATCGCCATGAATCTCCACAGTTTACTTCAGCAGGACGTCGCTAAATCGAATCAAACTCTTCGGACTTCTTTGAGCGGTTCGCTGCAAATTATTCATACGAGAAAAAAATAAATAAAGAAAAAAAAGCAAATCTCTGGCTGGAAGCCAGAAAAGGTGAAACCTCAGAGTGCTGCTGCACTTTAACCCCGCCTTCTCCTCTTTAGCTCACCTGACTTTAATTACTACCGGCGCGGCGAAGGAGGAAATTAATGAGGACGACGCAACATCTCTTTAAGACTTAAAAATGAACATAAATGGCGTCGCGACTCGTGCGCTTTAAAACGCCTAAAAACAGAAGGATGCGTAAATGACACGCGACACACACCACGATCTGAAGCTGTCACGAATTGCTGCGAATCATTCTGTGGTTATGTAAAAAAAAAAAAAAAAAATCGTCATCTGATCACGCTGCTTTGAACGAGGTTGATTATCAGGAGTGTAATGAAGACGTCCCCGGTAATGGAGGGGCTGGTTGGACATTTTTCTCATCAGCCAATCCGCTGGTGAGCTTCACACTGTACGGCTTTATTTACATGCAGCCTCGCCGCCTATAAGCTCTAAAGACAAATTATAGATGATTATGTGGGAGCGTAATTATAAAGGGAGATATAAGATGACAGTTCATGACGGGAAGGAAATGACTAGTGTGGGCCGAGATCTACTGGGGAGCGGGCAAATAATCCATTCATCAATAATTATTGTGTACATGATTGCGTGGAAGCGGTAGGGGGGAGCGGGGGGGGGGGGGGGTCACAGCATGGGCATATAAACATATTAATCACGTTATTTTCCTTTCAAGCGGGGGTGAAACGTGACATTCAGGGTTGCAATCCATCGCTTTGGAGGCAATCAGAGCATCAGTACACGTTTAAAAGGAGACTTACTTGAGGGAGAACTGCTCCACGGTGGAGTTGGGCATCAGGTAGAGGAAGATCTTCAGGGTCTCTCCGGGTTTCAGGGGTTTCTCGGGCAGCCGGAGGAACATGTTCTTGTCCAGCTGCTTGTCCACCAGCAGCTGCTCCTGACTGGCCTGGTAGAGGCTGATGCTCCCGATGCGCAGCAGAGGGTGCTGCGACAGAGGTTCCCCCCTGGACGCCCCTCCGCCCCGGTGACCCAAGCCCTCGCTGCACTCCCCTTCCTGGTTGGGCTCGTGGAGCGTGTAGTAGAGCTCGGCCTGCAGGGTCTCGCTGGTCAGCCCGTCCAGGAGGCCGTCGCCGCCGGAGCCTTTCCTCCGACCCAGCGGGGCCACGTTGGTGTTAAACCAGGACGGAGGCAGGTCCAGCTGGGCCAAGCACTGCGCCAGGTTGCCTTTCATGCGGCAGGAGGTTTTGATTTCGCGGACGTCCCGGAAGGCGTGCAGGCGGACGCAGGGCAGCTTGTCCTGGGCCTTGAAGTCGTCCCAGTCCCGGCCGGCGATGTAGAAAAACACCTGGACCGTGGGGTTGTTGGAGAAGACCCGCGCCTGCACAATGAAGGCCCGAACCTTCCAGTTGACTGTCAGCTGGCCGGGAATATCCAGAGGACTGGCTGGCTGGAGCAGCTCCTTGGAGAGGGCCATGTCCCGGGCAAATGGCCCGAAGCTTATGTTGATGGCAGGGAGGTCTTTTGTCTGGAAAACCACGAAGCTCTCGGAGCGCTGCAGCGGGTGTCCGGCGTTGGGGCCGCCCCCGCCCCCGCCGCCGCCGCCGCTCCTGCTGCCGCCGCCAACCGTTTGTCCTGTGATCTGAGCCTCCCGCAGGAAGAAAGCCAGCTGTGCGTTGGACATTTTGAAGTTGGCGGGAAGGTACACGTTGGGCGGCGAAGGGCTGGCTGTCATCGCTGAGGAACTGAGGAGAGCATCGGAGCTGGTGGGAGAGATTTTACCTGCAAGAGCTGCAGAGACAGGAGAGACAAAGGGGAAGGGTCAACTTGATTTTTGTTGTGTCTCTAATTTCAAAAGCAAAGTATCCACAAGTTTTAGTTCGTGAGAAAGAAATAAGACGCAAAACAAAACAACGAATGAGGTGAAAGCAGGAAGTGACACGCGTCTGCTCTGCTCAGTCAGCTGTGGAGGTGAAAAGGGGAGGAGGTCAACACGCTAATCTCATAACTGGCCACCGTCGAGCATCCGGAGGAAAGAATATCCAACGACATATGTTGTTTACATGGATAAGCCGCACAACATGTGGTCATTGTCTGACACACAACGCCTTCAGTCCCCGGGGCTTTCAACGACACACAAAACTCTTTAAAAACAGATGTGAAGGCAACTCTAATAATTCACGAAAAACTTGTTTTTCTACTTGAATACACTTCTTGTTTGTTGTTTTTTGAGGAAAAACAGGTCAACATATCCTTAAATTAAAATAAAGCAAAATCAAAGTAGGAGAAAACAATAAAGAACTAACTTAGTAAATGGGACATACTTATCAACATTAGCCAGAGCTGAGCACAAAAACACAGTTGCCTGTAGCCAGGGTCCAAATCATAGATTAAAAGTCCCATATTCCAAATGCTTTTATCATCGAAATCTCATCCTTCAAATCTGTAAAAAAAATAAATAAATTAAAAAAAAAAAAAAAAAAAAAAAAAAAAAAAAAAAATCAAGAGGATCTTCTTTTTTTTTTTTTTTTTTTTTTTTAATTCCCCAAAAGGACAGCCCCCCCTTTCAAAAGATTGTAACTCGCAGGCACTCCACAGAAGTTTGTATTCTTCTTTGGTTTCTCCTTTAGAAAAATATTTGTCATGTGTTGCTGAAGAAGAAATGAATGAAGAAGAAGAAAACAGCACTGCGGCTCCGGCAGCTCTTCACTCGGTCATGCTCTCGTCTGCCGGCTACAAAAAAGAAAAAGGTTCCACGGAGCTTCTTGAACTTGTGATCGCGTCTCTTGATTTCCCCCCTTCAGGTCCCGGTCTGAGAGCGGCTCAGCCCCACACGGCGGCTCATTCGGGCTCCAGACTGTTCACGGCTCCCCGGGACAGACTGTGATAGACAGCCGGAGCCTCCTCCCACGGTTGGTGGGCCGTACGGGTGGGTGGGTGGGGGGGTAGGGGGGGGGGGCTACAGACAAAGCCTTTGACGCCGCCCCATCTTTTGCCACACCTAGTCTCTAGTCTATAATCACCATTTTAGCTGCGGGTCATGGCTGAGACACACACACACACACACACACACACACACACACACACACACACACACACACACACACACACACACACACACACACACACACACACACACACACACACACACAGCCCTCAGACGACTCGATTTACACCGACACACACAAGAAATAACACTCTTCAACTCGATTCATCCTCTCTCCCTGGACATGTTGAGACAGACTCCTATGTGAGTGCATGCAAGTGTGTGTGTGTGTGTGTGTGTGTGTGTGTGTGTGTGTGTGTGTGTGTGTGTGTGTGTGTGTGTGTGTGTGTGTGTGTGTGTGTGTGTGTGTGTGTGTGTGTGTGTGTGTGTGTGTGTGTGTGTGTGTGTGTGTGTGTGTGTGTCTGTGTCTGTGTGTGGGGTAGGGTGGGGGATGGATGTATTGCTTGAATGCCTCTAGGCACACAGAGAGAGAGAGAGAGAGGGGGGGGGGGAACAGGGAAAGGGAGGGATTAGGTAAAGGTTATTGATGAATTAGCCTAGCTCTGCTTCCCTCCTCCTCCTCATCCTCTTCCTCCTCCTCCTCCTCCTCCTCCAAAAACCCACTGCCACCCCCCTTTTTTTTTTTTTCTTCCTCTGCTTTAGCCCCATGAGAAATCCATGTGAATGAAGGGGTGCCTGCAACAGGGGACCAAGGGAGGGGAGGCGGGGGGGGGGGCGTATCTGTCTTGCTCATACATGCCTGGAATTCCCATAATAAAAGAGAGAGGGCTCCACAGATGTGTGTGTGTGTGTGTGTGTGTGTGTGTGTGTGTGTGTGTGTGTGTGTGTGTGTGTGTGTGTGTGTGTGTGTGTGTGTGTGTGTGTGTGTGTGTGTGTGTGTGTGTGTGTGTGTGTGGGCTCCATAAACTGAATGGCAAACAGTGGGGGCAACAAAAGATGAAGCCGAGCCGGCCGGAGCGAAGAAACATCCCGCGACTTACAAATGAGCAGTCGCAGCCATGGAGAGGGGCTGCAGGAACTCTAATGATGAGAGCAGCTACTCCGTCTCATCTTTATCGACTGGAGAGAGCTCCCTCTACCTCGCAGGAATGTGTGTGTGTGTGTGTGTGTGTGCGTGCGCTCTCGCTTTGATTAACATGAACAGCGAACCACAACTGTTTTTAAGGGGCTCCTCTAGCAGAGTCCCCATCTGATTCGTCTTCGCCCCCCCCCCCCCCACACACACACACACACACACCCAGTCCAAACCCAAGAGCCACGACACATCACTTTATATTTTACAAGTCACATGACAACACTACTAAACTGTGAGACTCTCCCACTAATCCTCGCCTCAGGACAGGATAGAATCCGTGACTCATGTTTAAGGAAACGCACCTCGTAGGTGCGTTTAAAGCTCCATGTGATTTTATTGCTCTGTTTAAAAAAAAAAAAAAATGAATAGAAGAAAGTAGATATTTTTGGATTAGCGCATCACTACTCGCTCCATCTACCTCACCGTGTCTGGAGGCGGCAGTAGCCTCGAGCTCAGAGGAACTTTGAACACCCGGACCTGCTGCGAGTCGAGGTGGCCTTGAGCAAGGCACTTTAGAGGAATGTGTCTCCATGTGCTCCACAAGCACCTGCTGCTGGCCAAACAGCCCACCCTCTCCCCCCTCTCCCTCTCCAAATAAAATGGTTTCCAGCTCGTGAATGTTTTTTTTTTGGGGTGGTAATTTTGCTCTGCTCAAAGCGGTCTGCTCTCTCTGTCCTGCATCTGTTCCTTCACACACACTGAGAGGAGCTGCAGGGAAACGTTACGCAGCTTAAGGTGAAAAAAAGTGTGACTGCAAACAGCTTGCTGGTATCACCAGTGCAAGCGACTGATTCGGGTTATTAATCATGTTTCTGGCAGTAGCTGTGAAGATGTTTAAAAACAACAACAACAACAAAAGAAATGATAAATTCAAAGGGAATTTCCAGGAAATGTAAATAACGACATCCGTTGGACCTCCGGCTGTGCGGAGAGGAAAATCCCCTTTTGACTTTGTCTCGTGGGAAAACGTTGATTTCCCACCTGCTACCGTGATGAATGAGTTTTAAACAGTCTGCTCCCGCAGTTTAAAAAAAAAAAAAAAAAAAAAAAAAGGCGCTCTGTTCATCGTTTGACAGCAACAAAACGGTATTTTCTAACTCAAAAGGAATCCGGTTCGTCTCCTAACGTCTCATCCGCTTGTGTGATAACTTATATTGTTAAACATAACTGTTACAAAAACCTTCAGTCAATCAATCGATCAGACTTCATACAAACTACTGTTACTGCTATTTCACTGCTATTTTATTGCTTTTTCTATTATTCTATTATTATCTTATTGCGTCTGTATGCTGCTGTAGGGAAAAAAATTTCCCCTCGGGGATTAATAAAGTAACTACCTTACCTAACCTAACACAGAAGGCTCGTACACGAAGAGCAGGTCTGATAAAGAAGACGGAGAAATAATGCGTTGCGACCAGGTATCGTCGAAAAAAACGTGAGGAAGCCACGCTTTGGCCTCTCTAGGCGTGAAAGTTACACGCATCCCCGTCGGAAAATGAAACCTGCTGCGTGAGATAAAATGAAACTTTTTACGCAAAAAAAAAACAACAACAACAACTGCTTGGCGGGTTTGGAAACAAAAAACAACTCGGACGGATTCAAACCCTCCGTCCATCGTCCGTCTGTCCCCCCCCCTCTCCCTCAGACCTCCTAAATCCTGTACACTCCCCCCTCCAATAGCAGAACAGGCTTGAGAGTAGAAGACTGTTGCTGAAAGGAACAACACTGCAAGTGTACGTCGTGCCAAAAGCACAACGGCTTTATGGCCTCTGGCAAAGTGCTGAGGACTGTGAACCCATCGGTGACATCGACACTTTCACGATGGGCCTGAAAGTCACCTGACAGCTGCCCCCCCCCCCCCCGGGGAGCCTCCTAATCCGCCTCTAAATGCAACGAAACTGTACAATGACAACACGCTCGCATTGAATGCCATTAAGCAAAACAACAACAAAAAAAACAAAAAACAAATCCTCGCCCGCCTTTTGCTCACGACCTCCCGAGTCCTCGTCGCATCAGCGGAGAAGGTGATTACAGCCCGTGATGCATCGGGGGTGAGGAGCTTGTCTCATTCCGGTGGAACAACATCACCGGATAGGTGGGGTTTGAGGTGTGAGGGGGGGGAGGTGTGGGAGGGAGGAAGGGAGGGGGGGTGAAACCCTATCGCTTTCCTCTTCCACTTGATGTCCTATTAGGCCCTCAGGCCAAATTGAATTGAATTCTCTTCCTGTTGTGCTCCCATTACGTGAAACATCTGCTTGGTGTGTGTGTGTGTGTGTGTGTGTGTGTGTGTGTGTGTGTGTGTGTGTGTGTGTGTGTGTGTGTGTGTGTGTGTGTGTGTGTGTGTGTGTGTGTGTGGCAGAGCAGTTAGTGGGTTTCTAAGTCTAAAGGCTCTTTTATTCATCAGATTATTTAGTCTGATGTCAGTTAATGAAAATACCGGGCCAAAGAGAAGCTCCCGATGATGCTGCTGATTCATCCCACGCGGTGGACAATTTCATCATCAATGCACTTATTGTTTTTTTCTTCTTTTTTTTTCTTTGAGCAACATCCAAAACGTGGTTGTTGTTTTTTGTTGTTTTTTGTGTGTGTGTGCTCAGAAACTAAAGCGGGGGAGGGGGATTCGTGAGGAGTTCAAAACTCTTCTTTACTGAAATTAAATGCGCCGAGTGTCTGAACACAACCTGAAGCCCTGCTGCCGGTGAAGCAAAAAAAAAAAAAAAAAAAACATCTTTGGTACAAAATATCTGGAGGAAAAGCTCGATGTACAGTCGTGCAGCTGCACTCGGCGTGGTGGTGCGCACGGAGAAAGTCCACATCCAAAGTCCACGTCAAACGTCCATGTCCAAAGTCCACGTCCAAAGTCCACGTCCAACGTCCACGTCCAAAGTCCACGTCCAAAGTCCACGTCCAAAGACGTTGACAGCGCGAATTGGTTGTTTGTTCTTTTGTGTTGGCGCCGTGATGTTGAACCTGTCCCCGTCGTCCTCGTCCTCGTCCCCGTGACCGCGTTCAGGATAAAGCTGCTATAGATAACTCCTCTCAACTGAAATAAGTAATTACACAACAAGTAGTTCCAACCAAGAAGTCTGATTGGTCAACTGCACATCTCCATGGCAACATTGTAACTATCTGCGCTGGATCAAAGACCTGCAGTGAAAATGTGTTGTTTTTTTAAAGGCTAAACTTCAATAAATTTGGATCGAAGCAGAATATTTTGGAAACGTATCTTTTAAAAAAATTGTTTTAATGAATTTTCACTTTGGGATTTTTACAAAGCTGTGGAGAACTGTCAGCCCGTCGGTGTTCGGATCATATCAGCTGTGCCGGTGAGTGGCCGACACGGCGCTACTATCTTAATAACACACGCGTCCGCGGGTTTCTGTTTTCAGAAGATATCTCGGTTACAACAAGACTGAGCTGGCAAAGCACATCCGTGTTTGTGTGTGTTCGTTGCTAGGGTCGTTGCTAAGGGCCGGAGCAGTAAACATTGCATACATTACAAAAGAGCCTGCTGACGTGACGGTTTTCCGGTTCTTAGTCATACCCCGTGTATTGCCGTGGAAACGGCGATCGCCCAAACGCGAAGTTGAATATTTTAAAAGGGAATTGCTCCACAATATGAATACATTATGATTACGTATTTTATTCAGTCGGTAACTTGTCATAATCACAATAACCGTGCCGATTGATGATATTAAAGCACACCCTGCGGTGAAATACTGCTTGAATAAAAGGCAGTTCAACCGGGCATTCTGCATGTCGAAGGTATTCAACTCCTCAAGGCTTCTGGAAGTATCTGTCGTGTCGTCGCCGATGAAGCATTCGGCTGACTAAAGCAGAAAAAGAAAAAAGAAAAAAAAAAAACCTTGCTCCACAGTCAAATAAAACACTTAGCCGAACGTCTCTCTGTCCACACAAAAGCCGTCAAACAAAAAGCAGGCTGCCAAGTCGAGGGGAAATATATATATATAGAGGATGCTATGAGGAGGGCAGACATTTGATCTTGAGAAAGAGAAGTGCATAAACATCTCTTCAAGTAAAAGGTCAGGAAAAATTGTCGAGAGGGTTAAGAGAGAGATGGAGCATCTTTACAGCATTACTAATGCTCCGAGCGTGGAGGGCTTCCCTATCGATCTCCATCCTCGCCCTCGTCTCCTCCCGTCTATTTACTCCGCTGCGAGCATCACTATACTGCTATTATTTTGAAATGGTGAAATAATACCTTTCGACTCGCACGGCAACGAAAAACCTCGTACGCCGCTTCGCTGTCTACGTTTCAGAGCGCGGTTTCGCTCAACAAACCGTCTCTGCGCTCTTTCTTTCACAATTCAACATTCACACACATTCACACTTCAGCATTCAATTAGCTGCGACTCTGCAACGTAAAGCGTCAATGAAAAGATATGCCGGCCCGGGGATGAGGGCTCGTATTAGTGCTTGAAAAACCTGGCGGACCGAGTCCTATTTTTTTTTTTTTTGCCTCTATCTCTCCGAGGACTGCCCATTTCCATCTCGGTCACACCTGGATAACCTTTACAAATGGACTGCAGCCGGATTATCTCCAACACACTCAGGCTGTGTGTGTGTGTGGTTTCATATCCCATCAGGTTTTCATCCGTATGCGTAGGCAAATTACATTCGAGCCTCGGTCTCTCCGGGAGGAAAAAAAAAAGAAAGAGACAAAACAGGTTTGTTCAGTCCACGTGTTTGCGTGAACATCTGATCACTTGGGTGATTTAGAGCAAAGTGGAGTAAATCAGTCACTCTGCAGTCCACTCGTCGTATATTTGACTGCATTGCGTGTCCCCCGAGGCGTGCGCACGCATCTCACACGTTTTCCATCGGATTAAACAAAATCCGAGACGTGAATGACCACGTCAGTAATCACATCGTATGCGACTGACATCGCAGCGAAGCAGAAACAGAGATATGGAGGCCATTAAGGTCCATTCTGCGGCGTGCACGCTGCCCGGCGGTTAATATCGAAATGTCCAGCGGGAGAACAACGGAAATGTAATGAGGGAGAAGCGTCTGTTATTCTTCATTAATCACCGTTATGGGTGAGCACATTGTGTTTTTATGGGTTTTAAAAGCTGAATAACAAAATGCTTCCAGTGCTGTCAAATCTGCAAAAACAAAGCAAAAACCAAAAAACGATAACAATCTATCATTCAGTGATTTCAGCGAGGAAACGGATATAAACTTACATCTCTTGGACATCGATCCTCAAAGGCACATTTTGCCTCACAAATGTTGTTTTCCAAAAGCTGTTGTAAAAACATATTGTCCCAGATGTGCATGAACATCAACTTACTTTCTTCCTTCTGGTCAAAATGGAATGAAATGATATAAAAAAAAATGTATTCTATAACATTAAACTTATAACTCATAACTAACACTTGTTTATCTTGGGGTTACAAAGATGAATATTTAAATTTTAAAACCACATATGTAGTCAGGCCCTGAACAACAACCCCCATGCTTTGGAAATGTAAATTCAAAAAGGCGAATACGAAACAAGAAAACCAACGTATTCAAAAAAAAAAAGAAGGGGTAATTATGAACTAATTAACTAATTATATCTGTCCTTTACGTGGCCTTTATTTGAGCTCCAGAATATAAAACTGCCATCTCTTTTTCGACTAACAATGAACCCAGTCCCTCTGAATGGAATAGAATACTCCGATGGACATCACTCATTCATTCTCTATTCCCTTGTACCCACAGACGTGGCATAACCTTTTCCAACGAATGGATGTTTAATCTTCTGTGAGTGGAGTACGTCGAGTTGGCCGTACGTGCACACGTACATGTGAAGAAAACTTCCGCCCTGATTGGTCCGTGCTCGCTGGGGGACGAAAGGAAGCGAGAGGCTGACGATTCGGAGAGTCCAACTTCCTCCGAATGAGGTGATCTCTCTGAGCGGGGCCTCGGGAGACACCTCTAAAATTCACTCTCGGCTTTCAATCAATCACTTCCTGTCCACGGGAAAGATCTGACCCGAGGATGCAGTTTGGTGACTCTACAGGGTCTCAATTAGTGGAGTCTTACCGAGTCGTTTAGGCCTGATAGGAGAGGTGTATTTATAAATGAACACCAGAGCTTTAATGAGGCATAATTTTCAGATTAAAAAGGGAGGAACGCATAAACTCACACCAACATCGGAGAACACACCGTTTCATCATTGATCCTCAATATGCACCGTAAAAAAAAAACATCCATAATTTATAGCGTGAGTCGCCTTCTTGGTCCGGGAGGCTGTTTAGATGAAGCAACGGGCCGAGCGAAGATAAAACGCGGTGGTCGTCTGATTAAAGACCTGCTAATAAAAAAAAATAAAAAAATCCATCGTGGAGTAACGCCACTCTCCCCCGCTGAGCCGACTCCATACGTCTGTTGGACATCAAATATTTACCGACCAATTAGTCAAAAGCCGAGCTTTAAAAGAGAAATACTGCGGGAGGGGGGGGGGGGGGAGAAGGTAAAAAGACGATGCATTTTGTCTTTAGACTTCTTTGAAGAGGTCGATTGAAACAGAAATCGTCCGCCGACCGAACGTTTCTCGTTCGCCGCTTCGCAGAAGAACTCCTCAGTTATGTGAATATGTGAAGTTGACATCAAATAAATAAATGTCAGCATCTGAACTCTCAATCGACTTGAAAGCTTTTCCAAGCCTCGACGCCAAAAGACCAACAACCTCAGATCTAAATCAAATTATATGGTTGTTACTTAAAAAAATAAATACAAAAAAAAGTTTTAACTCCTTCACTACAAATCGCCACATTTGTGCTCCACACTGCTCGACGGTCTCTTCGTGTTTTTCCTGTCGAGCTGCTGATTTCCATTCATTGCGGTTCGGCGTGAGGATCTGTTAGCAGATACTTGGAACCGGTTGCACGATCCATTACAGCGACTACGTTTCTGTCAGTGTCACATTGTGATTGCGGGTTAAAACACTGTCGAGCACACGCCGGGATGATGAGTCGGCCCTGCGTGGCCTCGTACCGATTGTCTAGTTTTGACAGAAATTACTGGTCGCTTGAACAACTTAACCACGCGACAGGTTGTAAACACAGCATTCACATCATCCTCTGTTCAAACGATATGCAGAGTAGGCGTTTTTTTTTCTTTTGGTGCTTTTTATGAAAAACAGCCACCAGTTGCTGCTGAAATGGACCGTATCAGAGCTGTAAGGGTGAAGCCAAACAGGACATTCACAGGCCAGACAGCTAAAGTCTCTGATTTAAAACCTTTCCAGGCTCCGCCAACGGTTCGTGTTTCTATGCTTTCCTTTTCTCTCTCTGCTCTCCCCAACCGGTCGAGGCAGATGCTCCGCCCACCTCTGGGCCTGCTTCTGTCGGAGGTTTCTTCCCGTTAAAAGGGGTTCCTCTACGTAATGCTGTAAAGTTCTGTTGTAAGGACATAAATAACCCGTGTTGCGATTTGGCGCTGAATAAATGTCACGCAATGGAATTTAAAAATGTGAAAATGTATTCAAATTTCAAATGCAAATCATCCATTCATTATTGCATCATCGGACCGCCGGGCTGCATCTTCCGCAGGAACTTCCTGTGACTCTCGGTTCATTTTATGACAATTATTCATGGTGCAAAGTACAGGAATGCACAGGTTACAATCAACGTATAGGTCTTGTTTAAATCTTTCCTTGCTTTGGTTTTCAGACCGGGGTCGTCTCGCACTGTTTACTGAATACATTTGGAAGCGGCAGAGGTTAAAAAAAAGACGCTTTTAAATTCAAATGCAGCAGGCATGGGATTCACCGGCAACCTCGGTGAGAATCAGAAGGCAGAACATCTGTGAGTACAGTGGAGAGGAACACGGGGTGATGCCCTCCAACAATAATAATCACGCACTGGAGCCGACCCTCGAAGGTGCAGATGTTTAGTATGGATGGTCGGTGCGAGGCTTCGGCCCGCTGCAGCTTCCAACATGGCCCCGGCCCTTTTTCTGTTTCTCCACTTGCCAAATGGAGCCTTCTAGGCACAGCCTCTGCATGCATTAGTAGTGTGTTGATGAAAGGATGCAAATGCCTTGTGGCAGCATGATCTGTGCCTCAATACGATGTGAGGCTGACAAATCTATAGGGCTGCAGACAACAGCCTTTCCCATAGGGGACACTCTGTGTGAGGGAAGCCGAGCCTGATGATATTATACAGCAGCTGTTACAAAAGATTTCCTTTACAAAAGAATAGTGCAACAGGATTGACTGCATCATTCGATGCATTCGACTCTTTATCTTTACTCTCTATTTTTTTAATTTGGATTATTTGGATGTAAAAATGTGCTCTTTTATTGATCAGCTAAGTTGAACTGCATGTTGGTGTTTCTACTGTTGTTATTATCTGCCTTCCTGTCTACACATGTCAAAGTTACCACAAGTATGCCGACTGGATGATTGGACCATTCAATTCATTTCGTTACCGACTTGCTTTAATTAGTTTGACTGCTTTGTTTCTTCTTTCAGATTTTCACTTAACTCTCCTGTCAAATCTCATTACGTCTTCAGATGCAACAACCTCATTTCCCCACGGCAATCAATAAAGCTTTGTCTTACTTTTTTTTTAATGGAAAATTACAGACATTTTAATCTAAAATGATGACATCTCCATAAAAAGTCCGCCACACAAACTAAAACAAGAGGAAACGATCAGAAATGATTTCAATGAAAGAAAATATATCAAGTTACAGCCATAAAAAAAAAAAAGAAAAAAAAAGGAGAGCGTGTCTCGCATTACACTCAATTTACCTCCATTTTATTTCCATCATTTTGACCGATCTGTCAATGGCTTTGCCCCAAGGACTGCAAGGACAAAGCTGATGCATGCAATTCACCGAGACAAGATGGCTCTCACATTATTTGGCACATCATTCACAGGCTGAAGTTAACTTCTCCTGCGAAGATCCTCGTTTCAAAAGCTTTGTGTCCCTGATTTCACTGTACGCGAAGGCCAAAGCCCCCCTGACTTTTATTGTAATCACTGTGAGTCTAATTAATGTTACATTATGCTGATTTGTAGGTTATACATTGGCAGTCTTTCATTGTATTTTACCAGATTCAGCAGCGCAGCTCTAATTACAGCCCTTTGGGGATAATAAAGCTCTGCTGAACACTGTAAGAGGATACAACGTTGGACAAAGACACTTTTTTATTACCATATATGTTTTCAGCCTTCTGGTGTTAGTCGTCAATATGTCGGCAAGATTAAAGGCCGACTACATTATTGAATAAAGGGTGGGAAAGAAACTGTAAAAAGTAAACTCGGATGTGGAGATCTTTCTTTTTTTTTAACCCCTTATAGGGGTCCAACCTCTGCTTCAGTCGAACCGATTATAAGCTCGTTGATCATGGACTGATCAAATAAAAAAAAAAACAGCAAGACTTAATCTTATTCCATTCTTAACAGGTAACAAATACATATTTAATTTGCTATCAAGCTAAATCATTAATTAAAAAATAAACTTTACAGTAATAGAGACTGTTCTCAGACTTTGGTTTCACAGTAAAATACTTTAATAATGTGACTAGAGCTGAATGTACTCGTGTCTATGACATCCAAAACTAGTATCTTTAAGCCAGAGAAAAATGTTTTAAAGACATTATTAACATCAGAATGTCTCATTAAGGAGCTTTATTCAGTCTATGCATCATCCACACATTTTTTTGTTGTTGTTACCATGACGATGAAGGTCTTGCATACCTGTTGCTGGTACTCTGTAACATTCATATATTTCGGAGTCATTGCAGATAGGCCTATTGTGTTTTTTGGGTTTTGTTGGACGACTGACGTGACGATACAGCAGAAGAACTAGAACCAAGTCAGACCGAACAAAAAAAAGACAAGAACCAGCCGACAGATCGTATACAAGCCACCGGTTAAACCGGAAATATGTGAACCGCTTATTTGGAGATCAAACCAAAACTGTGCACAGAATCGTGTTAACAATCTATAGCAAGCACATTAAATCAAAGATTTTTCTGCAAACTGCGATGAATGTTGTCATAGACAGTTTGGCTAATATTTGTCCCGTTTCTCTTTGTTTCTCTTACAGTAGGTTTCGCTGAACTGACGTTTTGTTTACATCCCGCTAACTCCAATTGTAACAACTCAGAATTATCTTTTAACAAGTAGTGTAAAACGTCTGCATTCGCACAGCGAGTGTCACTTCGCAGAAAGCATCTCGGTTGTAATTGGAAGACTGCCTTGAACCTCGGTGTCACCGTTAATGATCTGCCAGAATTATTTTCCCGGTTTTTGGAAAACATTTTTCTACGAACGACGACTCAGCGGCCCTTCCTCTGTCACACTCAGACACCTACAAAGAGGCTCTTCTCCAAACACAAAAGACTCTTTGAAGACTTTTAATTATCGCGGAAGACAAAAAAAAAAAGTGCTGACCACATCCCCGAGGTCACTGCTTCATGTGCGGCCTCTGCTTTTTTCCAAGCGGTCGTTGAGAAAAGCTTTGATTCGCTTCACTTTTAATCGTTTTCCTTAGTTGAATCAGAAAAGCTCCTAATTATAAAAATTGTTATGTTCACATATAGTGAAAAGTAAAAACAAAAACAGATGAACAAACAAGCCAATTAGATCCATTTGGTGAACGAATTCAAGAATAAATTTGTTTCTGCATTTAAGTTTTGGCAGATTCAAGTCTTTCCGGTTACTAATTAAATTGTTTCCAAACAGGATTTCTTCTATTTTTGGGATTCATTGCAGAGAACTAGTCCATGCAATGAGGAGGTCACACAACTGTTGCGCAAGATTTACCGTATAAATGAACTGTAATTTATGGGTGATCAGCTAAACCTTCCAGAAGCTTTTGTCTCTGATTATTAACACATAATTTATTTTTCTTCCAATGGCAAAATGAAAAGGAGACCTCTTTTTGGCTCCTGGGGAAAAGCTGCGATGGGGAAATAAGATTGGTTTGCAGACATGTAAGTTATTTGCCAAGGGGCTGAAGGCAACATCGGGTGAATATTTCCTCTCTGCTTCTGATTTTCCTGCCTCTGATCATTAAATTTCATCGCCGGCGGGGATACTCTTCATCCCCTCTCTGGTATGCATTTCATTTCGTCGCGGTATAAGCGTTTTTGTAACCTTTGTTTGTTCAAAAACGTTATTAGTGAGCCGGAAAAGCTGTAACCACATCCTGCTTTACACCTGAGAGCCACCTAGCGTGACTACAATCATCATCCTCTTGTTGACCACCAAGCGGTCGGGGGTTTTGGTTGGTCGCTCGTGGCACCTTGGGAGCGGTTAGTTTGAGAGGGAGAGTCTTTTTACTTTTCTACACACAGGGCACATGAAATAGGATATTCCAGCTTCGTTTTTACCTTTGCCTGACGACTCTCTCAGTTCCCTCTGTTGTACATTTTACGGTGTGGTTGGAGAAAAAGACTTTAAAATAAAGACCTAAGAAATGAAACCTGAGAAATGAAACCTTCAATTTGCCACTGGTTCAGGCTAAAAGTGTTGCAGAGTATTGTAATTGGTGCCTCTTTTCCTTCCCTATGCAGCTCTATAGGCTAGAATTCGACATAAGACAGTCAACTGAACAGACAACTAAACTCAAATCTCATATCTTATCGTATTTTATTAGATCGTCCGGTAAGGCATCCGTCAGTCCACTTGATATATACTTGTTAAAAAAGAAAAAAAAGGGTTGACTGACACCCCGCTGGCCCCTCTTATAAACATTATCAAATATTTTTCTGGTCAAGAGGCTCCAGCGAAATCACCATTCTCATTTTTCCCCCTTCACGGGACACATGACATCTTGGTTTCCTAGCTTATTCACACTGGTTGTGATGCTTTTCAAATTAAAACAGTAACAGCAGCCTTTGGTCTTTTGTGGTGGAGGTCTATTGTATGGCAGCCCTTCAGAGTGTCACGGCCAGCCCAAAGCCGGCACCAAGCCCTCTGAATGGAGAGCTTCAGAGCTCTCGGGAAGGAGAAAAGGATATCTTTGTTTCAGATTTCCTTCATATCACTGTCACACAAACACACGGCTTTTTTTAGTTATGTTCCCATGGTGACGGGTTACACAACCCGCTGCCAAATCACCATAACGACAAACAAACAACAACAAAAAAAGAGGGTATCAGGGAAAGCACTTGGTCGTGGACAAGTAGCGGCTTGGAGTGCAAGATCTTGATTCCAGAATAGTAAGCACAGTGTCTTTCCTCTGGTGACAGATTAAAGAGACTCAAATTGTTTGGCCATTGAGTGGAGGGGGCTTGGAGGCAACAAAAAACCCGAAATCAAAACAATTTAATTAAAACCCTGGGAAACTGTGAGAAAGGCCAGCTTCTTTAAAGAATTCCTAACACGCACGGTGATAACTTTTAAACGGGCATTTATTTGACACGCCTTTAGAAGTAACTACAACTCAACTTTTGTAATCTAAAATGTTTCAGTAACTCCACTTGGAAAAGCTTTTATATGGTGTTCTTACGTTAGTAAATTCTTGAGTTGCACCAGCAGCCTTCCATACAGTGTCTGTATTTGTGCTGGAATCCCCTGCTGTGAAACGTTGGGTCACAACTTGTTGAATTCTCCAAATTTGATGAAAATGTTACGCTCTACTTTTTCTTTTTTGCACGGCCTCACACTTTAAACATTAACATCACTCTGGAAATTGCTCTGGAAAGTAATCCTTCCACTGAACTTGGCCATTAAGCTGTCGAGCAGCCTGACATTACCGGCCATCAGAATGCAGAAACAAGAGAAATCACTGCCTAGGAATATTTATTTTCTTCTGTGAGGTATTTCTGCATAATAATGTATGAATCAGTGTCTCTTTATTGCAATATCGCCAAGCCTTCAGCAAATTGACATTTGCGTATAACAGCTCGATAATAATGTTCTGTGAGAATAATTCTTATCAAGGTATTAGATACTAGAGTATCTGTATACTTTGTGAGGATAGATGATTCTTGCAGTTTTTACTTTTTCATTTTGATAAAATTTATTTTGAAAACTTTTTTTGTTTTGTTTTGTTGCCAACACCTCTATCCTGAACGAGGGAATCTGATGCAGTGCCATGTCACTTTACTGAAGGTATAGGAGCCACTACACAGCCGGCTACTGAGGCAAACTTGTCCTAATGAAACAGGACAGAGGTGGTGGATGGGTACAAGAAGTGAGATAATGAAATCTTAAAGGTTTACTCAACCTTATCGTAAAACCTGGGCGAGTAAAACCAAAACTGTCCGCATGCTCAGATACCAGTAAAAGTAGGGGCAGAAAAATATCTACTGTTATACTGAAATATAAGAGGTTGCTATACAACTAAACTGCAACATTTACTATTTTGTAATGAGGAAATACCGCTAATTAGGAAATATTCAATACCGACATTGTATTTTTTTGGGACTTTAAGGAAATGTCTTAGTCTGCTTTTATCCAGAAAGAGAATATAGTGACATGAGACACGGCATGTTTATTTGTATTCAACCGTTCCCATAACCCCTTAAGTCCCGCTGGGGTGTCAGCTGTACCTAAACGTAATTCGAAAAACATTTTGTTTGCATTTAGGATTTCTAGGAGACACGGTTGTTCACTTCAGTCAACTATTTACCTCAAGCTAGCTTATGATCAAGGCGCTGATGTTTACTTTTTTTAAAAAAAAAAATTATAGCTAGACTCGGCATCTGCGTGAGACCGAGACATGAGAGTATTACATTTGAATGAGACGCACGGGAGCGAGAGAGGATTTGATTATAATTTTTTTTTTATACTGACTTCACCTAAATGGAGCTGTATACTGCAATTTCCTCCTTTTCTTTCTAAAGGCTTAAAGGGGGCATTCACTGAAGACAAAGCTGATTTATTATGTGCATAATATCACATACACTCCAAATCTGTAAACAGTTTTGAATTCATTTGTTGTGACACTCTGAATGAGCCCGGTGAAGATATAATCTGGAGGCCATTTATTCCTTGTAGTGTTAAATATACCTCGGAAAATGATGAAAACAAATATTAGCATAGTCATGAGCATCAAAGAAGGGAAGGCAATGTGGAACTTGGGGTTTGCAGGCTGTTTTTTAGTGTAAAGATTAAGATTTTATCGAAAGACGGGAACCTCGACGGACAGTTTGAATGCTGTGCGCTTTGCGTGTCATCTATTTATGTATTTCTTTTGTTAGCCTTTTGTCAGCGCCGCATCGGTATTCATTAATCACCGAAAGTACAATGTCACTGGATAACTTTATGAGATCAGAAGGCATTCATAAAAGACGACAAACCATGAATAAACAAAGAGGCCAGATGCCAATTTATGCAGATTGAATAATGAATCCAATAATATGCGTTAGGATAAAGACGACAATGATCATTTAAGACAAATGACAACATCAAACCCATTGACTTAATCTGTTTTTTCATTAGTTGGACAAAAAAACAAAGGAGATTTACAACAACGTGCAGGTGGTGGAGGGTTTAAATGCAGGTAATTACAGAGAATTAAGTTTCGATCAACACAGTACAGGGACAAGGTGAAGTCGGTGTGAGAGCAGGACATAATAACAGTTTTAATGTGCCTAAAGGCTTAATGTCAAAGTTAATTATGGGGGTGTTTGTGAAGGAAATGTCATCAGGAAGAGGAAAGTATCCGGGAAATCTTCTGTGCAGTAAACAGACCTGTTTGGGACTCTTAGGATAAGATAAGCTTTCTGTCTTTCTTATTCTGGAAACTGGATGATGAATAAGGTTGTTTACAGAAAACCGGTATAATAGATGAATTTGCATTATGCCGATCAGAAAACCAACCGGAGACAAGTAGCTCGAACAGGAATTCATTTTTCAAGAGTTGTATGTGTAGTTCAGCATTTCTAAACACACAATAAACCTTGCTGACCCAACGCTAATCTAATACTTATAATTTCATGAGCTCTGCTACTGAACCAAGACAATAATATAATGGATACCTGAAAATAAGTTCACCGAGAAAAACAGCTTGAATTTGAAAAAGAAAGCCGATGTACTAAATGTACTGGCGCTGCAGAAATGCATCTTGCTTGGAAGGAGTTTATTTCTCCTCTCCTTACTTAGAAAATAGCTTCCTGTTCGCCCAGCTGGGATTAATACATTTTAAAGTACGCATCCTTTTTCCCACTGCTCTTCAGTCTTTTTATAAGAATATAACAATGTAGGCTGGTGGCTGCAGAATGTGAAAGTGAGCCATCGCACCAAACTGTCAGCAGGGCTGATGCCTTTACCAACAGAGCAGAAAATGTACACACTGAAAAATGTAGTTTCCTCCGTACTGTACCTTACTAAAAAAAAAGAATAATTCTTCACGACAAAACGTGTTTTCATCTACAGTAGGACTACATCTGATGTATGATTAAACCCCAGACGGTATATAAAAGTGTTCGTAGCTTCTGAAAAAGGTCTGAAAAATGGGGCCGATGAGGAAGTGCCTTAAACTGCAATACCGCCGAGGGCCACCAGAGGTCGGCTACAAAAAGCCTTCGGCTCCATAGACTCCCATTCAACTTCCCTCATGAAATTCGAGGTCAATGCATTTCTTTCACAAGTTATTTAAGTTTTGCCAGCTTACATTGCTCCTTCTTATTAGTTTTCCAGCGGTCCATCTGAAAAAAGTCATTATGGTTCATTAAGTCATTAGGTTCTTATCAGATTGAGTCAGATCCACCACTCAATCCACCCGTGTCCAAATATGGTCACTTCTTCCTCCTAACCGCTCCGAACTAGCAAGATGACGACGACCGGTATTCGACTTGAGGCTTCATAAAGGCCGTTCACAAACCAGCTGGTGACCAGCATAATCTTAATAAAACACTCCGGCTTTCCTTTACATTTAGATTTTTATGTGTTTTATTATCACAGATTTGCTAGTAGTCGGTGGTTACCAGCAAATCTGTAAGGAAGGAAACATATGCGCCAGATTCTGATAACGACATTAATTCTGCGATGCTGTTGTGCGTATGTTTCGGAGATAGCGTAACTAAAACATATTTACATCTCATTAGCACAATTTTCTATTAATGGGAGGTGAGCCAACACAGAGTACTGATGAACACGCGTTTACATTCAGTCACAGATGGAAACAACAGGCAGGGTGGTAGTGTGTGTGTGTGTGTGTGTGTGTGTGTGTGTGTGTGTGTGTGTGTGTGTGTGTGTGTGTGTGTGTGTGTGTGTGTGTGTGTGTGTGTGTGTGTGTGTGTGTGTGAGAAAGAACAGCCACTTCCATCGTGGGCTTTTCCAATCCCTCTGCGACTTTTTAGGTTTATTGTTTTCCGGTTTCAAATGGGGCGTATGAAAGGAAACGATTCAAAGTCACTGACGAGGAAAAATTTGCTGATATTTCTTTAGTGATTTGGCAGATAAAAAAAGAAACAAGTGGCGAGATTAAATATTCACAAAACCCCCCTCTGACATGTGGAGGCACATGTTTTATTGATGGAGAGCAGAAAGAACAATAGGCTCAGGTTTTTTTTTGGGTGGGACTTTAAAAGCACGTAAATGGAACTTTTTTGTTTTGTTTTGTTTTTTATATACGGAGAAAACCGTGGTGGATGCGGGTAAAAATCCGACAGAGTCCTCCCTCCAGAGCCATTTCCCTGCTACGCTACAAAGGCTAAGGTTAACACTTTGCTCGAGAGGCTAATGGAACGCCTTGGAGCTCCCCCACTTAGAGGCATGGACGGCGCACCGCTCGCTGTCTGGGGAGATATTATAGCTTTGGGTTTGAAAAATGAATAGGAGTGTAAGGAGACTGTTTGTTTATGGATCAAACCGCTGAGACAAAGGCGGATGACAAAGAGCCTTGCCAACGCGGACGTCGGTTAAGTGGATTTCATGAATGTCAGATTGAGCGTTGTTCGCTAATGGACCTTGCGATGGCACCGAGTCTACACTCTTGTTTTCGGGACCATTAAACGGGGGGCAGAGTCCTACCCGAGTTACCGCGAAGGAGACTGTAAAGATACTAATGGTTGCTTTGTGGGGGGAGGAGGTGCATCAAGGGGGAAATCTCAGCGCGGGCGAATTCAGTTACGGTCGGAGCCGCTTGGGTTTCCATTGTGCGTTGTGTTACTGGACTTCTAATCGACGCCGTGCAATAATTTGACTTCTTTTTTTAGTTGAGTTTTAACTGAGAAAGAGCACTGATTATGGTTAGTTTTTGAGTGCTGCCCAAAATGTACCGTTGGTTGAGTATTGAAAAATGCCCCAAACAAGTCTATATCCGAACCGCAACACTGGATCGAGATGTTTCAGACCAAGTTCACAGCAGTATGCCAAGCAAATATATCATTGTAAAAGCCGGGGCAAATTCAAGGCTGCTGTTCACAGAAATGTGTCCAGGTTGCCAGTGTGTGCTTTCTATTCTAGATATGAAGCCTCTCCTCTGTGCTGCAGTCAAAGGCGCTGAATAAACACTGCTTGCAATTTTGTCAAAAGGATTACTCAGCCTGCCGAGTGCTCTATCACAACTCCCTCCCTGTCATGGTGATAAAACATGGGAATGGGAGATTAGTGATGGCAGCGCTGCTTGTTCTCGGCCATCTAAGAGAGCTGGCAAAACAAAAAGAGGCGCAGCAGAATGGCCACGGACACGGTAAAAACACATCAAGGAAGTTTTGGGAATTGTTAAAAGTGAGAACCAAGAAAAAAAAAAAAAAGCCGGAGCTTATCACAAGACCGCGGCCCCGCATCCCTTCGTTTAACAGTGGCCTCGAGACCTCTGTCCGTTTCACTGAAATGCCAAAATGCAAATTGAATGACTGTGGCCACGTATGTGAGCGTCGCATCCAATCACAGCGCGGCAAACGTAAGCCTGCCTGTCGTTTCACCTCTGTGGTCCACGATGATGTCCCGGAAATGCTGTTGTTATATAACTTAATTGCAACGACAATTTGAAGGAAATAATTGCAAGCAGATTACATTTTCTCTCACTGTAATGAGGACACGCTGTTAATTAATATATTTGGAAAGCTGCAAATACATCTGCACTGGATATGTTTTCCAGCGACACTGGCAGTCACACAAAAGCCCCCTAAGTTGAGACGCGACAAACCGCCAGCTCACCTACCTTAACCTTAACCGAACCACTTGAGTCGCCCAAACGTAACCGCAGACGGCTTGTTGGGCCCCCCCCCCTCCACCCCGGCAGCCTCCTGCTATCTCCCATGCAGTTAAGGATTGTGGCGCTATGTTCATTTAAAAAAGAAATGTTGCCTCTGAACAAAATTCAGACGGCGATTAAGCACCTCAACGTAAACGGGAGAAGAATTGAGTTGTAGTCAAAATGTAAAATAAAAAAATCAACTCCAGTTGATTTCTATGGTGTCCAGAGGGTAATTTCACCAGACTTTATGGCTTTCTATCGCAAAGTGGTGAAAATGATGTCCAACCTGTTGCTGCTCTATGATCTCCTTCAGTTGTTTTTCTTCTCGTGAGGAACACGGTGTGCTGTCGTGCTAATTTGAGCATGCCCCGAATGTACAGTTGACCAATCACATTTCTTGCCGAGAACTACCTGTTCTATGATGTTCATTTGTTGTTTTTTTACCCACCTATTATGTGCCACAAATGAAGCTGCACAGCCTCAGCACACACACACACACACACGCACACACACACACACACACACACACACACACACACACACACACACACACACACACACACACACACACACACAGGAAGTTTACCGGCTCCTTTGTGTTACCACATAAACAGAAATTTCCACATCTTGCAGAGTCTGCATTCGCCTGAAGCAGCTGTTGCTGTAGATGACACGGTCCTCATATAATTAGGAGCACCGTCGGGTTCATTTTCACTCAGTGCAGTCAAAAAAAGAAGAACTGATTCAGTCAATCCCATTTCTGCTGTCAGACATAAAGTAATCGGCCTGTTTTGCAAAATCTTTTTGTCGGCATTGGAAAAGATTAATCGATTCCAACCCGTCGTAGTTTGGTCTCACAGATCAATTAGCTCTTCAGTCCACACACACGCACACGCACACACACACACACACACACACACACACACACACACACACACACACACACACACTCTCACCACACACTGTATCTGAGACGGTACCAGAGGGCGAGTGATACTCAGCAACAAGGTCAGAGCGCCGTTGCCTTAGCACTTTGCAAACAATAATTCTGCTCCTGTTATGCAAAAAAAAACAAAAAACAAAAACAAAAACAAAAAAAAATGTAAATGCTTTGCTTGCTTAATCTACTCGGTCATGAACAGATTAGCCTGTTCAGTTTCCCCCTGCCCATGATAATGAACACTGTAACACCAGGCAAGTGAGCAGCGCTGAATACGAGATGAGAAAGCGCCGGTGGACAGACTGACCCAAATCTGTCCCCTTATGAACCAATCGAGGACCCGGTAAACAAACGTCTCTTCATTACGTTTCATCCCAATCTGTTTTTCTGTGTTCATTATGCCTATTTTTTTTTTTTTTTTTTAATACGCGTGATGTTTATGCAAGATTGAAACTACCAGTCACAGTTATTCCTCTGTCTGTTTTCATGACGTTAACTCCGGCCAGGTATCTGACTGCCTGAGTCGACGCAGGCACACATCCAGCATTTTATGTTCTGACTGAGTTACCTCAGAATCGAGGATGAACCTATTTTGTTTTTTTTTGGCTGCGAAACTCTTCCTGCTTTTCCTACAGGCTTCTTGTCTTATAGTCAGCATTTGTTCCATCCTATTTAATCTTCTAAAAAACACTGAAATAACTCCAGCTTGGGAAGACAAGTTTGTTTAAAAACAGCAGAAGGCTTCTTCGGCATAAGGAAATGCCATAAAAATGTATTTTCAGTAGTGTGCATAAGATCGGCATGACATCATCGTGTACACGAAGAAGCCCTAATGACTGCTGTAATATTAACTTGACATTAACCAGGACAATATCACCTCTCACAAACATGGAACATGAAAGAAGAAAGTGGGTTTATGTGGCAGGATCTTAAGTTATAAGGACCTTTTCCTGTAATAACTAAACACATTTTTGGATGTTTATAGCAATGCTGGTACTCCAACTGTGTGAGTTATGACTTCTAAAAAGACGGGTTATAATATCGGGCGCAAACTGTCAGTCAGGTTTAAAAGGGGCGTAATCAGGATGTCACAAAAATCACAAACTACAAGTGTGCATGTAAATCAGCAGAATCCCCGAGATTTAAAACCGTCCGGTAGCAAGAAAGAAACCGCGGCTGCCGACAGGTTGATGAGGCCCAGCAACTTTCTCTTCCCACTGGATTTCCATAATAGTTTCATAATCGAGTACATAACAATAAAGTCCGTATTACCATTGATTGAAGAGGAAACCCACATAAGCCTCAATTGTCTCATCCACTCTAATACAATACATTTAATCCTCCGCACACCTTAAACCACCTTTCTAATCGCATAAACTTAATTTTATCCGATAAAGCCATCTGCAGTTGGCACGACAAACACAATCCTTCACTTTCCACCGCGGTTAAAACAGCTGCTGGATTGTCACGGGAGAAAAAAAACAAAAAAAAAACGACTCAATGTGTCCCCGTCTTTCCGAACTTCATCTCCGTAGCGATCATTTTGTAGGACGGGAAAACGAGTCTGAGCGCCGACGATTTGAAGGAAGGTACTATGAAGCTGTCAGCTGTCAGATTTGAAGGCGGCCGGGAGGAGAGCCGTCCTGATGGATGCTCCAGGTGGGACAGGTACAGACGGTGCAGCTGGAGGTGTCTGCTCCAGTCTGTCCTCACGTCGACGTGACAAGAGGCCCTTCCTCTGCTCCGAGCAGATGGGAACAAAAGAGGTGGCTGTTTGTTGGAATTACAGAGGAGCTCTCAGTGATAATCCCCCCGAGGATCAAGAAGTTAGAGGCAGGGCTGAAGGAGGACGGGAGCATCAATAATGTATGAAAACGGCATCAAACAGCCACAGAAGTGTGTTCATTTTTTTTTTTTTTTCTTCCCAGAGCATCTTTGCGGTGTTCGGCTGCAACTTTTAGATCTCAAAGAAAAAAAAAGGCCTCTGAATTCTAAATTTAATCAGCGCAAGAATGTATTTCAGAAGCGTAATCATGCTACAGTTGCGTTTTCCTCGATGGGAAAAATTTACCGTGAGATACGACATGTTCGCTCTGCGTCACGCTGCCGGTGCAGCTTGATGCAAACGACTGCCGCTCTGATCACTTCCACGAAGATGTTTATGTAGCACAAGCGGGGAAATCAGGTTTGATAACAGCCTCACCTCCGAGCGGAGTTTCGTGTAACACAGCAGATGCTAATCGCTTCGGGATGATTGTAAAATGATTCTGCTGTTCTACAGCAGACGTCACTAACCCGAGTAAATACTGAAACACAAACCGGGGGTAATACACAAGTGGAGGCGTGACACGGCGGAGTTCAGTGTGGAAAGCTGTCGGGAGAAGGATGAATACACTCCTAGCAGGAGGAATCAGACATCAGGACCTCTCGTCCTCCAAACAAAAGACCTTTACAACATTATACAGAGGAACCCTCAACAATTCCCACGTAAGCTCGGAGGGGAAAAAAAACAACTCCCCTTTAACATGAAGAAACCTCCAAAGGAAGCAGGCTGAGTGGTTGAGGTGAGGGGAGAGCAGAGAGAGAAAAGGACAGCATAGAAATCCAGGGCAAAAACTGATGGCCAGTAATGGCCACGCACTTATACAACAATCCTAAATATAATTTGTGGAACAGCAGATATGGATTATCAATCCTCAAATTATTTTCCTATTTTAGGTGCCGTTCATGTGCCTCCGTGTCTGTCCGCATCAGAAAGACTAAAGACTTGTTTGTATGTTTAAATTCACATTAACTCGACCCCCAAAGAAGCAGTTTCAGTTGCCTTAACTTAACCAGACCGCAAAGCTGGTTTGTATTTTTTTTTTTTTTTTTTTTTTTTTTTTTAGAGAAGTCAATCAAAAGTTGCTTTTAACGACCAGATTATTCAGAAAACAACAAAGTGTTTAAAGTTCAACATGCCCCCCCCACCCAAATTTTTTTTTTCCAGCAGATATTCAACAAACTGCTTAAAAAGCTAAAAGAAAATACATCTAATTTACATAGTTAACAACTCCGTTACAGCGACCACCAGGATCCAAGTGGGTTTCTTTGATGCCTCAAAACTTGCCAGATTTGAGCGTAAAGTACAAACATCCTTCTGCGACTGAAAACTTTCAGCTGGTACATTTTATTAACATGTGACCGTAACGTGCAGCCAGCTTTGGCCACTTGAGCTGAAGTTCTTGCTCATTTGGTTTTTGGCTGCGTCTGTGCAGTTTCTCTCTGAACCGAAAAAAAGAGCCATTTTTTTAAAGCACTCAAACTTTCTTTTCAAAAGCACCAACTGCCTCCTCCGTCCCGGCCAGTCGGTTGCTCGTTTTTTTTTTGTAATTTCTTTCTTGGAGGAGGAGAGGACATCCAAGGACCGGATCAAAATCCCTCTGCAAAGATCTGCCACTCCATCTGTCGGAGTGGACGACGCGGTCACACTGTGTTTTGGTTGGCAGCGAGTCTGTCAAAATTGCGGCCCAACACTCGAGGAAAAAGACGGAGGAGGAGGAGGAGGAGGAGGAGGAGGTGAACTCTGGCTCGTCTTACAACACTTACTGAAAGTAAAAAATAAAAAACATTGATAAACTTTCTCCTGGTGTCTTCGCTTTTCACCAAATCCAAATACGCCTTGTCTCTAAGCTCTTAAACCCTCATGAATCACCCTTCTGCTTTTATGCAAATGTGCTCTTTTCTAAATTTGTCTTTCTTTCTTTCTTTCTTTCTTTCTTTCTTTCTTTCTTTCTTTCTTTCTTTCTTATTATTTTTCTTTCTTGAATAAAGGAAATCAATATTAGCTTTTACCTAGATGCACATCTGCAGTGAATGTGCGTTCTACTTGTACTAATTTCCTTTAAAAGAAACTCAAAACTCCAGAGTTTGGAAAAGGAGGGATGAGGGGGAGGGAGGGGGAGGAAGATGAAAGTAAAAAAAAAAGTTTGTGAGAATGCATATTTATGGAGGTATAGGGGGAGGATATGAATCATTCCAGCCAAAATACACATTTAAGTCCTGCAAATAACCAGAAGTCTTGAGTGACGCTATAATTTATATATATATGCAGGTGCAGGTGTGGTATTAGTGGAAAAAGTTACCGACGGTAGAAAGTCATTTTCTAGCCGGCGTGTATCTGAGAACATGTTGAGGTGCGTCTTGTTCTCGTTGATGCCCCCCCCCCCCCACCCGTGTGTTGTTTGCCACTGTGCCAACACATGGAGATGCCTGTTAATTAACTGCAGGAGTGTTGCCACTTCTCGCTGATTTTTTTTTTTTTACACAACAGCTTGCTGGTGCGAGAGTCGCTGCCTCGCCTCGTGTAAGCGGCGCTGCCACCAGTGAAAGCCGTCGTTAGTCCTCAGACACACCGCTCTGCGTTTACTGATACACTCGGGGGTTTAAGGAACGTACGAATTTAAAGGCTAAGTGGAATTAATGATAATGCTTGTCGAGGCATCGGCGATTCGAGTATTACCGACTCTAATCTTCATTCTCGTCGCTGCCATTTCAAGGCTGTCAGTGGGGGAATTACAAATTATTAAAATGTTCATGTTCAATATCCACATTAATCAGAGCCAATATCGGATTCCATTCGAATTGAACCAATGTGCTCTTAACACCGTTCAAAAAGCGAGTTTTGCCACCATGAGACGCATTTTAATAGGAATTTGGCATCTTGCATGTCTGAACACTTGGGCTTGAAATTATGTGACCAAAAGGGCAAGTGCTGGTACCTTAAACCAATAATAAAGCCCATTTATTTTAATCAAGCTGTTTTAGACCATATGCATGTTGCTGGATTGTTTAATTTTGGAAATGGATGGAGAGACACTGGGTTCATATCCTGCAAAGAGGCACTCGATTCGATTACTATCAGTTCATTAAGTCGCCGCTATCAGTTGTCGCCGGGACTACGGACACGGCTCGTAGGACCTCGGTCCACCGCCTGGTCGGCTCAGTAGGCTGTTATCAAGGTTATATGGTACCGCTGGAGAGTACCGACGGCAGGGCAGACCGGACCTTCGTCACCATGGTAACACAATTGTTCCCTTGCGGTGCGGTCAGATTTCTACGATATGTGGGCGGGCCTTAGTTTTCTCGGGTACCCAATTAGATCGAGTCAAATCCAACCTTTGCTCCTCCCTGGCTTGTCCAAATTTGGTCACTTCCTGCTCCAGTCCACTCTGAACCAGCAAGATGGTGACGGTTAAAACACAAAACGCAAAGGTCTCGTAACGGCAGTTCACAAACCAACGAGTGGCGTCACTGTTAGTTGTCGCTTAAGTTGACCTTAACTATGGATTCATGAGAAAATTGGAAATAACAGCCTTCTGAAACTACCTGTAGGTTTAGCAGGCCTCTACTGGCACCTATATTTTGGACAGATGTGTGATAATTACATGTATTCAAATTGTATGTAAAACGATACAGGACTTTAAAATGAGAGAAACTATGAGTACATAAAAATTAAGATATCGAATGATCACTGTCACAGATTTTTTTTGAGAAGCATAATTAATTTCCGCCCTAACTACTGCTCAGCCTGTGATCAAATTTGTAACACGACCGTCGCTGCTCTGCGGGAGCTTTTGTAAAGCCTCGACACTGAAAGCGGTAATTTGACAAAATAATCTCACCTCAAGGTCCACTTTGTAAATTGCCATCAAAGACTTCTGAGCTGTCTTCGTGGCAGCTGAGCAAAGTCCGTCAGCTGATGAAGATGATGGTGGTTAAAAGCCCTTATAAGAAAGCCAGTAATTGGATCTTGAGTTAAGGCTACTTTCTCCGAAGCCTTTTGATCTCATAAGACTGCAGACTTTTAAGAGAAACTGTGTTCAGAAAGTGGGGGAGCGGATATTTACCAAGCAGAGAGGCTACAAAAGAACGCTCTCGAGTTTGGGAGCTTTATCAGTCCTGAAGATAAAGGGCTGAAAATATCTGGGCTTTTTGATTTTTCTTCTTTTCAGTTTGTATTCATGGAGGTGAAGTGATGAGAGGAGCATCTTTAACGGTAATAGTCAAATTTATTGTGTCATTTACTGTGGCAGGAACTGCAATCGACTAATGTTTGGTACTCTGCTGCCGGGAAGCATTTTGGTACAAAACAGGAAATTCGCTAACTTTTCAAAACCAACACACACGTTTTCGCCTCCTGCTTTAGTATCCGATCATTTTTCTACTTGACGTTAGCTTCCTCATCCAACATGTGTTGTTATTTTTTTCAAGGGCTTTGTCGTGGCTATCGTGGTTTGCGCTCTTCAAAACAAACAAGTTGCCAACGAGGGAGACGAGAGATAATATTTCCCTCTCAACAACAGCAGTGGCTTGTGGGAAATATGATCCTATTTAAAAAAAAAAAAAAAAAAAAAAAAGAAGCAAAATACAGCATGTGTCATTTTCACTGCTGATACGTACACTTACAAGCTTGAGTCTGTCTGAAATTGTGCTCATTGCTGTAACTGTTTAATGACGCGTTGAAAGTCGTGTTTCTAGGAGTTTGTCAAAAGAAGCGACAGACGAAGAAAACTTTAAAAAAAAAATGTAATTACCGCTTTGCGATTCAATGCTTCTACCAACCAGTCAAGCTGCAGTTGTCCAGACTGAAACATGGTCACAATCTCCACTACTTCTCCTGATGAATGTCCTCCCTTTATGATTTTATTGTATTTGAATTTTTTGTGAAATTTTTGTCAAAATCAGGGTTTGAAATTCTTGAGTTAAGGCCACAAACGTGTTTTTAGGGGTCACGGTGACCTTTGACCCTAATTATCTATCCAGTTCAGTTGTGCCAAATGAAAAGAAATTCCCCCAAAGTGATATTGCATTCTCAAGTATGGGAATATTGGGAAGACTTTACAGGGCAAAGAGCTCTACTTTTCTTTCTATTTTGAATTTTGAATTACCTACATATGAATTAATTAGTTTATATCCACTATACACACACACACACACACACACACACACACACACACACACACACACACACACACACACACACACACACACACACACACACACACACAGTAAACAAGAGTAATGTGATGTATATAGGTCCCCGGTGACAGTGCAGGCGCCACATTATCCACAGTCACAGTAAAGAATGCCCTGCTGGATATTAATGCTAAAATATGAAAATTGAGTGTACTGCCCTCCGGACAACCAATATGCACCTAAAAAATTGAAACATGACTGTGTTTGGCTTTCACACTTAAAAGGCTTTGCATACATATGCAACTCCCTTTGTAAGTACCTCGCGGCGCTCCACCACTTCAATTTGGGATTCGGGAAAGCTCAGCTGGAGAAAAGACAACACTTAGGAGGGGCGCCGAAAATAAACTCCTCCATTAATAAAGATCTTACGCGAGTCCTCAGTTTTATCTCATCGATCGGAAACAAGCAGCAGGGAAGAGTGGAAGTGATTACTATGTGAATGTTTTTTTTCTTTTTTTTAAATAAATAAATAAATCATGTTTTTGTATCGTCATAATTTTCATTTTATAAACAGCTTTGAATCGACACCGAAAGACTCAGATCTCAAAGAGACCTGGGACGATTTTGTTTCCGCCACATTGCTTTTACTGTGAAAGTATAAAAGCACCTGATGGCAATCTGCGGTTGTAACTGCGCTACGGATTATGAATATGATTATAGTAGTGACTCAGATGATAAAACAGAGTCAGGGCACCACAATAGTAATGTTAAACAAGGATCTTACACTCGCCGGCACTCACCGACAGGACGGCTGGCTTCGGATATAACGCTTTCAAAAATGCATTGTAATAGTGTGACGCACCTCTGCCAGGAGGTAAATGTGTTAACTTAAATCATTAAAGGCAAAAAAAGAAAAATGATCAAATACACTGTACTGTAAGTAATCTCTCTAAAGTCCAACGTATAACACCTAAATATGCACGTGCTTGTAAAGCTGCTTGTAAATGTTCAGCGCTGACAGTCAATTCATTGATCTCGTGTGTGCGCTCGAATCCACCACGTTGCAGGAAGCCGCCGCGTTTCCTCCTGCAGGCGAGGTGGACTCAGATGTGCTGCGTGAGCGTGCGTTGCCGAGGACAACGGCGACCTGGGGAAAAGCTGACAAAGAGAAGCGCCAGAAAATCACGGGGGCCGCTCGCGAACACGTGTACCCGTGATGCGCGCTGATGATGAGGAAAACAAGGCGGGTCACGGCTGATGAGATCCGTCCCGTCTCCACGGAGATGGGAGTCTGCGGATACACGACGGACGGAGGAGCTGCTTCTTATTTTTTCTTTTTTTTTCTTCTCTCAGACCAAACTTGTGCTCAAATTTCCCAGCAGCCTCGCGACTGTTTGACAGTTTTAAAAACCTACTTTTTACATAAACTGCGGGTGTTACAGGACGAACGCGAGACTCAAAATATAACTCAACGTCCCTCGTGACGTGAGGTTAAAGGTCGTCCGCACGTATGGAAACCCGTCCCTCCAGGACGATCGCAGCGATTAACGCAAATTCAAGCAAACTCTTCAAAAAAAAATTCCTGAGATTTTTTTTTCCTGCAGAAAATATCGTAAGTCTTTCCAAACAAAAGTGGCTTTTCTAACAAAAATAACTCTTTTACAATCAAGGCTCTGCTCCGGTTTTCTCATCACCAAATAAAACCGGACCAACAGGAAGTGACGGGGTTTGTGGGAAATGCGGTCTTCACATTAAAATGTTCTAATTAAATGTTTATCATCGAAGGAAGTGATGACATATTACTTTTACACACACGTCAAGTTGTAAAAGACTGCGCTTTGATTTTGTGCATACAGTAGGTTGAAGTGTTGAATTAACATAAATTAAACAGAACCTAAAGCTCTTATTTTGAAAGGCTGATGTAGTCGTTGTTTTCTATATTAGTCACAAGCAACTTCGATGATATTTTTTGTAACTTTAGGGCCCGTGGTTTTCTATGTTTAATAAAGAAATAATAAGAAGATTAGAACTAAAATATGTCTGTGATGTGCAGCATCATTATTATCAAAGGAATTGATTACACATTTATCCCTTTATCTGGTAGTGTTTAAGAAAAATCACTTTTTGTTTTCCACGCCTTGCAATTTTTTTTGCAATTTTATGAAAACTTTTTGGGACAGAATCCGCCGCAAAAATCTAAAAAGATTTTATCACAAAAATCATTTAAAAAAAAAAAATCTCTGCACTGGTAAATATTTCTGGATGTTTCCCAGCAGACGTCCAACAAGAGAAAATTGTGTTATTTAAAAAAATATATATACATGTTGGTTTGATGCTCGAGGAAGAGGAGGGGGTCATGGGGGTCATCGCTAACGTTGAGGATCATTCTGGGGATGTACTGATATACAAACATCATGCCAATCAGATAGAGTATCTGCAGCTGGATTACAGTGAGACAGACGGACAGACAGACAGACAGACAGATGGACGGGTGGACCGAGCAGTCGGGGCTTTAGTCCTCAGCCAGCTGCCAGAACGACACAGAAAACAATCCACTCCACCGCATGCAGACTGCCCTTCATTTCAAAAAACTTTGGCTTCAGAGTTGAGACTCATACAACCACGGAGGCCGATCACAAACTTTCCACTCTCCCTTTCCCCGAGTGGAACCTCCTGATAATGTGAAATAATGACTGTTATCTCCGGGGGTCTCTTATGGGGAAAACATTTTTACAATTACAGAAACAACTGTCCTCAGGATCACTGTTCTTGAAGACTCCGCCGTGGGACGAATCACCGTCTTTCACCCTGACACTTCTTTATTTCGAAGTCCTGCGACGTGTCACATCGAGACCGCTTGATCCCGTCTGTGCACTTGTATAAAAAGAAAAAGAAGCTGGTGCACTTGTTGAGTTGTCAGGAGGAGCAGGAGAGGAGATCTCTCAGGGAACGATGACCAGAAGTTCACGTCACACCTGTTTGTTTCTAATGATTGTGTTTTTTTTTCTTGGTGGCCTCTCTCACATTGACGGATATTCTTTCACCCTTGAGGGCACAAAGAATTATTTTATATTCTAGTTGAGATCAAATGGTGCCTGAGCCTCTCTCCCTCCGCACAGTCACACAAGTCGTGATTTTCTTTCACAAAAAAACTTGGTATAATGTTCGTAGTTTCGACCGTCATATCTATTAGTGATGGTACGGAGGGCTCTCCTGTTGTTTTTCTCTGCCATCCGCCATTGTTGTTGTTCACAACAGTCCAGATTGTATAAAACTGTTGTCAAGGCAGAACTAGAAATGAAACCGCAAAGGTAAATAATCCTTCATTTTGCAGCAGAAACCGTCTGCTTCTTTGCCGATCTGGTCATCTCAGTCCCTTATCTTACTTTTTTTTTTTTTTTTTTTTTAAGCATCGTCAGGAAGGTCGGACTTGTTCTCACAGTGCTGCAGGGCTCCCTCCAGCTTCTCCCTCCAGCTTCTCCCTCCAGCTTCTCCCTCTTCACTTCCTTGCTGTCATTTCTCTCTGACAGACACACACACACACACACACACACACACACACACACACACACACACACACACACACACACACACACACACACACACACACACACACACACACGGAATAAAAGGCAGCGCTGGAAAGCTGCTCTGGCAGCCATGGACCATTGGGTCACTTCCTCCTGCTTCACCTGCGATGGGACGCTTTCCAACGATGTGAAGGTCGGAGGGAAAGTCGATGTGAGATGGAGGAGCTCAACTCAAGTTTGAGACACCGTAGAGGAATTAAATAAGACGTATATGCACAAAGTCCCGTCCACCAAAGGCGCAGACATGCATTTTTAATTCACGGTTCATTTTCTGCAAAGATTAATGAATTATATTTTTGAGTTAAATTTGGAGTAAAACAAAAGAAACGTATTGCCCCTTTGTTTGTTACCTTTTCACGATGTCTACTTGTGCATTTTGTTTCCGTGAGCCCATTTTCGTTCGTGTCGTCTTTTGTTTCTTTTATCCACTTCCGACGTGCTTTCACTGTCATCGCGATTGATTTTTGTTTTATTCATTCCGTTTGAGGTTTGAATCTTTAATAAGTTTCTTATCATTTTCTTTTTTTTTTTTCTCCTCACCCCTCCTACACATTCTATATTTCTGTGTCAGTTTCTTCTAATTATATTTCTGTTCATATAAATAAATTAATATCACACAGTCACTCAACCGTGAGTTTAAAAAAAAAAAAAAAAACCTTCCTCAGTTTTTAAAGTCTTTGATCTCTGTCTGATTTCAGACATAAATCCTGCCCAGGATCCGACTCCACTCGCCCTGCCAGTTCATTATGCATTTTTTAAGGAAAAAAATAAATAAATGGCAGCTTGCTCAAAAAGGCTGAAAACCGTCTTTGCATTTTTGATAGGGAATGTGTACTTTGAATGTCGGACGTCTTGGAATGGGGGGGCTGCAGTCCTGCTCTGGTCTCGGGTAATATGTTGTCTCCCATAACTCTCCCTCTGTGCCGGCTGCCAAACTGCACTGTTGCATCTTTTAAGAGAGCAAAGCGTTTGGACGACGGCCAAAAAAAAAAAAATGGGAGACTGGCATCGCTGTTTAAACTGAGAGAAATGAAGGTAAAGGAAGCCCGCGGGTGAGCGAAGCATTTAGGAAGTCTGATCAAGCCCATATCTATCAAACATGAAAAACTTAATTAAAGATGATGTGCTTTTTTTTTTTTTCCCTGTGGAAACCGACAGGTTGTTCTCTATGAAGTGATGCAGGGTAACAAAATGAAATCCCACAAATATACCTGTAACATCAAAAACCGTACGTGACCTAAGTGTTATTTAGTCAGGTTAACCCGTTAATTTATCAGCAATCATTTTGTGTGGAGTGACCTCGCGTCGAGGTGCCTCGGACCTCCATCGTCACTGTTGTACCTCCGTTTGTTTGCTGCCAATTAAACATCGCCTGCCGGAAGCTCTTGTTTCTCAGAGGCCACAGAAGAGACTTTCATTCCAGCAGCTTTAATTGCATCAATATTTTAGCGGACGGAAGTTTGTTATGGCGCAGAAAAATGACTCGCGTTCACGTATTCATCAACCTGTTGTGCAGATTTGTGTGATTAATAACCCCCTTCGGGGATCGTTTCACGGGTTTCCACGGCGCGGAAGGTGAAAGTGGCAGCAGATAAAGATAACTGAAGAGCTGCTGTTCGTTCTCAACCTCGGAATAAAAGCGGGTATGCGTCGTAGACGTATGACGGGTGGTCGCTACGTTGACAGAATGAAAGTGTCCGAGCGCTCCTCGTGTTTGGTGACACCGATTCACGTAGCTGAGCTCCACCCAAACCAGCCGAATGAGCGTCTTTTATGTGAACAATAACAAATTAGACACGGGTGGAGGGAGATCGTCCACTCCTCAATCGATCGCATTGTTGGCGGCGTTTTTCTCTGGGACAATAAAATAAATTACAGTTTATGTGATTTTCTAACGGAAGACTGCCTAAAAACCTGTTCTTAACCATTTGGATGTAAAAACGTGTCTTGACGGTGTCTGCAGCGACTTGGGAGGGTCGAGGGCGGGTTGGGCGGCTTTCCCGGTGACTGATGCCGACTGAATAAAACCCGCCTGCTGCGGACCATGACTCACTTTTCTTCTCCGCGACCATTTTCGGGGTGGGATTTCTTTATTTTACTGGACAGTTTTACAGTAGTGACAGCAGAGAGAAGAGGCGGTGTTGCGATGTGTAACAACAAAAGCAAAGTGAGGCCTTCACAACACTTTACTGTCATCTCTTTGAATTGTCCTTATCTCAGCCACTTTTCGGTGTCGATTCACCTTTATCCAGCTGAGATATCCATTTTTGCCCTTTGGTGCATTTTTACCTTTTTCTACAGCACAACGAAAAAAACACTCTACCTGTGTGCAGAATGTAAATAGTCATCTATTGGATGCTGAATGCTATAGAAAAGAGCTCCTACAAACGCCTGGTAATCTCAAATCAACTGCCCAAAATGTATTAATTATTATGGTATCACTTGACTTCAGGGTGAATGAATTATCGAGCATGAATTCCTGCATTAATACCTCATGAAATCATCAGGAAGTAACACGAGTTCATGAGCATTAACTACAGCGAATACATCATCGATGATTTTGATTTATTCAACATGATCACGAGGAATTCTCTGCAAAAAAAAAAATTTGCGGCCGATTTTTGTTACTGTACATTTACCTGCAAGTTACTATGAATAAGACACACGCATAATAACTCAGACTTCATAATGATAACTGAAAAACATTTGTTCTCACGTTCGTTGTTTTAGCACGTTCCCGCTCATGCCACTTCACAAACTGATGCATGAGAACTGATGCTGAGTTGGTGATGATGTCATCATGTGCTCTGCGCCGCAGAGTTTGGTTCAGTGGTCCAAAAATGTTTTGTTTTTTTTAGGAATAATTCATCCAGATCATGGTTAATAAATCATAACCGCTGATGATGTAATCACCTTTCGTTCATGCTATAACTCCTGTGCTGTTCATGCATGAGGTCGTGAACGAAAGACTTTGAACTCATGTTACTTCCTGATGATGTCATGAGGTATTAATACATGAATTCACGATAGTTCATATACCCTTCACCATAAAGCGGTACCGTCATTATTAAGTCTGCGTCTTCAGTCCCAGGTTTGTCTGGATTGCAGCTTAATCCACAAATGACATTCTTCTTCTGCAGCTCGTGTCCCCACTCTTTAAAAAGGCTTTAATTAAAATTGATTGGTCTTGAGAGGTCATATCATGACAGGCGTCAAGAAAGACTGCAGTGAGCTGAGAATGCTCAGGTGATTGTGTTGGTTCATTAGGTGCAGCACTAAATCATTTCTAACATATACTCCCCTCTACGGCCTATTTGCATGATAGAGTTGGGCCTGGTCAGATCTACCTGTCGGGGTTGGCCCTGAGGAGAGATAAGCTGCTCGGCTCTGATTACCCCCCCCACCCCAAACCCCCTCTGTACAGTATTCCTCTCTTGATATACTCCATGGCCCCCGAGTTAGCTGAGCGCTAATACGATTAATCACAATTAATTTAGGAATGCCCTTTGAAGGTAAGCACAATATGAGCTGACACAATGAAGATCTTAGAGCGGGATTGTGATATGAGGCGCCTCTTCTAAAACACTAAGATTAGGTAACACACCGCTTTAATGGTTTATGCACCTCATCAGATTACCATACGCTAATGGGAAGGAAAGAACGAGTCTCCCAAATACATAATTTGTCCATGCCCTCCAGAACAGCACATTGTTTTTCCTGATTAGTGTAGCCCTGTCGGTGGGATGACATCACCTGTGCCTTGAAAAACTGTTTCACATCGCTGTTGATGTCACGTTACGGTACAGGTTTGGTTTGCAGTAACTTCAAAGACGATTTGGGCTCATTTAAGCACCAAGTTACATTTAGATTCAGGTAAAATAAGTATTGCTTGAAGGTCAGTTGACAATTTGTTGTTATGTTCACACAACCACTACCAGTAGTAAACAAGGAACAAACAGTGACCTTCCGTTCCGCTACGATCACCGCAGCTGCCAGAGGTCCTCGTCAACCGAACGACAACAGATGTTTTGTGAAATTTGTTGGAACTACCTGATTCGGTCATTTTTCTCTGGGAAGGACGGTCATGAAGATACATGCAATATTGTTTGCAGTTTATAATTCAGGCTGCCAGCGCACTCCGAAAGAGTCGGCCAATAAATCTGTTAAACTCGACAAGCGAGCAGATGGATTATTGAAACCGCTCGAATGCAGAACTCTGCGAGCGCTGGACTTTGTTTTCCTGCAGTGTTTTGTAAAAGGCCGGTGGCGGTCATCTTTTTTGTCTGATGTTGCCCATCGGCCCAATCATGCATGCTCCAATACCAGCTATCATGTTCCAAATATGTTCTTTTTTTTTTTTAATGGGTTTTAAACTAGATGCTAGATATACGTATTGATACCGGAAATGCCAACGTTTCAGTTTGGTCCATTTTGACAATAGTTTGATGAAGTTTGCACTTTCTGTCCAGTGTGTACTGCCAACAGGAGTGCCAGAAAGTGGAAGAAGTTCCAAGCGTATTTCCCTGACTTTAAGCTATTTTGACTTGTCTGCTTACTGGGAATCAATTATTTTTCAAATGTACAACGGCTGGAGAGCAGTTAAACACTTATCTTCATAAGAATGCAGAATCTGTTGGCAACGGGACAAGAGTTCAATACCGGAAGCGTTCTGGCTTCTGTTTGCAATTTCAGGAATATTGGCCAGATGTGTTTAAGCGGGCTTTGGGTCCATGCAGATAAACACTCTGCCTGAGAAGGAAAAGAGGTGTAAAACACTGAGCCAAATGCAATCTTGGAGGATATTGGCTCTCGTTTTTAAACTCTTAACTAAGTATAAACTGGGTTTGTGTTTTTGGGGGTGTGTGTCTGTTTGATTGACAGGCCTGTGGTGCAGCCAGGTTACAGCTATCGGTGGGCTGGTGACGTAGAATCGCCTCTGGCTGGGAATCACTGATCTGGAAAATGCAATGATATCAACATATGCATTTTGGGGTTATGTAGGCTATCTATACGCAGGACATACCATTCATTATACATGCAGATACATATACTCTTCTACCCCCTTCAATGAGTCAGCAAAGAGATACTGAAAGCCTCATGTTCTGCATGTTCATAACACCATCTGGAATACCGTTGACCCAGCGATCTCTAAATAGGTCATCTTAAAAGTCACGGTAACGTACGGCACACCTCCGTCAGCGAAAAAACACACACGCAGCCCCAACACGTTAGCATGGAAAACGTGTTTTAAAATAAAAACTGATGAGGCTCAGCTTCGCATGAATCCCACAGCTTTTATCACCTCCGGCTGCATCACAGAGAAAGTGTCACACAGAAGTCACCGTCTGACTTCAAAACTGGACTTTTTTTTTTCAGGTTCAAGAGATTTGCAGCAGTATGCGTGTATATTACCAGTTTTCTGTGAAAGTTTTCACCTATTGTGTTGCTCTTATGATTGCGCTATACTTGTTTTTACAATTATTATTTTTAATATGTGTTTTGACTAGAAAAATTGATTTGTTTTTTCCTTTGTGACCATTATCCACCTCCAAATCAGTGCTTCAGTGAGCCACAACAAACTGTCTTCTCATTACTGCACTGTTTTGTTTTGTTTTAATCTCGCCGATGAAATAAATGAACATTGAGTTGTGTATTCTTTGTGATGTCCGCAGCACTACGTCACTGTAGCCGTACTAATTATGCCCCCAGAGTTAAATCCCTAAAAAAACCAACATGTTTTTACTGTCGAAATGTTTTCAATTCCACTTCAGGATGCCTCTTGCGAGGCTGAATTCAGGTCAGTGAACTGTCAGATGGCGATGCCTCCCAATGCTCGCTACCTGCTGCTGCCAGACTCATGAACACAAATGGGAAAAAGTGTACTGACTGCTGTCAAACTGTGAAAAGGAAAGAAAACAACTGACAAAAAACATTTATAAACCTCAAAATGGGTATTTATCAAATTTATTCTCTTCTCTTTTTAACGACGCCCCGCTGAGCAGGTGCACGGCGCATATAAAAGTGTCTGGAATGAGAAATTATTGAGAAAGTAATGTAACAATATGCACACAAAAAAAACAATTATTCTTAAGGAGCTGAAAAAAACAACAAATCGTGTGGAATTTCAAGACAAACCGCTGAAAGCAAACGAAACACTGCAGCCTGGAAGCTTCAGTCCTGCTGCAGACGGCCGACGTTCTCGCTGACAAGTTTGCGATCCCTTCGGTACAGTTGTGTTGTTTTTATTTTTTTTATTTTCTTGGCATTTTTCCTTGACTTGACAGTCAGCGTAGAGACGGACGGGCTTGACATGCCACAAAGGTCGCCTGACTGGGAGTTGAACTGCAGTTATGTGGTGTGCACCCCAACCACAGGCCAACAGGGTATGTTAGTTTTATTCTAGCATTTTTTTTCTCCTTAATAAACTCCCTGCGGGGCTGAAGCCAGAAGCCTGATGGGAATTAAAGAGGCGGCACATTTGCATCCAGTATACTATAAATGCCGGGTTATGAGTGCATGCAAACAGTTGAGAATCTGCAGCGAGAAGACGTAAATTAAACCAAATAAATCATATCTGCCTGTATGAAATATTACTTCAGCTTCAGAAAAAATGTGTGTATCGTGAGAAAGGATGACATCTGAAAAAGTAGAAAGGTTGCAGCATTCAGATCACTCAAATAATGATTTAGATAATCCAGTCTAAACAACAAATGGGGCCATTCATCAGTGCTGTCCAACTACCACAACACTGATACCAATGAGCTTTTCTTCATCTGCCACTTCTAAAAGAGTTTGGGGACATTTAGACAACTAAAACGGCTCGATTGATGTCATGGAAACACCGACGTCAAGGGTAAAACCAAAAACTAGTGTTGGTAAAAAAAAAAAAAAATACAACAATGTCAAAGTCATGCACTGTTGCCTCAACCATCCACCCTGACCTCCTCTTTATTGGTGGAAAAACAGCAATTATCCTTCACATGAGAACAAGAGGTTGCTAATCAGGGAAAACATGAATATAGGCTGGTTTAGCTGTATAAACACACAAGTGTTGGTTCAGTCTCAAATAAATCCCAAAAGAGTTTATTAGAACAGCATCAATACAACTGACTCTGCTGTGTCTAAAAACCAACCGGTCCAGTATCACAGCAAAGCGTGTAATAGACACGCCCGATCACTAAAGCAAAAAACGTGTGATAGTGACCACGTTGGTTTGCACATGGTTTCGTTTTCCTCTGGGGCATGGTTGAAAGCACGCCCGTGGTTTCGCTTTCCCATACAGCGCAATAATAACAGACAATAAACAAAAGCAAAACGTGCCTGGTGTCGTCCAGGCGTGACAATAACATGTTTTGCTTTAGTGGGCGGGCGTGTCTATTACACATTTTACTAAGATAACAGGTTGAACCTACTTTCATGTAATGTAACAGAACATGTAGATTGTTTAAATGGAGTGACCGGCAGGGGAAATTGCCATTTTTCAAAGCAGATGAATTTTGTAATTCTCAGAGCGGGATGACATCACCTTGCATGTCCCTCCAAAATGAGCCTTGTTATTCCATATTACATCACCGACATTCAGCTTATTTTCATATAAAGTTGATTTTTTTTCTTTTCTCCCCTCGTTTATGATGTAACAGGGCTAAAAGTCATAACACAAGCACTGGCAGCAGCCCGGCAGTGACGGGCTGCCAGACAGATAAAGCAACAAATTACAGTAAGTGACTGTCAGTGCCGTCCGTAAGTCCTGCTGCAGGGACTGAACTCTGCCAAAAAAAAAAAAAAAGTTATCTCAGGAAGAGAGAGAGAGAACAAAAAAAAAAAAGGAAAACATGAAATATTAATGTGTCTATAGTTTGGTATTCGTCAGTGAGTGCACATTCCTGGCAACATTTCCACGGTCATAAATCTGTCAAATTAGCTGCGTAAGAATTTACAAATGTGAAAATCATTAATGCACCCCTTAGTTTAAATCCCTTCTCACAACCGTCTCACCCGGTTTACCCCAGAGATACGGCATCAAAGCAACAGGAAGGAATATCTTTCAGTTTCATGTCGGGCCTAGTGGGTACATCTACACTATTCTGCTGCTGCAGCACGACCGTGATAGACAGCACTGAGAGCATCAGCCTTGAGAGCACCAGCCGACAGCCCGCAATACAGGGACTCTTTCTCCTTACTGAGGGACAGAGGTTTAGTTCAGAGGTTTCTCTATCTGCCAGCACATCTCATTCACAGTGAAGTGTTATTATTCTTCAGTAAAACTCCCTGACATTTTCAAATTCTGTTAAAAAAAAAAAAACAGTCTTTAAATAAGATTTTGCCAACAAAAGTGTGTCAATGTATTTGACTGTAAATGCCATCAGATTCCGATCCCCCCCATTCCCCTTAAATGGCCAAGAGATTAGAGGCCAAATGCATCTAATTTAATGATGAGAGCTTCATTACGGTGGCCCCGAGGGTCAAAACAACATTTCACAGTACGCAAAAACATTTCACAAAACGCAACAACAAACGACGAGACAACTTTTTTTTGTGTTTTCTGAAATGTGTTTGCGTTTTAATCCCTAATAAACTTCAAAAATAGTTGTTGTTTTTTGTTTTTTTAAATTGCATTTTGTTCAAGAGTAATTCTTCCAACAACAAGTTAATGTTAATGTGTCAAAATACAATAATACTAACTTAATATGGGTCCTCTGTTACCTTTACAGTGAGTTGACCGGGTTCAACCTCGAGGCCAAAATGAGCTGTTAATAACTTCTAGTTCGTTAAACTCTCTTCACATTGTGTGCAGTTTATTTATTTATTTGCTCTAATCCCGGCTGGCACCGAGTTGTGATCATTTAATCTTGTATATTTATTTAGAAATGAGGAAAAAAAAAAGTAGAGAAATGAAGTAGAGACTCTGGAAGGACAGCCTTGAAAAAGAATCGGGTAGTAAATCAGGGACCACTATTATGTCCGAAGTATTACACTTCAGTGGTGCTTATTTCAAAGAAAACTTTCAGTTAAATAATATAACTGTAAAAGCTGCTTTTGATTCCACCCCCCCCCCCCCCCCCGCGGTCTCAGAAATGAACTATAAATGCTACACTGTAAATAGACAGCATATAGAAACTCCACTGAAAGTGGCAGTCATCGAGCATCTAATAATCAATACCTCTATGCGGAGTCCATGCTGACGCTGTGTGCTCGAGGTCACACTGTAAACAGCACTTTTGGCTGAAGGGAGGTCGAATACAGTAATCTGCTAGATCTAATATCTCTATTTCACAAGCTTCTCCAACTCCTGAGTGGCGTTTTCTGCAGCGAGGTTTTAAAACTACGCATAGATTTTCTGTTTCTTCGACCAGCAACCCTCTCCGTGTTTGGCATTGCTGGGCAGACTGACAGACAAGGCATTAGAAAAAAAAAAAAAAAAAAAGAAGGACTATTTCTCTCCCATTTTCATGACGTCACATGTTTTTAATATGTCAGGTTTTTTTTTAGCTTGCTGGCTTAACAGGACACATCACCAATCAAACGGGTCCAATCCCTTCCCGTCCGTCGTTACTTTGTGACTCGGCACAATAAGATTTGCTGAGATTTGAACTGAAGCGAAACGGTAAGAAATATTTCAGGACATGGTGTCATGACATCCGCAAAAAACACATGAACAACCCTGAAACCAAACAGGGCCACGCTGACATGTCACAGCGGGAATAGCTGGTGAAATTACCAGCCTTGATAATGCCTGCATTACAATTCGGTGAGCAAGGAACGGAGCCGTTATTAGTGTCGTGGTGCTCGTCCTCCTTAAATGACAAGTTGACTTTTCTGCCATGATAATAATACACTGCTGACGCACCTACTAAGTACGTGCGAGTATATTCTCCCTGTCAGAGACCAGCTCACACACTGACTCTTGCAAAAACATCAAAATCAGCGCAACAACAACAACAACAACACCCCGACACGCCTGCCTCCTCGCTGCAGCCCTCCTCTTTCCCTGCGCCTCGTCCTGCCTCCTCTCATCCTCTCCCCGCTGTCAGGATGAGTGTCGGCCTCTTTGCTCTCCCAGATGTTAGCTGGCAGGAAGAGGCTGCATGTCTGTCATCAGTCAGGACAAGTGACAGCCACGTCGGCGGCCTGTCACAGCTGCCGTTCCTCAGGTCAGTGGAGGTGTCGTCGTCGAGCCGACGCACCCAGGCGACCGCCGCAATTCCCGCGGACCCCGATTGAGACGAGATACCCCCCCCCCCTCCCACCGCCCTCCCCTAACCAAACACCCACCGACCCACCCACCCTCGGTGGAAATGTTTGCAGCGAGCCAGGAAGGAGGTTTGGAAAGATTTTTTTTGCCATATTTATGATTTTAATTTTTTAATTTTTTTTTTGAGTTGTCAAATTTCATATCAATGTTCACACAAAATACTGGGATTTGTCTTGTCACATGTTAAAGCCGCAGAATGCTAAACTCCTCTAGAGTGCACACAAAAGCATAACAGATTATATGTAATCCTCGAAAGTCATGCAACAAGAAAAAGGATGAGGCATCAAGACTCGAGTCTATTTCTAGGTTCCTAACTCAACGCCGCAAATTCATGTGAACGTGAACTTATGCATGCCGCACGCCCACCTGTATAAATGTTCCATACGGCAGGCCACCAAAACGTTACGGTCTGCCCCTCCTGCGGGGGCTCTGATGGAAACCATTATTCCAAACAGGGTTACATCACCTGTCAGAAAATGTCGTGACCCATTTTGACTGCAAATGAATCATGAACTCTCTGAGAGTCCGACGAAAAAAGATTTCAATATCTGCTACCACTTCGCACTGTTCTCAATCTATTCCTGCTGACCTGCCCGGCAGAAATAAACTCCAGCGCAGACTTCTGTCCCTCAGGATGGAATTATTTTTCTGATTTCTTTATTATGGGCACAGAACACATCAGGTCAGGGTCACTGCATAAGCCTTTGTCTTCACAAACTCTCTTTTATTTCATTTTTTTTTTTTCATTTTTGTCTGGAAAGAATATATCAATTGACCGTAACTCAGAAAAGGCTCCGGTGAATTCTTTTCACTTTGGCAGCGCGCTTATTGCCCCACGAGATGGTTGAACTACAGTAATACTATTTGATGTATAATTGCTTCCACCTTGCAACAGAAGCTGCACGAAAACCAATTTTTGCTTTGAGCTTTTAAAGTCTGCAAACATCCGTAAATACTGGGAAATTACCAAAGTATTTGGAGGTTTCCCTCCGACGAAGACTTGAACCTTAAGCAACATTTTACTGCAAACTAGGTGATAGGGATGACACGTGATTTAACAACTGCTGTTTCCAAATCTGACTTGGGTGGGGGGAGAGGGGGTGGGGGGTAGTTTAGTGGTATAACAAAAAGAGGAATTCAGCACTCTCACACTTGCTTCTATTAATGACTTTCAGTTCCATGACCTTTTATTGAGTAAAAGTGGAGGTGATTGAGTTTTCGCAGGAGAAAAACACCCGTAAAAATAAACGACAGAGAAGGTAGACTCGAAAGAAATAAAAATATGCTGTGGCATTTGTTGTTGTGACGCTGCTTTATGGACTGGAAAAAGCATGAAGTGTGTTTGTATTCCCTAAAGATAATGAAAGGTACGCGTGGATCAATGCACCGACGGGGAGGTCAGAAGGTCTTTTCTTTGATTCTGTGCTTCGACTTTTATGTTTCATACCAGGAATAAAGAATCTTCATAAACTTTTATGTGTTGTTTTTTTTAATTTTTTTTTACCTCTTGAACACTAGTCGAGTGATCTGAAAAATGTATGAGAAAGAGTTATAAATATATGGGTGAGGGTTGTATAAGACACGGTAGATGAGACCCTCAGTCGACTGAGATTGTTTAAGTCTAGCAGCCTTTTTTGGGGGGGTTATCTACTACATAACAATAGCTGCTACTAATTCTCTCCATTGTGAAACAAGAAGAAGGTTCTGGGTTCGAACCTTAGCTCAGGTGGGGGCCTTCCTGTGTGGAGTTTGCCTCTCCAGGTACTACGGCTTCCTCCCACCATCCAAAAGCTTGCTCAATGAATTGGTGATTGTTAATTTGCCTTTGGGTGTGAATGCGAGCGGCTTGTGTTGGTTTCTGTCTGTTGGCCCTGGGATCAACTGGCCATAACTTTTACCCAAAGTCAGCTAGGATCGCCCCCCCCCCCCCCCCTCCCCCACCGCCCCCCATGAGGATTCAGGATAAAGTGGAAGGTCAAAAAAAAAAAAAAAAAAAGGGTATAAACATTCCCAAATACTCAGCACAGCTTTCTGTGTAAGCTGCAGCAATTTTTCAACAACTTCGAGGACGATCAAGCTCAAATTTAGCCAGAGACAAGACAATACAGTAACACTTCTAAATTTACTGTAACTGCATCTGCAGCCAACCGAAGAGATCGTGCAAACAAGTACGACCAAAAAAAAGTCAACGTTGCATCCAGTGGGGGAAGTATTGCCTGTTTTTTTTTCTTTTCTTTTTCCATTTTGATCCCTGCGCTTTCATTAAATTCAACAATGTATTTTCTTTTTTTAGTCACGCTCAAGGGTTGTCAGTTCATGAAACTTCCTAAGCACACAAAAGACCGGAGAACCTTTCAATTTGGGGGGTAAAAAAAAAAAAAAAAAAAAAGGAGAAGAGAAAAAAACCCACTGAAATTGGCACTGAAATGTTTTCCCAAGACAGCAGGAAAAAGCAAATGAGAGATCTGAAAGCTAAGCCAGCGGTGTCAACACTAAAAAAAACTGTCCATACTAATTACTTCCCAGAGGGAGATTCCACTTTATTCCTTCTATGTTGTCAGCAAAGTCACAGATTCCACTGCAAGAGAGCGCTCTCACTTCCACTCCCAGGGAAGGCTCGGCATCCCATTTCCATTTTGATTCGCATTCTATGTATAATACCACCGATGACTTCTATTTAAATGCAAAACGTGGTACTGTTCAGAGTGCGTACTGTGTGTGCGGTGCCGCTACGGAGGCGCGGTCCGTAGACGCTAATCAGGAACAATGTAACCGCAGGGGCGACGTCGACACCCTGCTTAAACCAATCCGATTATATTGATGTGTTTATTTATTGAATGTGCTCAGGGGTTATCATAACTCATCGATGTCGACGCCCGCACCCTCGTCGCGCTTAATCTCCACTTCCATTTTCTTCCCTTCTCATATTTGACCCCACCTTGCCATCTCATCCTCCCCTTTTTTATTTTTTATTTTCCCGGCAGGTTTTTTTTTTTTCCTCCTTCTCTGTTCATTCCAGTCTTCATCAGTCATGCACTCGTTGCTTTGCTCTCTCTCTCTCTCTCTCTCTCTCTCCTCCCCCTCCCTGCCTCATCTTTGCCTCCCCTCCTTTCTATTCAGATCACTCACCTTCATTTCAGCGCACACACCCCCAACCCCCGCACTCCCCTCCCCTCCCTGCCTCCCTCCCTCTGGATCCCTTCACGTCCTTCTCTTTCTCCTTCTATCCTTTCCTCCCTGTCCTCCCTCCCTCCCTCCCTCCCTCCCTCAGAAAGCGGTGGACCGAGGACGTGATGAGGCTTCGTGCCCACCCGGCTCTCCTTCTGTCAGACTTCCAACGGACGGCCGCTGCTTCCACTGATACATGGCTAATACCTCTGAAAATTCAAATTCATCACATTAACTATCAAGGCACAGTACGAAGGGTGCGGCAGCGCCGTGTGTGTGTGTGTGTGTGTGTGTGTGTGTGTGTGTGTGTGTGTGTGTGTGTGTGTGTGTGTGTGTGTGTGTGTGTGTGTGTGTGTGTGTGTGTGAGTGCGGCGGGGCTACTGATCTTAGGTACTAGCTGCTGTCTCAGCAGAGTGACATCTGGGTAATGAAGTCCTGATGATCTTTCTGAAATGAAAGTGGCCCACATGGCGCGGCTGCAGGTGATATAAGTCTCCGCTGCCGGCATAAATTTACGCGGCCTTCCCCGTGATCGACTCGCTCGTGTTGCCTTCAGGCTCGTTCGGACTTACCGTCACTGTCCGTACGGATGCAACGCAGCGAGGATCCACAGACGCTCTTTAACCCGCATCCCACCTGCCGTCGTCATAACGACAACCAGGAACCACTGAGGATCTGATCATGTACGTCCAAGTCCGGGAGGGAACAACGTGTTTTTTTCCTCAACCGTAGCCACGTCAGTTTTTCCTACCTGGATTTCTACTTGGTTTTGTTTTCCTAAAGCTGATCGACACCGATACGTCTCACAAGGAAAACTACTTCGGGACCTTAAGGAGACCATAACCGGCCTTAAACAGAGATTCCACTCTTCATTACTGCCGTAAACACGACCCTCCGTTACGCCGGTCTTCCTTTTTCATACTTATCTAAACAAATCTGGCATCGTCCCGTGCGGGATTTTAAGCAGCATGCCGGCCTTTCGGGAATCCGAGGCGCCACGCGCCGACGTCTGGTTCCCGGCATACAGCTTTATCCTTTACACAGACGTCAATTTGGCTCCGAGACTTCCTTCCACGTATCGGCGAAGCAGAATGACGCTACAACATCAACACCTTTAGCGGGCTGTATAAAGGGGGAGATAATGACATGTACGAGCACTCCGACTTTTACACGCTTTACTTTCTGCCTTTGCTATATAAGGACACGCTACTTCCTGTACTGCCTCCGAACATCGGCTCTTGATGTGAATTATAATTGTGGAATTGTCCATGAATTGAATTCCCGGGGAAACACGGCTACCACACCAGCTCTTGTATTGCTATGGCGACAGCTGAGGCTTGAAAGGTACACGTGTGTTTTGTACTCGCGATCACATCCCGCTGGATGCCGAACAATTGGGCAAAAAGTAAGAATATCTGCATGAATTGAGAAAGTATAACAATTTTATTATAACGGTTCCTCTTTTGCTTTTTTTTTTTAGTTCTGAATGGCGCTCTCAGGCACAAACACACGACAAAAGAAATAACTAGCTTTTCGCTGTGCTAAGAATGAGAAATAAAGTGAACGGCGACAGAAAAGCATTCAGATGTCGCAACTGCACAGTAATATATTCAGCGAGGTACGTTATAATAGACAGAATAATACCTTTCTGCAACACTGATCAGGTGTGTAGTTTGTCAGTTGTGTCAAATCTGAAGCAGGTTTTTTTTTAACCACAGATGCAGCAGCTCAGATGAGGCTTAGAAAAGGCCCCTTTTTTTTTTTTAGGAGAATGTAATAATCAGCGACATGTTTTGCCAGCAGAGACTGATTTATTTGTGTTCATATTCAGATGCACGGCGTCCCGTCAGCCCGTCGTACAGGTCCACCTTTGTCTGCTGCTCCCTGCAGTCAGTCTCTCCCCCCACCCCCCCCACCCCCGGCTGATGTAAATGATGTTTTTCCCCTTGAACCAGCTCGCTTGTTTTCCCACTACTGATGCATACAATATATCACATATACAGAGTTCGGGGCACAATTTCCCTTGCTTCCTTCAAAAGGTTCTCCTTCCTGTTTTGGACCAGGTCTGTCTCGGTGTGCAACAGCGTGCGACGTTATTCTGCGTGTCCCTTTTTTTTTTTTTTTTTTTTTTTACCTCCTCCCCACTCAATTTCACTTGTTTCACCGTTTCTGATGGAGTAAATCAATGCGACAGGAGCACTCTCTGCAGCCTAGGTGGCAGATTTTACACTGCCAGGGTACAATTTTTTGTTTTTTTCTTCTCTCTCCTCCCAAACAAAGGAAAAGTGGTTGCCAACGGGCGCAAAGCGACCACATGAGACGTCGATGGCGGAGGTGGGGGGTGGGGGGGGGATACAGAGGATGGCAATCGGGAGATTATTTTAATTGCTTAGAAACTGTAGGTAAACGGAAAGAGCTTCGAGTTGAGATCCCACGTTGTTTACTGTTTAGATAGCACGTTAAAGCTGCGGCTGACTATGAAAATTGCCAATAAAACTCTGAAGCATGTGTTGATGCGAAAACTGTGAAGATTAAAATGAAAACATTAGGTTTTTGATTTAGTCTACCTGGCACGCCGCTGAGGATTACGTCGGCGTGTTTTAAACATCTCCCGGGCTAAGCCTGCAGTCCTGCACTGCGAGTTGACGTTGCAGGAAAACAAAAGCTGCTACCCAGCCGCCGGGTCAGAAGTCCTTCCCTGCTCCCCGCGGAGACCTCCCTCGTGCTGTTTGCGCCTGCTCTACCTCCCCCACGCTTGAAGCACATCGGCAGCAGTATACGTGATTCCCTGAACTCGGCGAGACGGCGGTCCACCTCTGGCTCGGCCTTTTGATCTCTGACTCGCTCTGTTTTACAGTCTGGGCCGGGGTAGATGCTCCGTCAGCGTCGGACAACTGTAACCCAACTTGCAATCTTGTGGATTAAACATTAATGCAACAATAATATATAGACAAAATGCTACACAATAATCAGTGAGCACTCAAGGGCAATGTTCCCTCTAAGCCGGTACTTATATTGTGCTTCAATAAGTGCCCAATGACCACACTGAAAGTTAGAAATATACTGCGTGTCTTTGGCAATAGCTCTGATCTATTTCCAAACGTTGACGTAAATTGGGATGGAAATTTTGATGGTTGTAAGATACCGGAACTTTTTTTCTTTCACCACAAGTACTTCCATTTCCATTTTAAAACGAGGCAGCGGGACTTCAAACACGTGACCAACCGGTTGGGAAGTCAGCCGAGCCTTTAAAGCCACAGACAGTTGAATGGGGTGCTGCGGGGCATCAGTTATGAATGTAGTCTAGACTACCATTACTCACAATTCAATCAAACTCTACTTGATGCTTCTCCAGCTGCACTCCAATCAATCAATTCTTCATAAGCGAATTATGCTCCAGTAGGCCCTGAAGATCCTATCAGTCATGCTGCTGTCATTAGGAGATACACGGGACGAGACGTTCACAGATGTTCGGACATGTAGGCATGTGCGCACACGCCAAAGGGTTCACAACCGGAAGCAAGAGAGCTGAGAAGTGATCTTAATTCCAATAATGTAATAATGTAATTTATTAAAGAACCGCTACATTCATACTGATAAAGCTGGACAGCTAATTAACACTTATTTCTAAATGAGAAAAGTGAGAAAGAAAGTTTCTCCCAGCTTCCTGATAACCGGATAACTCACCTCGACAAGAGTTAATGAAAGTTGTATATGCAAGCAGAACCCACTACGATATCAAATGGAATCGTTTTTTGTTTCCTAACCCCAACCACGTTTTTGCTAAAACTTACATTTTCCTGTAAATCACATGGCACTACGTATGCAGTAGGTATAATTTCCGTCCACTACAGGAAAACGTCTAACTGTCACGCCTAGACAGGCCAAAGCGTTTTGCTCACAGCTTGCTGTGGACTGGCGTGCCTATTTCACGTTTTGCTGTAGTGGCCTGGCGTGTCTATTTCACGTTTTGCTGTAGTGGACTGGTGTGTCTATTTCACGTTTTGCTGTAGTGGTCTGGCGTGTCTATTTCACGTTTTGCTGTAGTGGACTGGCGTGTCTATTTCACGTTTTGCTGTAGTGGACTGGCGTGTCTATTTCACGTTTTGCTGTAGTGGACTGGCGTGCCTATTTCAAGTTTTGCTGTAGTGGCCTAGCGTGCCTATTACACGTTTTGCTGTAGTGGCCTGGCGTGTCTATTTCACGTTTTGTTGCAGTGGACTGGCGTGTCTATTTCACGCTTTGCCGTGCTACCGGGTTGAAATAGATCATCCCGACCACATTTGGAGGTGGACAGGCCTCTCAGTGTAAATGCAATCTGTAAAGCATGACCACACACAAAAAAAACACCCAACAAATTCAAAGGTCATCAGATGGAGCCTTCAGTCCCGTTAACTCAACTAAGTAGCTTTGTAGTAGCGTAGCGCCAAAGCAGCAGAATTGCTTCGCTTGACCCGGGCCTCGGCGTGTTTGTTGACAAGTCAACCTGGCTCAACAAATTTGCGTAGTGAGATCAAATCAAATGACAGGCAGCGTCAAAACAAAACGATGTGTATTTTAAAACCAGGTGTACATTTAAAGGTCAAAGGATCAGAGGTCGCGCAGATGCTAATACCAGCTGCAGCGAGGGCATTAGCAACAAAAGAGGGTGAAAGGTCAAATAATGTAAACGTAAAACAGCTTGATAGTGAGCTGGTACTGCAGTGAGAGTCTGCATCATTACTCGGCACAGTACAAAATACACAAACAGCTCAAATGTGATACTGCTGCTGAGAATTTGTAGCCCGCCTCCAGCAGACTGTTGCTAACGGCTAAAATTCACCATTCGGAACAAGTGTTGGTAACATAATGCATTCGTGTAATTCCACTACTTTAAGCAGGAACTATAAATATAATTAAATGATTCAAATTAAATAACGCAATTAAAATGACTTAAGTTGAACTGGGCTCATTACTTTTGTCTTGAACAGTAACGACTGACTGCTGATATTCTTTGTAATGTTTTTGTTTTGTTTTGTTGTGCACATGATTTCCTTTGTGTTTTCTCGGGGACAATAAATAACATTCCCTCCAAATATTGAACAGCTGATTTGATTCCCGAATTTACATTAACATTTATGGAATATATGGGAGTGCATGAATAATTCATAGTATTGCTTGAGAGTCCTGCCCCATTTACTGTTGCATTACCAATGCGGGCTCAGGTGCCAAGACCCGTCTTCAATATTAGCCAATGCACTAGTTGACATTCATGTGGGCCACCGCTAAACCGAGGGCACAGGGCTTTAAATCACTGTCAGAGGCTGACATGGAGCCGCGCACACAACTTCTGGCTCGACGCTGTTGGTTAGGAGCAACAGCAGATGATCCTGGCTTAAGTTAGACAAATAACTCCCCTCGGTCTGCTCCGGGCTGCTTTTGTCAATATCCGGTTCTTCTGTTCTGATACTCCTCAGTGCGTCCCTCTATACAACTCAGCTCTTTTCTCTCTCTTCGTCCTTCTCTACTGGCCTCTTCCTTATGAATATATTTAAATGATGTGATCATCAATCATGTGGTGTGCACTATCGCCGGCGATCAAAATCCAAATAGGGTTATTTGGCAGAAGAGGGAATCGTGCTCCCATTTCACCTGAGTGGCCTCGCGTCTGGCACTGCTTTTCTGAGGACTTTATATTATTAAAAAGAAAAAAAAAAAAAAAAAAAAAAGAGTTCAATCAAAATGATTGAGACAAAGAGGTGAACTACCCACCATATTGACCACTGCTGTTTATCAGCTGCGATCCTTCCAGGCCATATTAGGACGACACACACACACACACACACACACACACACACACACACACACACACACACACACACACACACACACACACACACACACACACACACACACACAGAAGCACTAACACGTCAGCATAATGTAATTAGACAGCGTAGTTAGTGACGCTGCATTGTCCTTGTTCATTTGTGGCACCGTTCCCACCCCACGCGGCCTGTTCACCCCGTCCAGAGCTGAGGGACCAGGATATCGCTAATCGCTCACAATAGAGGGATTAGTAGGCGGTGGGGGGGGGGGGGGACAATGGAGGTCTAAATGTCAGAGCCCAGCACCTGCCTAAAGCCCCCTCTGACGAACAACAGTCATTGGGCAGGAGGCGTCTGGCAAACTGCAAAATGTCGCTGGTTGATAACTGCATGGAAGGGGGCGGAGCTAAAAGGTCTCTGGAGAGCATGAATACATGAATACAGAATTAGGTTGAGCCAAGTTTGGACATGAAACCAAAACTTATTTTTTTTCACATTTCAGTGATCATTTGTTGCTTTAATGCAGCGTCTTAAGTGAGGCTAAGGTAAGATTGAAGTCAGGATAAAAAAAATAACACGAAAGTCAGGCTAAAGTTGGACTAAGGTGAGACTAAATGAGACTAAATGAGACTAAAGTGAGGCTAAATTGAGAATACATGATGAACAACTCTGGTCCATAAAGGCAGCAAGTTTCACCCACGACAAGTTCCAGTAAAATCAACATATTGAGGATTTTACTGTCCATAATGCCTTAAAACCCAAAGTTCTTAGGACACCGTGAGTCTAAATCAATTCTTTTTAAAAAGGGACTCGTGGTCAGTGTGCTCCAAAACAAAAATAGCTCAGAGGATAATAAAAAGTGAACAAAAAATGTGCACAACAGAGGCAAATCAACAGCAGCACGACCCTCCTATTAATTAACAGGCAAACGGTGCAGGCCATTTGTTCTTACATTTCACAGTTCACTCAGTTTTACACATTTCTCTGTTGTAATGATTCGATTAAACCTCAGATCAAAGCTGATAGGGAGTCAGCTCGTAATCCACCTGAGCATTAAATAACAAGATCCTGGGTGAGATAACAGGATCCTACCCGACCTGATTAGACCCAACGTAAAACTTTGTTCAGGAGTTCTGCACTGAATTCCAAAGATTTATAATCCCGCAATCGTGACTGTGCTCAGCACGTGAGACGATGGCCTGCCTAATAGATTTAGATTTGGATATTTCGCGTGTAAGTACATATTACATCTGACAAGTATGCAAAAGGAAAAGGTCACAGAGTTGTCAAAACCATTTATTTTTTCTTCAGTGCATTTTTTTTTTTTTTTTTGCTTTGTATGGTTTCTCATTATTTAATAGAGCCTAGTTTAACAATTTAATGGATTAGAATTAACTCTGAATGCTGAACGTCACAATTTAATCGCAAGGACAAAAAAAGAGTTGCTAATACCACGAGGTTTTGTGATGATTCTCTAAATATCTTGACTCTATTTGGCACGCTGAAGTTAATATTTTCCTTCTCATGGTTCCTAAGTTTACTTTCTTCAGATGCTGCTCTATAAATTTGTGGCTGACCGTGCCGCCCGACAAAAAGCAATATTATAAATCCAACTTAATTGGCAAGGAGCAGGAATTGAGGCTATCAAAATTGCAGTCTCACGGCTGACTCTCAGGAGAAAGCCGGTGTTCTTTGGTGTCTGGTTTGCTTTCAAAGCAAGGAGCGCAAATATTGAATTTAGTGCGACTCACGCGCCGCAAACCTGCAGCAAAGAGATGAGGACTTTCACTTTTCAAAGATACCACGATTGTATTTCTGTCTCCTTGTTTTCCCACGTTACATTTTCGAGATCTGACCCAAATTGGCCGCGGCACACGATGGTAAACCATCTCACCGGCGCCATCCAAGGCCCTCCAAATTCATCCCGCTCGCTGCTTCACTTACGTGCGAGTGCCTCGTCCTACTCGGTAATGCTCGCCCCCTAATCTTATCACGGCGTACTGCTTTCAGCCAGCCCGACATCCTCAATGCTTACTCTCACCTTATGATCAATGGAGATCCCTTCATGGGAAAAAAAAAAAAAAAAAAAAATCCAACAGCCCCGGATATCAAGTGAAGGTGATACAAAGAGGGTTTGACAACTAGAATTTCTTCAACATCCCTGACAAGTGGGGACTGAGCTGCCACGGGCTGTCACATCAGACAGACCAAGCAGAACGCAGGCCATTTTCTGTTCACCACAGTTTGCCTTCTGTGTCCCAATCATATGGCGGATTATCTTGGTGAAAATACCTTCCCCCCCCTCCAAAAAAAAAGGGAAAGCATTTCAAGTCGGATGCTGCAGAATGTTCAAAGGCTGTCGAACATAAAGCGGCTAGCCGTGTGTATCCGCAAAATAAACTCCAGAGAAACGACATAATGTGACAGCGTTTGTTATTTTTTTTAGTCTGAAACAAATAGGAATAAAATATAACTACTGTAAAGTAGAAAACAAGACGAGCAGCAGCCTAAGGTAGCAACCTTAAACCTTGAAAGGGTTATGAAGAAGACAAATCTTACGCTAACTCATTAGCCACTAGCTATTTCCATCTTTATTTCACTACCTTCACCTTTAAGCTCATATCTTGGTCATTATAGCGGCTAACAATTCATTCTTTTTCTTGTTTTTTTTTTTTTTTCAGGACGGTCTGGGCTATCCAAATCTTTCATTATTTAAATTTCTGCTAAAAACTTAAATTAATAGTCTGCGAGATATTTAAATTCACCTGTAAGTGTAAAGTCTTAACAAGAAAAATCTTGCTCCAAAACATGCAGAGGGCATGTAGTTTAATAGAGATGACTGAAGGGATCAACTTATTAACTCTCTGTTTATGTCCGAGATTATTTCTACCTCATGAAGTCATATAAATTAATTCATTAATGAAGTGCTAAAGAGAGCTTTAGGATGCTGACCTAATGACCTCAAGACAACCTGAACTATTAATAATGTGGGAGTAGCAAATCTAACACTTAACACAGAATGCAAAGCCACCATTTGTATTCCTGTCACACAAAAAAAATAAGTTTCTTGTTAAAGAGCTTGCAGCCAAAGACTCAGAGCTCCCTTTTTTTTTATTTATTTTTCTCCAACTCCAAGCATCTTTTCGCAAAAGCACTGTTCAGCACAATAACACAAAAATAGATTAAATGTCACACCACTCTGAACACAGCAGCCGCACGCTCCTAAAAACTTATGTGTATGTGCAGGAAAAAATGTCTTCTCGCATTAAATCTGTGTAGACCAGGTCAGGCAAAGATCTGACCCATTTTAGGGTTTTCTTTTTTTTTTTTCTTTTTTTTGTTGTTGTGCAAATAACAAATACTGACCATGTTGAAGCGGGAAGTAATGATTCCAGCTCGGTTTTAAAGTGAGCATCTTTGTTAGATTTCAGAGTGCGATGGATGTCACCGACACTCAATACTTTAATTATCTGCTGACCTTAAGTGAAGCTGACACCTTCATAATAAGCCCACGTATGAGGTCCAATTTGACACAGTGATAATGTGTCTGGATGATATGATTAGCTATGGAAACAGTCATCTGTCCATCAATCAAACAGATTTAGATTTAAAAAAAAAAGGGGGGTGGGGGACACAATTAATGAGTTCAATACAAAGTCTAATGGGAAGAAATCATTTTGAATCTGAAATCGAGATTTGACTTTTAAAAACAGAGCTAACCTTTAAGAGTCAACCAAATGCTCACACACTGGAAAAAAAAAAAAAAAAAAAAAAAACCTCAGAGAACCGGGAATTTAAATATTCACATATCAAAGAAAGCCGAGGAATCAAGTGATATCTGCACATCACAAAAGAAAAACAGAAAACAGATGGAGGAGCAGAGGATTATGGGAGATTTGAGATAGAGATAGGGGTGTGTGGGGTGAGTGGGGGGGGGGGGACACAAAAAAAGTCAACAAAACAAAACAAACTGCAAAACAAGAGCATCCCTTTTTCTATTCTAAGCGGAAACCGCTGTTGATCACCAACTTTCCGTGTAGAGGAGGGAACCTACGAAGGGCCCCTGAAGCATTTGAAAAAAAGTGACGCGACTGACAAAAGAAGGAAGAGAAGGAAGAGAGGGACGAGGAGAGGAGAGAGGAGAGGAGAGAGGAGAGAGGAGGAAGTCTGAGTGATGGGTTATGTGAGCCTCCCCCCCCCCCTCTTTGTCTCCTCGCATGTACTTAGGAGCTGCCAAACCTTGTGTGATATTAATGTCATCTGCCTTTTGTAATTTTACTTGGGAGTTAAAATCTTGTCTCAGCTTTGCCTCTCTCATGTCTGCAGGGTCTTACATCCCCCACAAAGAAAGAGAAGAAGAAGAAGAAGAAGAAGAAGAAGAAGAAGAAGAAGAAGAAGAAGAAGAAGAAGAGCTGATGTCGGATTGCACCTCACTTCCCTTCTATAAACTGGGATGAGTCTGTTTCGTGCAGGAGGAGAGGAGGCGGGGAGGTGTGTGTGTGTGTGTGTGTGTGTGTGTGTGTGGGGGGGGGGGGGTCATTTGGCAGCGCTGTCAGAATTTCATGGCAAAATGTCTGGCGTATGAAGTGGTAAACAGGAGCCTTAACTCACAGATGGCACGCACTTTGGTGAGAGTCATAAAGCGTTTGCTTCCTCTGAGGGATTTTGTTTGTGTCAGAGAACCTGATACACGTCCAGGATGTCTTTGATATATCCGTGACACCGGCCATCAAAAAAAAAAACCAAAGGTGTTCATGCTTGATGGTGAGTGAGCGAACACGCCGAGCGGCCAGAGTTCGTTTATCTTGGAAGAGAACAACGACAGGTAACGCGCCACATTCACAACACACTGTTTCGTCTTGTAAATAAACAACTTTAGGGAAACAAACTATGAATTTCAATCTATTACTTTGTTTGTTTTCAAATCAAACTATCTACTATCTATCTAACTATCACTACTGATGCATCAACATGCAGCATTTGATCATCACAGATATACGAGTTTGGAAATGTCAGCAAATAAATGGCAAAAAAATTCCTTCAGGATCTACCTTAGGCACAAGTCTAAAATAACTTCATTTAAGATTATTTAGAAATGTTTTATTTTCCATAAAACCCCATCAAACAATCACCAAATTACATGTGTGGCTGCCAGTGAGATGCTGGATTAATTGGGACTGATGGAAACTCACATTAATACAGTACAAATGGATGTTAAGAAAATGTAGCTCCTCAGCATTTCAAGAAAATTAAATCACTAAAAAGTTCAATTAACTGCTTCTAAAACTCTCAGTACTTATGACTAGCAGCAGGTTTTGGTATTTATACAAAAAAAAAAAAAAAATAAAAATAAAAGAAAGCTCTTCAGGCAGCAGCAGTTCCGCCGATGTGAAGGTCAAAATGAACAACCTTCGGTTCCAAGAGACACTCAGGAGAGGTTTTAAATCTAATAAGTCAATCACCAGGCTCGAGTTGGATTTGAAAACCTTTATCAAGAACTGAAATCTTTAGTTCTGCGCAAGAAAAATTGTAATTTAAAGATAAAAAGCAGCCTTATAACAACGAGATTGTAAACACTGATGTTATTGAACCGGTTCTAAATATTCTCAACGAGAACTACAAACATATTTCATGCAGCAGAGATGAAAAATGAACAAGTGCTGCATTCTTTTTTTGTCATATTAGTTCTAGTGGACGTCGCAACCAAGCGGGAACCAACAGTGACGTCAGCCGTTGGTTTGTAAACGGCCGTTATGAAGCCTCGAGTTTAGATTTTGACCGTCGGCATTTTGCTATTTTGGAGCGGTTTGGAGGAGGAAGTGACCATATTTGGACGAGCTGGGAGAAGAGAGCGGTGGATCTGACTGATCTGATTGGAAACCAGACGATACTACGCCCCGCCCACCTGAATGCACCACAGGCTTGTCAATCAAACAGCCACGCCTCCAAAAATACGGATTTTTGAAGCTTATTTTCTAATTAATAATAATAATAATAATTTCAGATGGACACCCAGAAAACAAATAAGAAGCAACTTTAGCTAACAACAGTGAGATAACTTGTGGAAAAAATGAATTCACCTCAGATTTAATGAGAGAATTTGAATGGGAGTCTATGGAGCCCGCGGCTTTTTGGTACCAACCTCTAGTGACACTCCTTGGTATTGCAGCTTTAGGCTACCTCATTTTTTTTTAGACCTGGAAGCTGCATCCATTTATATTTACAGTCTATGCTCTATTGGCCTCCTCAGAAAGATGGCCTCAGGTTGTATTTTACTAACAGATAAAGCCTTGTCCCGGTGCAGAGACCTCCAGGGTGGAAGGAGTCAAAGAGGCTATCCATCAAGAATATAACCCCGGCTCTGATACCCTTCCTGCTTGTGCTTCTGCTGCTGACCCTGACCTCTGACCTCCCTATGGAGGAAAGCATCTGCTGAAAACTGCCCTGCGTCAATAACAGCTCCCTTTACAGGTTTTAAGAGGGGCCGTATATATTTTTTCCATCCGGTTTCTCCCACTCCCCACCATCGTTTTCAATCAGCCAGCTCAACTTCATCACTTCTGCCAGTTCACTGATGACACAAGAGGTCTGGCAGTCTGCACTTTACACTGGATTTCCATATTCTGATTCATGTTTTGGCACTCCTCAAAGGAGACAGTCTGCCCACACAAAGGCTTAAGAACATCAAAAGAGCCCAACTTCCACCCTCAGATGAATATCTTAGGCCATAAGGTAGAGGGGTGAGACTTCACAACAAAATAAAAACCCGACTAGATAAAATACCACAAAAAAAAAAAAATACAGATGAGCCAGAAGGCAACGGGCGAGATTTCGAATTATGCAGCGACTCTATGTGGAGGTGAGCTCGTGCTCAGACCAGGGACACGGAGAATGAAGAGGGAGCCTCAGTAAATGGCTGGAGCCGGAGAATTGAATTTCTGAAGATACTGGCACCGACTATCAATTTGAGAGCAAATAATCAATACGAAATATGGCCGGCAAGTCACTACTTCACCGTGACCTGAGCTTTACTGTTGGGCAGACACAAAAAGTACGTCAGAACCTATGCTGTTGTTGTTGCAGCAGCTATAATGGGGGATATAAACCATTTTAAATGTACAAAAAGGTGTGATCTAAATATACTTTATTCAGCTGTCCTTTTCCAGTCATTTCAGCAACTCCCTTGCAGAGTAGTCAGAGGTCAAACCCACATCAAGGGCATCCTGACGAGGATTAAAGAAAAGTACCACCACTTTTCTTCCATCCATAAATTAAGAAGGGATTTATCATTTAATATTTGTAATATACAGAAAATCCAGATTGACTTTGTTATACCCTGACGAGGGCAACACATTATCAAAGTCCCCTGTCCTTGGCTTTAATAGTAAGAATAATGTTTAATTTTCTTGGGAGCCGGTAGAAGATATTTTGAAGCCTGTTTTTTTGCTGAATACAGGCCAATTAAGTAATTTCATTTTTATCTGTTTGACCTTAAGTCATGAGGTGAATAACATAAAATGATTTAGATCTAATATCTTGACCTTTGGAGAGGCATTCATAAAAAGGTCACATTTTACTGGGCAAATATTCTCTAATGAAAAGAGGTTCTTTTATTAGAGGAAGTGGAATCGGCCTTAAATTGTCAGATTTCTCAAATTAAAAGGGCAAATAATCACTATTTTAAAGCGGAGGCACAATATGCACTGCAAAATCTAAAAAGTTTTATTCCCACAGGTCTAAAAGATAATTTGTAGTTTGTAATATATTTTGAAAACAGGAAACTATGACTGGACAGGATGTAAAAGAGGGTTAAAAAAAGAGAAGGGTTTTTGTCTTTGTGCAGTTGGTGCCTTGATTTAAATATGTACAGCTGAGTAAGCATTTTTTTTTTTTTCCAGCTAGTGGTAGAGATTCTTGTGGTTGCAGCTTAATCTGCAATATGTTCAATTTTGGTATCTATTCAATGCTGTTCCTCAGGTAGACGTATAGTTTGTAGGCTTTGCTACGCAGTTAACTCAACTAATCTGGTTGTAACTTGACTTAAAATCAGAAAAATCCTTTCTGGTGAGATATAGTGAAATATGAATAGTTCTTTATTATGCACTTAGTAAACAGTGGGATATCGGGAACGAATTAAGTGCACCACGATGTGGCCTATGCATGTGCCATTTCGACAGTGCAAACGAAATTCCTCCCTTTAAAGGTGGAGCCATCTATCAAAAAGTGACTGTTGGAAAACATATGACTCATTATCAAGATACTTAAAACATAAAGTGGAGTTTAATTGTTTTTTTTCCTCACATTTGTCAAAATCGAGTCATGAATATGCAATTCTCATGCAATTCTCCGCAACAAATTACAGCCAGTTTATCGTCTAATGAAGTAGTCATTAAGTTAATTCATTTGCCTTCCTGTATGATAATCTGTTGTTTTTTTGAACAGCGGGCTTCATGGGACAAAAGTGATTTTGTTTTATGACATTTCACAGAAATTTCTCCATTAAAGCTGCAGAATGTGTTTGTCTAGCAAGCTCGCTAACAGAGCATGACCGATACTGGATTGCTTAAGCCAGTAACGATCAATATGTTTTTATTTATTTAGCTATTTTGCCTTCATTTGGCAGCTGTTGATGTAGACAGATGAGAAAACGCGTGTAGAGAGAAGGAGAGGTATTACACGCAAATTAAATTGTAGCTGTAAACAGAGACCATTTTTTTTTTTTTTTTTTTTTTAATGCATAAAATCAGAACTTTTTTCTGCAACTCTCACAGCAGCTACGCATTTCATTTGAAAGCGGCAAAGTAAACCCACTTCATGGAACATGTGAAATACGACCTTGTGAAAAAAAAATCTTTCCCCACACGATCCATCAGTCGGTTGTATTTTTAGGTGCCTTAAATGGACTGGGGAAGATTGAAAAGGAGCACTAAAGGTGAAGAGGGACACAGCGCAAGCATCGGTCCCTAATGGCTCTCATGGCGTATTTAAAGCAGGCGAGAGCGGGACCCCGAAGCCCCCCATGGGTTTGGCTACAGGGTAAACACTCTGCAGGTAATGGAACTGTGACTGAATGGCTTCGGCATCGTTGCTGCTCTGCACCGAAGCGCTGGCGCTAGCGAAACGTTGGAGACAGCTGCTGTCACGTCAATGAATGAAATTGATGCTCGCGGAGGAAGAGAATCATCGATTCGCTGCCCAAATTGCATCCCATCGTATACTCTGAATACACCTCAGCTGCTTTTCATTTTCGCCTCATTTTACATCAGGAGCTCTTTCAACACTTTTTCTCAGTTTTGCGTAATTGTAATGTAAGCAGCGTCCAGATAGGGCGGACTTTCCCGGGCCGGTGAACTCCAGCGATGGTATGGAAGTCACATGCTTTTCTAGAAAATGGAAATAAATAAGTCAACAGAACAAATGTTGTTTTGATGAACTTAAAGTGACTTACACCCAGTCTCTTCTGCGCCTAAGCTCTTATTTCGCATGACAAGACTTTGCTGACTTTCTCAAGAACCAGTGACATTTTAAAAGCATTGGCCACCATGTTGGTTGCACTAACTGTTCATTGTGCATGATAAAAAAGGAAGAAAGAAAACCCTCGGTATGGATACGACGGTTCATTTCCACTCCGTCACGCATTCGATTTCCGTCCTAATCCAGAAATGTGAGACCCGCAGCTTTAAGATTCATCGCGGGACAGATGAAATTTGAATCTTAATCGGCTAATTAACAGCAGCTGGGCTAAAAATGTATGCAGATTTCGCACCGAGCGGTGACCAAGATGCGACTGTCAAGATGTCTCACCACCAGATATTGGCAAAATCTTCAGATCTCCAAATTGGGCGTTCAAAGACAGTTTATGGCTCGTGGTAATAAACCAAAATCAGCCGAGAAATAACCGGCATCACGTGAGTAAGTTAAATATAGTCAAATGTAGCTGTGAACAACCGTTAGCGGTGTCGAAGCCCTTCGGGCACGTAGATGATCTGGCAACGGGAAATGCGTGTTTATATTCATCAGTTTCAAGAAGCTCTACTTTTTTTTTTGTTAAATTCATGGTGAAACTGGTACTGGAAGTGCTGCAGGTTTTTTTTTTTTTTTAAATCGCCAATTTTAACTCGTAGTGGATTCAGACTGACCAAATGGAGTTTGACATCTCATGAGCCAGTGCAAGCTGGGGCTGAAAGTTTGTGCCTCTGGAATTCAGGCACTATTCCAACTGGCCTGACTAACACATTTATCCACCTGCCAACCATCTCTTACTGGAGAGGATGACATTCACAGTAGTCCCAAAATAACAAACATTTTGCAATGCAATGCAATCCAGGACACTTACACAACAATGTGGAATATAACTTTTTGATAACTGGAGTGGGAAAGTGGGAAAAAACTTTTACCAAATAGTAAAAGTACCCTTTTCACCTCCTAATGTATTTGATGTGTCTCTATGTACTTTTATGGCGCCATTCCAGCTCATAAAATCAAACTGAATTGACTTCTGCATGTAAATGTCCATGTTATATTTTCCAGTTTTCCCTTTGCAGCACTATGTCTGCAAATTAAAGACTTTGACACAGAAGATCTGCAGCTACTTGCATAAATGTGTTTAAATGCACAGCTCAGAGTCAAACCTTCTTTTTTTTTTTTTTAAGTTTGCACTGGTCAGCAGTGAACACGTCGTCAAAAGGATCTGCAGCATGTTTTCTTCTCCACCATCCATCAAAGTTTAGAGGCTCTAACTTCCTTTATTTGTCCAGTACGTTTAATTAAAAAAAAAAAACTCTGTGCACTGTACCTCGGAAAGTGGACACATTTAGAGGCGGCTTGTGACAGAGCGGCCCGTTTTACCAAATGTGCAGTAATTTGGCCGATATTGTGATTATGAACTGACAGAAAATGTCATTTCTATGCATTTAAATACGTATTCTTATCTTTAAAAAAGGCTAATTTAATGTCCTTACAGAGAGTTTACACTCTATTGGTGTTCATTTTAACATACATCTTGTAATATTTGGGATCCTGCAGAACTATTTGCAGTTCTTTTAAAATCTCAAGCTGAAAATCTGAAGCTTTGCTCAATTCTCCTGTAAAACAATGGACCACATTAATCTCCTTTAAAAGCCTATCGAACTAAACAGCTAAACTATTTCAGAACTTAGAACGTCTGTGAAAATAGCACTTGTTTGTGTGGTAATTATACATCATTAACGTCTCTCCAATGACTGCACAGTACTTCCAGCAGCAAACTGCAATTGTGAGAAACAAATGCAGCCTATTGTCCTGTCCAGAATACTGCAGTCTTTCTTTAGTTCGAGTTACAATCATAAAAATTACATATATTCCTTCGAATGAACTTTTCAGCTGCAGCCGGCGGTGACCTGCTGATGCTCCCGTTGGGCCGTAAAGCGATCGTGTCCGAGCAAAACGAAGACGGAGGAAGGCAATAAAACCAAAAGTTCCATATTGAGATCTGGCCATCAGCGCGGGGAGACATCGCCGTTTATCTTTTACTGCAGATTAGCCGTGTTTTCGACCTCCTTCTGCAGCGACTGATGAGCTGAGTGGATTCAGGTCGGCTCGGCCTGCGGCTACGAGCAGTTTCAGGGTAGACGGCTAATCAAGACGAGTGTCGGGACGTGGAGGTGGAGGGAGGAGGGGGTTAGGTAACACACACTTCCTGTCTGAGGAACAAAAGGGTCAGTTCTCCACTTAAAGTGTATTTTCTATTTAATTTATTTCACCTTCTATCCGTTGCTCGTACATTTCGTCGTGTCGCCTTTATATAAACCGCTTTCAATGTGCTGTGCAAACAAACCCGCCTTGATTTTGTCCTCTTCCAGAAGGTTGCACTCATAAAAATGTTTTCTTGTTCTTCATTAGCTTTCGTGACCTCTGCCCAGTCGCAGGCCTGTGCTTCGTGCCCCGAAACACTCACTCTGGATTCAATCAGTCGCGTTAAAGGACAGAGATTCTGGACGCTCGCTGCACAATGAGTGACTGGGAGTGCCATCACTTTAAATACCGTCGCGCACAATCAGAGCAAAACAATTTTAAACAGTAACTTAACTCTGAATCCACTCAATTACACCTAAAGTGCGGACAGTCACTTGATTGTACTGAAAATCGCATCAGTCAGGCAACATTGTGAAGAGTTTTAGCTCTAGTTCGCAACGATATCAAGTTTACATGGTTGGATTAAGTATTCACACCTTTGTTACCCTTCTATATGTTTTAATAGGGGTCTCAGGTCATCCTCAAGCTCAACTGTAGACCTCTTTTTAAATTGCATGAAGTGAACGCCTGCAGAATGCAACAGTTATCCAGCAGACGGACGGACAGACGGACAGACGGCCAGCATGCTGTCCTGGTCTCCTCATGTGGAAGTCTAGTTGTCAAAAAGCAGAATGAAGCCGTCAGGGGAAACAAGCAGGACTTCAAACGTCATACTTTCTTCATCCAGTTGTTTTTCCATTCTGGCCTCCTTTTTTATTCTCTTATTGTTATGAGAGATCGGACATCGCTTTTATAAAGAAAGCAGAATTTGAATGATATATGGTCAATTTAAAGATATGTGGACTTTTGTTTTCTGTCGTAATAGATTTATTTTCACGTATATTGGTACATTTGACTTTGTTCTTCCATGAACTCAAGAGTTGAAACTATAAAACTGATAAAAAAAAAAAAATCATTTTCCAACAAGTAAAAATATTTTTTTTATCAAACTTTTTTGGAGAAGCTGCGTGTGGGAAGAATATTGGAGATTTTTTTTTTTTTTTTTTTGCAGCGGTTGCATCATCCTCTATTTCACCCACCTGAACCGAAACATGATGTGATTCTGTCTCACAGCCTCATCTTTCACTGTATCAGCGACTTCTTTACGTGCTGCAGAGTAAAACGCTCAGACTATCCCGGGGACTCGTTCGCTGCTATAAACACAACGCGGTATATCTTCAAGGCAAAATTCACAGTCTTGTTTCTTTTCTTTTTTTTTCTTTTGTTTAGGGCCAGGTCACAGTTTCAGCTTTGATGAAGTAATTCACCATCTGCATTAAAAACCTGCTCATTGAGCTGGAGTCGGCTGGTTATTCACCTTTAGATTACGTGAGTGCGTTTCTTGTAACGACGAGGTATTTTCTCAGTACACATTTATTTGTAATCCAAATTTCAGGAAGTATTTCCATAAGAGGAGGCTTAAGAAGATGATAAATTCTTTTATGCAGCTTTTTGTTTGTTATTTTAATCAAGCTGCACAAACAGAAACAATATTGATAGCACCGATGAATTATTCAATAGAAGTGTTCATCAACTGCCAAACTTTCAAAGCCAATAGAGCCTATTTAAAGCAGGCACAAACGTAGAGTTTTTTGGGGGGTTTTTTTTGGACATGGTGCAGCAACATATCTGAAACAATCAGGGTAGAAAGTACGACTGACTTGGACTCATCTGTGATCAACCGTATACAGTATATTTCAGATTACGACTGAGTGGAGTAAAAATGTATTCGTCTAAGATAATGAAGGAAAAAGGAAATACAGGACTTGGTAAACTTACTTAGTTACTTTCGAATCTGGCATACAGATAAATATCAGTCTGTAGGACATAATAATCATAACTCTATCAAATCATTGTGTTTTTGTTATCCTAGAATGAGTTCCTCGTATCTACAGAGGAAGCGGGTCCTTTAATCCTGAGTAGTTTCTCCTACATGCTTTGAACTAGAGGGTGAGTCAAAATAATTACTAAATAAAATTGCCTAAAAATTGCTTATTGTGTGTAACTGCCACCACCTCAATGGACTTCCTGGAAAATGATGACTAGATAAATGATAGAAATAAACAGAAATATCCTCCATGCGCTGTACACAATCAAATATACCGGTGAGTGAGGGGTTTTCAAATTGTAATTTTTGTTTTGATTGTATTAAGTCCCTTCCAGTTCGTCACCGCTGCACTTAGGCTGCCATCATTGCGCAAGTATTCTATAGCTGCATTGTTTGCTGGCCGGGTATCATATTGCACGAGTGTAGTCTTCATTATCAGATAACAATTTCTCGTAAACGGGAACGAATAGAGAGCCCGGTGAGTAGAGATGAGGAATAATAAAGTTATACGGGCCTCGCGCATTCACCGCTGATTCAATTACAGCCTAATGTTGGAGATTACGCAGTCTGTGATCACATAAAAAGAAATAGCACTTCCCAATAAAAGTACACCTAATCCCGTCCGTAACTGCAATGCATGCGGCGTTTCACGGTAATTAGGGCCTACGTAGTTAAATGAGCTGGCGTACAATGAGCGGCCTACATCCTGAACAGCGGCGTAATGACACGCGGTGCAGCGCGAGTCATCCCTTTTGTTGCGTCGCGACGTTCGAGAGCACAAACGAGCGCCGTGCCAATTTCCCTCGGCATTGTTCATGCAGCACGTGTCGGGCATTGACTCACGCAGCCTTCAGTTGTGTAAATTCTTTTTAGATTGATGGCTGCGAGCTCGCGCGTGTGCGCAAATGAAAATGCGAGTGAATTTTTTTTTTTTTTTTTTTTTTAAACTTTTAGTAGGCGAAGGAGTGCATCAATCCGTGCAGCTCTCTGCAGAGTACAGAATCCATAGATGGCTGCAGACGCTGATACAGGATTATCCTCTGGTGGATTTTCACATTATACATCTCATCTCCTCCTGCAGAAGCCGTATTCCACAATAGCGAGCTCAGGCTAAACAAACTGAGTGCTCAAGCAGGGATCCCGTAGGCTGGATAACCATCTCTTTATCGTCCCGTTTTTATTTCCTCTCCACGTCCAATTCTATGAGGAGAAACTTATTGACTTTGAGGCATACTGATGGTTTCCAACCGTTGCGTTTTCACTTTAAAAATTCTCTATGAATGGCTCCCGAATATAAAAGTATTTCAGTTATGGCCCCAAAAGTTAAAGAAGTCATGGAAGAAGTATTCCATTTCTTAAACATCAGTAGCAATACTTGGTTACGGAGAGGAAGCGGGCGAGGCCACACGCGTAAAGACTTTTCAAATTCAGGCTTCTGAGGAAGCTGCAGCTGTTCCTGACTTCACTTGTGCTGCCGGACTGAAGAATCAAGTGTGTTTTCCTGAGTGTGTTAAACAGAGGTCACGAAAACACGTTGATTTCTGGGTCAAATAATTAAAGCTGCAGATGTTTTGCTGGGAGACGTGTTCGCACGTTGAGGTTATTTTCCGGTCAGTGCAAAATGTCAGTGTGCGGTTTGAAACAACGCTACTCCGTCAAAATGTCCGCGCTACACCAGTCAGCGTACTGACATGGAAGAGCACCATTTGTTAGTGTACTAAGGGAAGTACGAACATACTGCAGCAAAACCAGTGGACTAAAGCAGCATTACAAAGTCACGCTCAAGTGAATTACTTTTAAACTCTCCATAAGTACAGTTGAGTACTTTGATATTTCCCACACGGTAAACAAAGTCAAAGCAGCTTGTCGTTACCAAACAGGGAAATGAAGTGTTTCACAACAACAATCAAATAAAAGTACCACTTAATTTAGATTTAAAGTTCCAGTCTTAAAAAAAACAATTCCCATGTATTATCTTGATTGCTGCAGTTATGATGGAAGCAATAAGACATCGACAAACCAATCACACGAGGATCCTTTAATATATAATAAAGTAGATAAGCAGGGCACGGCCACGCTTCATTAGAGGGTGCAGTAACTTCACACCATGCTGCCCCGCGGCACCGTGGGATCTCCGACACTGCCGAGTTATTAACATGGTTTCTTCTCCCAGCGGATTATTTCATCTCTGCAAATTGTTCGATCTCAACTTGACTCGGACGTTTCAAACTTTCACACGCTCTGTTGACTTTTTTTAGAATTTTTTTTCTTGACGCGCCCGACGAAAGAGGGAATTTAAGTTTGCCGTCGATTCCTCAGCGCGGCCACACGAGGAGCCTCGTTATCCCAGGACGCACTGGGAAGAGTGCAATGAGTTACTGCCGGCAGTCCATCACGGGACTGTTACAGACATATCGAAAGGTTTTGACAGTTTTAGAGACGGATCGTGTCTTTACTAGAAAGGATCGATCGCCATTAATCATCCAACAACCACCAACGTGGACACAACTGATCCGTCTCGTGATGACAGTTCCTTAGTTCCTCAGTCAAACACACGATTTAATGCGCACCGGGTGCAAATATTCATCTCATGTATTCAAAGTTATGTTCACATCGTATCCATATCAAGGATTCGTGCATTAATACCTCATGAAATCATCAGGAAGTAACTCATGCTTGGCTAGTGCTTGGCTAGTGATGATGTCATGATGTTCTCTGATACAACATTTTTTTTTCTGCAAAGAATTCATCCTGATCGTGTTTAATAAATCATAATCATCGATGATGTACTCGCCTTTAGTTCAGGCGTTAATTCACGTGTCGTTCGGGCACGAGATCGTGAATCTAACACTTTGAACCCGTGTCACTTCCTGGTGATTTCATGAGGTATTAATGCATGAAGTCATGCAGGAATTAAAGTACATTTTCACAGAACAAAATTCAACGTGCATTATTTTTGATTTTCCTTCATTATGTGCAGAAAAGCGGCAACGTCACCCGTTGGTTTGTGAACGGCCGTTACGAAGCCTCGAGTTCTGATTAGCCATCTTTGCTCATTTGAAACGGTTTGGGGCAGGAAGTGACCATATTTGGACGAGCTGGGAGGAGGAAGGAGCGATGGATCTGACTCGATGACTGATTGGACGCCTGAGGACACTACGACACGATACAAACACTTTTATATACAATCTATGTGTGCAATTACCAAAATTACCATAAAAAACAACATAATATTGTTATTGGAAAACTACATATATCAGAATGGGGCCGGGGGGAGCTTAAAGGGAGCACGCAAGCCTCCTCAAACAATACGCTATGTGCACACTAAATGTCCACACTCTCTAATCCTGTCCAACAAGACACTCGGGGATTCAAAAAAATAAATAAAAAGATCACACCAGTGTCCATGAGACTAATTTAGCGAGCCGATAAATGATGCATGTAGGACACACACGCAGCAGCCGTACATCTTTACCACTTCTTATGCAAATGATGTACTTGGCATCGCGGTGCAAATTCAAAGCAAATTCATATCTTCCAAAATAAACGCATTTGCGAAGACAGCTGCTCAGATGTTGCCTCTTAATTATGAGTGTCTTGAGGGAAGAGAAATGCATATCATGTTTTGTTTGGAAACCACTTGGTTTTCTCGGCGAAAAAAAAAAAAAAAAAGGGCTGACAGCATTCATCACATTTCATCTTCTCGCTGACAAAGCTCGCTGCAAGTGAAATGTTTTGGAAGCGGCGAAGGCAGCGCGCCTCCTTGTTTCGTAAGGTAAAGACAAGCGGTAGCTGCATGATAAGAAGCCGTTTGAACATGAATGGATGACTTGTTTGATTTATAGACATACGGGGGGTGGTGGGGGGGGCATCATCTGAGATTCATTAGCGGGGCTGTCCCATTAATAAAACCCGAATCGCGGCGGGGTACAAAACAAACAGAGAACTGAAAGCCACCTGCTTTGTTTGAATTCTGCGCGAGCTTATCTGAAACGTGACGGTGCGCGCGACCGTAAACCGACACGGAGAGAAGCGCGCAAATTAGCGTCGGCCATTAAAAAGCCTGTTTGACATTATTAACAAGACGCAGACAATCACTCAAATCTGACAGGCAGAATATATGCTGTGGGAGGAAGGGAGGCGTGTGTGCGTTTGTTTGTGTGTTTGTGTGTGTGTGTGTGTGTGTGTGTGTGTGTGTGTGTGTGTGTGTGTGTGTGTGTGTGTGTGTGTGTGTGTGTGTGTGTGTGTGTGTGTGTGTGTGTGTGTGTGTGTGAGTAATGATATTATGCTTCAACTGGTTTCCCTGTTAACTGGCAACTATTCCCCGAATGCCTCAGTGGTTGTTCACGGTGATGGCAGACGATGAATACAGGAAGATAACATTTAGCTGAGGGTCTTTTTGTCGCCTTTAATCTCTGTAGATTAAAAAAAAAAAAAAAAAAAACTCATTAAGATAGTTTTGGAGTCTCTGGCTTTAATAAAACTGTGTGTCAAAAAGGTATTCAATCACCTGTTGGAGGTAAAAAAAGAAAAGAAGAAGAACGATTCCTGCCACTAACGTAACGCAGCACACCGTTTGTTCCACAGATCCATCTGAAGATTAAAAAAAACCCGCCGGCGCTGCCGTGCGTCATGCGTCGCGCCTCAGACTGCCGCCAACGGGACGCGTGAAGACCAATCACAGCACGGACAAAACCACATGATGGCCACCGTCCCGTTGCCAACAGTTCAGCTCGGGATGGCACCTGGTTATTTTGGCGGAGAGAAGTCGTCCCGGGAAACTGTTTGGAAAAGGGGGCCGGCACGTTCAAAAAGTTCCAGGCTTCTGATTGGACGAACCACCTGCCTATCAGCGTCTCTTTCGGGCTCCCTCGCAGGATAATCGAACCACAACTGTGTGCATTCAACAAAGTTACACATTGGTCGTAGTCAAGCAAGTTGCTCACAGATGTACTGTTAACAGTAGTTACAACGTACTTCGTAACCCCAGAAACACAAACTACAATCTCCTGTTTTCTCTGCTGTACTCTATCTGCCTGTCCACTCAGCCACGGTCAAAAAAAAAAAAAAAAAAAAAAGACAGACAACACAAAAGGTCAGCGAGCTCTCTCCTTCTATTTGAGACTCAGACTTCTCCTGCTGACTGAGAAAAAAAAAAGCAGCAACAATAACATCGTTGCTTTTCAGTGCGGCGAGAGGTTAAAGAGTTTCTCTTGTCCTTCTGGAGATAGCACTGTGAAATAAAGAAAGCGTTCATTCACCGGCCGTGGAAAGAGGAGACGAAGAAGATCACGCTGCCCACGTCGTACCGTCAATATTTTGTACCTGCAAAAAAGCTCAGCGGCCGTCGGTAAACAAGCCCGCCTCCTCAGCCTCTCCGGAGGCTCATTAAAGTTTGAGTACCGGCTCCCCTTGTCAAACAGAGAGTTTCTTATGGAGGGAGGGGGGGGGGGGAGGCCCTAACAATCCAATAAATATGATAAACCTCCGCCGGAGTGACCCGTACAACACGGCGAACCACTTCGTGAAAGCTGAAATAGGTGAGAGGGGGGAAATTGAACATGTCGTCGCGGGGCCATCTTTCAGCTTTAAAGCCCGATTTTCCTTTTTTTTTTTTTTTTAATCGAACAGAGAAGTTCATTGCCCATCAAATCCTTTCACACTTCACGAAGCAAAAAAAAAAAAAGAGTACGAATAGATATCTTATAATTAAAGTAATTTGGATGCCTGGCACATTCTCTTTTCCCGCTCTCGTCTCCTCTGTGAACTCTAATATGACGACTTTATTCCAATCGGTGTCTTTGTTGATACGTCCCGCAATTTTGTGGATTTCCGAAAGCAAAATGCGAGCTGAATGTGCATTTGTTCATCTGTCCGGTGAACACGACATAACTTAGCTGGAGTTGTTCCTACACGGAGCGGATTGTGCAGAACTACCCCCCCCCCCTCCGCCGTCTCTCCGGGAGCGCTGATGAATATGAAATGCGACCCTGTGGTCCGTGAAGACGTGGTTTCGAGAGCGATGACCTGACCCCGGCGCCCGCTCCGAGCTTTTCTTAGTCACAACCCCCCCCACCCAGCAAACACACCCCCACTTATTAACCATATTCCAGGAGAACAACTCCCCCCCCTCCCCTTCCCCCCCATATACCTCCGCTGATTACATGGCCACAGCTCTCTGTGTAACCCATCCCAGCTTTTTCAGCAACCTACATACTTCAGGTCATCTCCTATCAAGGTTGAACCGCTCTGGTATATATATATATATACATATACACATATATATACTGTATATATATACATATACACATATATATATACTGTATATATATATATAGCCTCGCCGCAGAGGTCATCCTCTCCATTACGGATCGCCTCATGAAGACATTTCAAACACGTGGGCAGTGGTTGAGAAAACGATTGCATGTCTGTGACTTACCTATGAGATGAGAGCGCCATCGGTTAGCACGGGTCAACGAAGGGCGAAGGAAAGGAGAGAGAAACAACAACAACAAAAACTGTTAGTAAAGAAGAGGGGAACAGATTTTACACTCCTAAAGGAGCGCTGTCATCTGCCAGAGTGGCAATGATCACGCTGGCCACCTCCATCATCCACTCCTGGAGGCACTCTGAGTCACAGGAAAGAAACCTCTCTCATCCCAAACCCCCCCCCGAGTCAACATGGACATAACCAGTGCATCCCCATCCGTTTCTGGCCAAAGACGCTTTGGTGCTTATCAGCCGGAGCTCTCTGTCTCTGGGTGCGTAATTACTTCAGCAGTTATTAGAAATTGACTAGTTCTGATTTCCCATTCACCCTTCTGCTTCCACAAACACTTTCCATTTAAAGCTCATTATTTCCCTTTGACCCAGTTAAACATTATGATTACAATTTTTCAAACCCCGGTGTTTGGACTTTTAGAATATCATTATAAAATAATTAAAGTTGGCAACTTTTACGGCTAAAACGAATCAGGAGGGAGGGGGGGGGAATAATTGTTTCTGGCTTTCAAATTAAATAGCGGACAACTAAAGGTGCCAAAAGAATTGGCTACAACGGTCTACTGCAGACAACATGGAGTCGAGACCACACCAAGAGTTAACACGATTATTGAGACGGGTCTCAGTCGTTGATGATTAAAGGGATAACAAAGAAAATAAAACAAAATGTTACTATTGTCCGATTTTTTTGCTCATTTTTTATGACTCGGTGCGTCAAAAACTTTTATTTTGTCCATCGGTGTCAGAGAGATCACAGTTCAGAGTCGGCACGGTGACCACCTGGGCGGATGAAGGAGGCCACGTGACGGAGAGGGGGGAGTGAAAAGGTCCGCGTAAAGAGGAGGTCAAGGGTCGCTAGATGGAGCCGACGCAGGACCGTCTCCATGGAGACCGGCGTTCGAGTCAGTTTCAGAACAAAAGTCGACGTGGATTTCAATGCGGACGGCATTATTTCATGACTTGCAATGACAACGGGTTGGACACACATCACACACAAAAAAACAAACGTATCTATTTGTCTTTGAAAGGAAAATAAAAAGTAGAAGTCCCAAAACCTTCCTCTTGTAAATTTTTTTTTAACAAAATAGCGCAGTTACTTCTTGTTTCAAACTCGACTTGCGGTAAACGGATATTTCTCGTGTATTCATTGTTATTTTGTTTCCACACTTAGACTTCAGATGAGTTTCACACTCCAACAACAGCATGTTTCTCAACAGATTGGAAATTCTGAATAATTTAATGAGTGTTACTACTGAACATAAGAAAAACTCATTCCTCAAGGCAGCTGAATGATTTTATTAAAGACACTGATAATTACTCTTTCGAAAATCCATTGACCTCCTGTTCTTCCTCATAGCTTTGATCACTTTGTTCATGTCAGTTTTGAGAAATGTCTCTCAGCTCTTTTGCTCTCCCCCTTCCTAAATATTTTGGCATCACAATTATTTCTCCGCTGCCAATTATTCCTTTTCAGGAGGACACTAAAACATGCCCACAAATTAACAAATTAAAGGCAGTTAGGGACGACAGGAGTTTGCAGAAATAAAAATATCTGTACAGACTCTATTATCAGACTGCGACAGAGGGATTATATTGTGGGAAAAAAAAAATCGATCCTGACAAATTCTGTCAAGGAAAATTACAGATATATATTTTTTTATAATTAAGAGGGTATTTTTACGAGACCAATGCGAAGGGTACTGCAGCATTTAACACCCAAGTTTAGGCTGTAATCATTGGCTTTCATTTTCAATGAAGTTAGAGCGCATACTATGGATTTAGTTTAGAAAATAAAAAAAATAATGAGTAACGTGAACCATCTGTTAACAAACAGTAATCGCTATGATTGGAATGGATGAATTTAAGATGGGGATAAAAAACAACAACAACAACAAACAAAAAAACAGGCTGGCAACCATCTTGGAGGCAGCAGAAGAAGCAGACTTTTAAAAGTGGTCCACAGGTGTTCCCTGCCAAAAGGTTAATGAGGCTCGGTGCTCTGTGTGTGGGAGTAATTACAAAAGAGAAGACATCACATTAACGTCCGGTAAGCTGAGGACATTGGCTTCTTCAGTGGTCTGGCCAAAGAGAATCAAAGAGATCAGAAGTGCATATTCGCTTGAAAATCGTAACAATCGCCATTGTGGTTGTTTATGATCTTATAAACACGCAGAGGAAGTTTGTACATGAGGTAAACGCTGTAAAAAAAAAAAAAAAAAAAAAAAAAAAGACGTCACTCCCGGAGGCTGTTCGGTGCGACATCTTGCTGCAGTCTTCTAGGCCTCATGCTATCCATCCATCTATCCACACCGTGCAATAACCTCACGGGGTGTTTGAGCTCGTGAGTCAGACAGTTTCAACGTGTCAAACCGCTGCATGAGTGCGGTATCAAGCACACGGCGGCCTGATAAAAAGACATAAAAGGAGAGCGGCAAGAATAAAAGAGCCGCGGTGGCAGCGCCTCTCTGAATGGACAGAGATGTGACAGACTGTGCTGTCCGGCTCACACCGAGACCCCTTTTTTTCTCAACGCAACCCAAATGGATCGTCATGAAAAGGGATTATTTTTTTTATATATTTTTTTATTTACTTGCCACATCGCTGGTCTGAATGGATGATGACAACCCTGAATCATATCTGCCACTTTCAAAAGGTTCGGCTGCTGTAAACAATTTGTTCTCTCAAAACGGGCCATAAATCCGGAAAAGACAAACACATTAGGAGTTCTGTTTAACATGGAAATCCTTCAGAGATGAACAGAAAGGAGAGATCAATGCAGATGGACGGAAACCTATATCCATCCATCTATCCATCTATCCAACAAACCTTATCTCAGTCACTTTTGTTCAAACAAGGAGTAAAGGTGAGAAACTAAACAAAGGCTGGTGATGAAGAGACTGATGAAGAGATTATAACCCAGCCCGTGAACATTTTGCACACGCTGACTGGCTTTAGGTTAAACGGAAGCAAATCGAAACTTCAACATCAAATTCCACCGCTGAGTGTGAATTTGAGAAAAGACCTGCCGGCAGCATGACAAGCGGCAGCATGACAAGCGGCCGCCGGTGGCCCGTGCGGGATCTTTACTTCAGTCTGCCGCACAAAAATTGGCTGCAGATTACGTCTGGGTTTTCGGTTTTGTCTTGGAGGAAAAAGAAGCAGGCAGAAAATATGTATATTTAGTCTTTCGCGGCGGGATTGTACAAATGAGTCCCAGTACGGACACAAACAAGCCTAATGCCCTTGTAAAAGTGAGCAAACACGAACTCAAACAAACAGCGTCCCAATCTAATCAGCAATTCATTGCTCGTCCGGCACACAGTAATACACAGCACAGCTAAAGTACTGTCAAATTGATCATTCTCATGATTCCCCAGTAGTGCAAAAAAAAAAAAGATGGACTTGTGCCTGCAGCTAACTGAGAGGGAAATGGGGAATGTGGTGATGTGATAATAAAGAGACTTCCTGCACGGTGCAATTTATAGTTTCCTCAACGGCTCCAGCAGTACCCTTGATGTGCAAGATTACATTTGTAGTTTGCTAGCGTCCTAATGCCAAATGGGGAAGTGTGTGTGTGTGTGTGTGTGTGTGTGTGTGTGTGTGTGTGTGTGTGTGTGTGTGTGTGTGTGTGTGTGTGTGTGTGTGTGTGTGTGTGTGTGTGTGTGTGTGTGTGTGTGTAGGTGGGTGGGGTGGGGGTGGGGGGGTGGTGGTGGTGGGGAGTTTGAATTATGCTACTCGGGCACAAGTTACAACTTGGACCCCAACAAAAGATAGGAGAGTATATTTCTTCCCGAGGCGGAGGAACAACCGAGGGTACAGCCGCAAACCTGCAGAGGTGTTGTGACAAAGCCTCCACACACACACACACACACACACACACACACACACACACACAGCCTCCTCCTCCATCATGGAGGCTTAAGCCTGTTCTGTCCTAAAAAATAAATAAATAAATAAATAAAAAAAAGATGGGAATGCACAGATTCTGCATGGGCAAACCCGTCACTGCACATGCTCAGGGACATGCTTGATGCCCCATTAGAACATTTTTAGAACATTTTCATTCAAGCCATTCCGGTTTTCCACGCCGTTCGGTGACCCTGAGAATTTTGTGCGCTGTAAAAAAAATTAAATACACAAAACACAGCTTTGTGGCAGCGTGACAGGCAATTAGGGGGGAATCATTTCTGGTGAACATCCATGGCTTCAGGGGGGGACGATGAAGGGAAGGAACTTGAGAGGACTAGGCCTACAAGACCTGGCATCCGAGACTGCTTGCTTTAGTGCACTCCAGATGTTGTCCTACTTTGCCATTTAGAGAGTGCTGGGTTTTGTCACGCATGGCTGAAAACATCATTGTGCTTGGAGAATGTTCAACAAAAGTGAAAGCTGCCTCCTCAATTGTCAGCTACTGTTTGTGACTCCGTGTCAACTTTTGATCAAATATCATTATTTTGATTGACCACAATTTGTCTGGAAAAAAAAAATATATATATATATATATAGATCATCTGACTCAAAGTGAAAACATTTGTGGGCGAAAGTTCTTAACTTCCACCTGAAATGAAAATACATCCATACTTTGTCTATTATATGTCATCTTTCCCAGTCAAATGTCTTGTACAAATCCAATGGAACAGATGCGGTTACATTCTAATCAATGCAACCGTCTAGACCTGCACTGTGTGTGTTTAATAAACACTCTGCAACCCGACGCATCTTTTCACCACTGACTTCAACTTTTATTGGTTCTTTATTGTATTGAACAGTCTCGCACCGTCTTTTAAACCTATATTTATATGAGCAAACAGAACACATGAACTTCCACGAGGAGACCATTCAACCCAGTGTCACAACAAAGCGTGAAATGGACACGCTTTGCGCCGTCTCGCGACACGTTTTCCAGTGGTGGATGAACATGAAACCTACTGCATGCGTGGAGCCATGTGATTTACAGGAAAATGAAACTTAAAAGCTAAAACTTACGGTTAACTATGCCTACTGAAACTCAGCCACTTATATATATATTTATTTTATTTTTTTACTCGCTTCGAGCTGGGAACTTGAACTATATCCTATTTCTTTTTTCTCCTGTGTTGAATTACAATGAAGAAGCGGGCCAATCATGGCCAAGTGAAATCAAGTCACAGTCAGTGATGGTCGAACACTTTGGCTTGCGGTTTGCAGTGCAGAACATCTGTAGCTTGGTGGCTCTCAGTCACATGCCACTCAGACAAGTTGATTTATATAGGTCGAAAAATCACAAGTCGGTCTCAGACGGCTTCACAGTGTGTGCAGCACATCGAGATTAAAACGTGTGATTTAGAGAAGGATTAACGGGCTAAAGAATATTTCTCAAGAAAAAAAAAACTAGAAGAAACCTCAGGATAAAAATCCTCTTCTAGGACAGATAATATGTGCTGTGTGTACAGAGGTGTAGAGAAAAAGAAGTAACTGAAGCATCTGGGCTTCAGCAACCGGTGAATAAATCTATCCGGTTCTGTGTTTGGTCTAGCTGAAATCCTGTGGCACAAATTTTAGAGCTAATTTAGACAAAACATTTTACCACCTCTCTTCCAATGTCTCTCCTCTGCGACAGCGTCTTCCAGGTACAAGTTAGGAAGTTCTCAACTGCACAGAAAAAGGAGATTTCTGCGACTCACAACGTTGTCACTGCAAAACCTCGCAGTATATTTTATGTGGAGCCGTCTCGTGTGACTTTTCCTCGCGAGTTCACCGTCAGAAAAACCTTCACAAAGACCTAATTCATCTGGCGCAGATCGGCCGGGCTCTTATTCTCCAGACAGTCATCCTGATGAAATCCTCATAAAGTGAGTCCCACTACCTCCTCACCTGCTCTTCACCCCCATCCTGTCCTCTTCCATCTCCTTGCCGGCGCTTTAATCTACGCTCCTTTTAACGTCTCAATGGTCCTCACCTATCACGGTCTTAATTTCCTGGATTGAAGGTGCATCGACACCGTGACCTTCCATCAGCATATCTCAGGAAGGCCAGAAGACGGCAGGTTGAAATGATTTAGCGGGCGTTTTCTTCTCCAACATCTGTGTAGTGGAAATATTAACTGTGTTTGTGTGCTCCAAAATAGCCCCAATATTTCCCCCCTAAAATCCAGATTAAGCGAAGTCACATAACAATAAAGCAACTCGGTAAACTTGTTTAAATTTGAGTAAAAGTTCAAAAAAAAAAAGTTAAAAAAAAAAATCCCGGTTCATAGTGAAGTTTTCTCTGGGAGGGTGTAGAGAAGTAGCGAAAAAGCTTTTTTCAACCAGTTTAAAAGAAATCAAACCGTTTTTAAAGCGAAGGTAATCTCTACTATTAGAAAAAAAAATGCATTAAATACGTGTCCTTCGCTCGACAGGTGATTTATACAGTAGATTGTGTGTCTGCGTGCCTCGCTATGAACGAGGGTAAACAAAAACCACGTCGCCTGCTTTCTGGTTCCAAATCATCATTTGTCGGACATGAAAAATTCAACGCTGGTGGCCGATATCAAAGAGAAACTCATAGATTCAGTCGTCGGACTTGCAGCCGCAGAGCCGGTGTGAACGCACACGCACACGCACACGCAGCTGAGCAACGCGTGACGGGTAACGCACACGCCAGGCAGGCAGGCAGCGCGTCCCAGGCAGGCCTGAGGTTTCCTTTAGGTTCTGTATCGTCTCTTTTCACAGAAACAAAAGGTAGACACGTGAAATCTGCATCCCATGTAACACGTGACGGCTGTTTAATTAAAATTGTGCTTCGAGAAACAGATGGGATGTAGATTTTCTTTGTTTTTTGGGTTTTTTTCCACTTCTCGAAAACACGCGTTCATTATATCGATCTCGTTTTAAGGTGTAGAAATCCATCCGGACTCGAAGGTATTTTCCTGTAAAGCTCACAGATTGATGACCGGCCCCAATCCCGCTCTTAAGTGTTAAATACAGAAAAAAAAAGCTCTCATTGCCAGCATGCACACGTTCCCCCGGGCCCGATTAGTCGACAGCTACGGGTGCTATTCTCCCCGAGATCTGCTACGTACGACTTCCACTGCACTGTGCAACGCCAGGGGTAAGACATCACACCGCAACCGAGTGGGACATGACGTCTTCATCTTAGCCATGATCAAATACGTTTTGTGATCTTGTTTTGACATGCCGGAGCAGCCCTCCGGTTTACTCACTGGGCTTGAGTTGCTGCATTCCCATGAGGTAGGAGAAGGCGCCCGTCCAGCCCCTTACCACCTCCCCTCCCCTCCCACGATCCCTTGCCCGCGCCCTTTATATAGCCACGGTTCTTTGACTTTTTTGTTCTCTCATCCACACAGCCTATTTCTTCACATTTACATCAGTCTCTTCTCTGAAGTTCGCTGCTCACTCATCCTCCCGTCTCAGACCGCTGCCCCGGAGCCCCCGAGGGCGGACCATTAACACAGGGCCGCGGATTAAGGGACAGGCTTTCCCAGCTGAAGATCCCGGACAACCTGGACACGACTCAGAGCACAGCCGCTGCACAACACGGCGCCCGAATTAGAGCGACCCGGAAGCGCGCATGACGAAAACGGACTCGCAGGCGAAGGTGTGCACTTCGCCAAATTTGAATTCGACCATCAGAGCTCCGGCTTCTTTTTTCGGAGGTATTATTCACTTCGGTAATGATGTTTTCTTGTGCATCAATCCTTCATTAAAGTGCGCAAATGTATCCCAAAGTTTTTGCAGCATTAAATGAACGCGGCGGGTCACCCTGGACGAGAGATACTGACCATAAACAGATGCCGTGACCTCGGGGAGTTTTCCAAAGCTACGGATGTAGAAACGGACGATTTTTCAAATGTACTTTGTTACAAAAACGTCAAATCTTCGAAATGAAATTGTACGATTGAAACTCTTTCTACCGCGCACGCTCACGAACACATGCGGCCCCGTGGTCAGACGTCCTTGGATGTTTCACCTTTAGGGTAACATGGGGGGGGGGGGTATAGTGAGGCGGGAGGAAGGTAGTCAGAGTCACCGTGCGCCCGCAGGCCGACACACTTCCTGTCCTAATTTCCGTTTGTTTGGTTTATTCATTTGTTTTTCATCCACGCTCAAGAATGGCTCTCTCTCTCCCCCCCCCCCCCCCACCGTACATATCTATCTGTCCAACGGAGTATCTGTCAAACGGTGAGATCTGGAGAGAAATTTGTGTCATTCTGGGTTCAGGAGTGCAGCGAAGTGAGGCGAGGGAGGGGGAAACCTGAACGACGCACGCTCAGACGCTGCAGCGGAGCGAGGTGTTGCGCGCACTCACCGTGCCCGTGGCAACTCTTAGCGTGCTATCAAACCCGAGTGCAGTTTCCATGCGGGCAGAAGCGATAACAAGCATGTGTATTCACTAAATTACTTCATCCGGCGAGTAGATTTCCCTCAAGGCGGGATAAAAAAAATCCACACGCTCATTACATATTTATATATAAAACGAAAAGATGTGACGCTTAGAAAATATCACGTCACTTCAAAAACACACGCGAATAGTTAATGAATCGATGACCTCATGGTTTCCAAACAGGGACTACGCATTCGGGGAGATTTTCGAATTAGTCGAGTCGGTGCCTACATGCTGACGTACGGTAGCAAAGATGTTGTTGATCGGTTCGTAATACGAGTCCACGTTGTCTTTGTATGGCTTCATAATCCCATTCATGAGTTGGTTGGAGGCGGGCGGTAATCAAGGCTTTCAACGGTGAAATCTTGAGGACACGGCAACAACGGGCAGAAACAGCGACACGGCTTCGTATGAAACCCGCTGCGATGGGGAAATATCTTCAGGGCGATTGGGCGGCTCCAAATCTGCCACTTCTGATTCCATAAAGCCACGTTTGTTTTCGCGTACAAGAGGGAGAAAGGAAAAGCTACTGTAAAAAAAAAAACACAACCCTGACAAAACCTTTTTGCTGTAGTTTAATGCGGATGCATCTAAAGAGGCTGGTGAAGTAAAAAAAAAAAAAAAAAAAAAGTCTTAATGGATTATTTAACAGGACACATCCGCTCTGCATGGCTGCTCACCGGCTGCTACACAGCCTGCCTCTCTCCAGTGTTACTGCCAAGTGTCTCGGTGTGACAGCTGGCACACCTGATCTATCTGATTGGATTAGTGCAATCAGTGGGCAATGTGCTTAAAGCTAACCAGGGTGATGGTGGCACGGGTGCTGGTGACATTGTTAGTCAGGTATGAAAATAACTGGAAACTCTCACACTCGGCGACAGCGCGGCTCCTCTGGTGGCCAAAAATTCAGTGTTTCAGTCTCTTGTCTTTTCATATTCAAGCGACGAGTTACATGAACGTGTGCGGGCTCTTGAAAAACAGTCTTTGGGCTGATAAATGTAATCTCCAACACAACGGGAGTCGAAAAAAAAAAAAACTAATCTCACTATCAACAAGTGCGGTCAACCGTCCCGGCCTTCTGCTTGTGGTAGCACAATACGTGGACTTTAAGTCTCAAGCACGGACCTCATATCAAGATCCTGACTTCTTATACAAAACTGAATTGAAAATATGGCGGTAATGGTTGCCGATGACATCACTTCCAAGCTGGTGATGTCATCTGTAACCAGAGTACGGCCACAGTGACCGGCAGGAGGAAACTAATATATATATAGCTGTTCCTCAGATATCTTAGCTTCACTTCTGCTGAGCTGCGATGTCACATATTTATTACGACGTGTTTATTATATTTATATTATATTATTTAAGAACTCAGTGCTTGCAGGAAGAGAACATCTGACGATGTTGGAAGCAATTACAGCACTTTTTTTTTGTTGTTCATATGAAATCTCAGCAGAGCTCTGACGGCGGTCCAGGCAGCAGTGAGTCACTACGTAACCGTCTTTCTCAATAGTATACGACCCCGCCCGTGTAGTTTGAATCGCCATCCGATGAGGAACGTATCACGACCCTGCGGACCTGCGGGGTTAAAAGTTTAAACGGATCTGTAATTGGGATTTTTTTTTTTTTTTTTTTTTATGGACCAAAAGTGAATTTTAGATTTTCATTATTTTCTGTTAATTAAACTGCAGCTTGAACTCACTGTAAAAAAAAAAAAAAACAACAAAAAAACAACAATTACAAACATTCAGATGAGACAAAATGCTTGCAAATTCGTGTAAATAAACAAAACAAAAAAAAACAAAAAAAAGATTGTACATTTCTGTGTTCCTTTCCACTCAGCAGCTTTGTGTTGTGGCTGCTTGAGCCAGCATTAACTTCAGCCTACGCGGACTGACAGGACGACCTGCTTTACAGCTCTAAATCCTGCGCGGCTAAATGCAGAGCTTTTAAGGAGTTCAGCTTATAACTATGAGATGATGCTTCAAGTTTAAACTGGGAGACTCTTGACAGGTCAGTTGAACAACTCCCTGCTAACTACCTTTCTGAAACGGATGTGAGGCGATTATCAAGACGTTCAAAAAAACCCGACTTAATCTGTGGGGGGGGGGAAAAGACGCAGCTGACGCCTTATAGTTTCAACCAGAAATGATACAGTGGTGTTTCTCATGAATATTCAGAGGCTAATCAAGCAGTGACTATTTTCTTTTTTTTGTATGTTTTGCTAACTGAAAAGAATTAACGCTAACTAACTACAGCTGAGCAAATTAATGAATTGTGACATGAACAATCAGCTTCATTTTTTTTAATTTTTTTTAATTTTTTTTGTGCTTCTCTTAATAGAGAACCGATCCCATGTTTTTACACTCCAAGCTGGAGCTTCCACCCTCAGGCAGACGGCTCAGAGAACCAGAGTGCAGAGTTAATCATTTCAAACATTTGTTTGTGCCCTTTTCAATTAACATGACAAATAAGTGACTGGTAGGATGGAATGATTGCGTAATCTGTCGTTCTTGATGGTGCAATACGAGGAAAACCTACGATGTTGAATGTATTTTTAGAATATGCAATTTGACATATTATATATAGACACAGCCATATTAAATGGTACCTTTTTTGTCTCTTTTTTTTTTTTTTTTAACCCCGTGGGCGATTTTCAGGGGAATTTCACTGCCTTCACATCTTAACCATTCATGATATCTAAAACTTTCATGATTTAATTCGATAATATTTAGAGATTTTTTTTATATATTAGCCTTTATATCAAGGACAAAACTATTTTGTGTGAGAACATTTTAATGAATTCATGTTAATTTAATTTGTATTAAGAGTCATTGAGTGTTAGGGGAGGCGAGGCATTACAATGAAAGCCAATTATAAAACTAAATACTGAAAAGTACTAAAAAAAAAAAAAATGCAATCTCATGACATTTAAAAAATGTTTGTCAGCTGACGATAATAATGACAAACCATCTTCGGCTACATCTGACTGTTAAATCTATGACTGTTGACATCTCTCAGTCTCCACTTTGGTTGCTGAGCCATCTCCGGTTTCACGGACTGACAAGCTGGCACTCATCCCCGAATGCTGAAGGTGCCAATTCAGAGCTTTCAAGGTAATAAGCTTAAAATATTAATGTGATATTAAAAGTTGAACAGGAAGGAAGAGCCGGAGTACCGTTTACCCTCCGCTGCTACCTTCGCTAGTTGCTTTTAGCTTTCCGTAAAGTCCAAATTTACACAGAAGGCCTCCTTACTCACTCACGTGTTTGTTGCTAGAAATAACAGTTAAAAAAAACCCCAACAACAACAAAAAAACACTGCCAGCTGTAAACTAATTTATTCAAACTGAATCCTAAATGTATAATTGTCATCCAAACCACCAATTTGTCGCTCGACGAGATCCGCCGCAGTACCAACAGAGTGTAATGAGGGGGAATGACCTACTTTAACCAACACCTACAGCATGAGTGCCCTCTCCCATACCGGAGAGGAGCCGGAGACTGGAAGGTGCAGAGAGTGACAGCAGCTTAATATAGCCGTCTGCTGCGAGGACGCATCGCGACGGAGCCAGGCGGAGCCGCGACGACGTCGGCTCATCCCGCAGCTGACATTTTACTGTTCATCAAAGCCAGTCACGTGAGGCTGACCTTTAACCCTGTCGAATCACTGCTCCTAATGATTCGATCTGTGGCTGGAGCATTTCCCGGTGCAGCCTTTTTAGGCGACACAGTCACGTCTTTTTTTTTTTTTTTTTTTTTTTGGTGAAAGGTGCAGTCTTTTCTAGTTTTTAAACGTGGTCGTTCCACAGCAGCTGTTTTAATCATGTGCCAGCGAGTCGGTATGCGGGGCAGCGTTCCCCGCGCCGGCTCCCGGTTTGTTTCTTTGCTCCATTCCTGCAATCTTACTCTAAAGATACGGTGGGGGGGGGGGGGCTCAAAGCTTATGTGCACTCAGTTGTGATTTCGATGAAATGTCAGAGGGTGATTTAGGGCAGCTGCTCAGAGGTAATATCACTCTTTACAGAGAAGCAGGCGCGAGGTGCTCCGTTCAAAAAAACAACAAAAAAAACCAAAACGCCGTGGCGATATACTGTACGCTCGCACGGCGTGACACACCAACCGCATTACGCGGCACACGCCTTCGGGAGGATGCAGCCGATGACACGTTTACGGGGCCCCGTGATTTGTGGTACATTATATGCATGAGCACACCTCCCTGGGCTGGAGAGGAAACAAAGGGACTCCCATGGACAACAAACAGCGGAAATCTGCGTGTTGATGCCAGAAAAACAACAAAGAAAAACACTGATCTGTGCGTCCCACAAGGCACCTGATGCCCATTCCGACCTGCATAACAACACAGCAGCCAAAGCAAAGCAGAATAAGTCAGGTTTTTGTTTATCCCACACACACACACACAACACAAACATTTGCATTATTTATCCACGGGGGGATCGTAGATGCCGATAGATTGTTGATCGATAACTTAGACGAGCCCTGAAATATACGGCCTTCGAAAGGCATTGTGTTCCCGCGTGAATATTTTTTGGGCAGAAAAAAGCTCCTCGCGTCTGTACATTTTCTCCAACTTCAAGAAAAAGCTTAAAGCCAGAAAAACGGGGCACTTCCTGCTTTGAAGACAAAACATCAAATGCAAAAGCGGCACTACTACAACAACACTGTGCGCTGGCACGTTACTCTGAGCCGACATTTCGTTTTTTTTTTCACTTCTGTACCAATTACATATTTCATTCTGTACTGAACATGTGATATAATTAGCCGTGTCAATCACAAGCCGCCGTGAACCAGCGAGGGACTTGTTGATTTCAGGCCTCCAGGAAAAATGTATAAGAATGTCTTAATTGGTTCTTCCTTTAAGCTCGGCTAATCATTCACACATATACATTTAAAAAGAAAACAAACGTACAGCCACACCTTCTATTGTCTTTGCTTGGTCTCTGGATGCAGCAGCAGCTTTTTGGGGGGGCTTTTATAAATAATAAAAGAGGGTTGAAATTTGCTCTGAAATTTTAATTGTGGTCTGGTCTGGTCTGGGGGATGTGCATTAGGGAGCGAGGACGCAGCGGTGGGTGGGGACGGATATTAGTGCTTCCCAACTGCCTTGGGCTTCATTACGAGGGTGTGGGGGGGAGGGGTTGGGGGGGTTGGAGGAGGAAGCTCGAATACAAAGAAAAGTCTGGGAGGGTTCTCCATTTACTGTCTTCCCACGAGAGTCGTTGTTCCGAGAGCTGCGTCGGCAGACTTCTGCTGCCAAAAACCATTACCGTCTACCACGGTATCGATCCGAGGGATACGTTGCACCACCCACTGACAAAAAGTTCCGCAATCAAGCGCAATTACGCCACATTTTATGACCGCGTAACGATGCTCATCTCGTATCATAATTCACACGTAACGAGACGGCCCGATAGATGTGTTTGACCGACTCGGACACACATCCGGTCTTCATGTGCTCAGATGTCCCCCTTGAAGTGTGGTAAAAAAAAAGAAAAAAAGAAGAAGAAAGTATAGGTCACAAAAGTTAAATTAAAGATATTAAAACTCACTGGTTATAATTAAATGAAAGTTAATAAAGTGCCGTGTTGGACAGAGATTACGCCTCTGAAGAGTTTCTGCTCAACTGGCATGAGATGAAGTTATTGCAACTGAAATGAAAAAGAATTGCAAGAAATTTCCGATGCGACCTCGGCCATCTTCATTTTCTGTTTAATAATGCACGTTAGCGGCCTCTGCAAACCTCACATTTGAAAACAGATTGCCTGAGAACAAATCCATTCCGATGAGGACCGAGTGCTTCATTGACTTTTGCACAAATGCAAGTGGACATCTTTAAACCGTTCCATTGTTAAGCCACATTTGCTCCACGGTACGCCATTAAAGTACTTAACCCCCACGCGGACCCCCTTCAACTATAAACCACAATCATTGCAGCTGGAATCCGTGTAGCGTGCTCAACAGATATTGCTACTGTAAACAGCATATCAAAAATGACCGACATGTTCATTAATTTGTGTCCTTGGAGGGCCGCTCATCTGCAATGCAAACAAAATCCATTGTTGTTCTGTAAGCAGCTTATGAAAGGGAGGGTGGGGGTGGGGGTGGGTGGGTGGGTGGGGGGCTGTATGCCCATATTAGTTTAACACACACACATGTTCACACGCACACACGACATCATAGTGCTTTTCGGGGATGCACTCGTCGTTCTGTATGGACCCATAGAAAGAAATGCTTTCCAACGTTATTATCCGGCACATTGTGAGTAAAAGATTACACAGCTAACGTGGTGATGCTGCAGAATTCTTTTTAATAGGAGACCTACGTTGTTTGTTTTAGTATTGAGACATTGAGACAGAAATCAGAGGACAGAAACACAGCTGGAAAGAAGTGGGAACTCATAATCTAGGTAAATAACATAAATACAATAACTTCACAGAAAATTTAAAAAAAAACATGCATATGCCGTTGAATTTACGCTGCTGTGATACAAATTTGTGCGTGTTGAGTGTCAATATGTTATTGTTCACATAAAAGACGCTGATTCAGATGGTTTGGGTGGAGCTCAGCTATGTGAATAAATGTTACTAAGCATGAATGTCTTTCGGACACTTACGATTCTCAGATAAAAAAATATATATATATTCATTGAGAAGGCTGAAACTCTGCCGGATTTGAATGTACTCAGTTTGAACTGAGACTATGAGGACAGAACAACCAACAAAAATAAAGCTGAAGATTTGTGGAAGTATTTTTTTGTGCTCCTTGTTCATTTTTTTTTGGAAAGAGTACAAGTGGAATTTGTAGCTGGACTTGAAAGGAGAAAAAAACCCAAACGCGTAGCTGTGATGTCCAGGTCTGAATCTGCCCAATGACCTTTGAGATTTGAGATTTCCTTTCCCCCTTTTCCTCACAATATTCCTCATAATCACAAAGTATAGTTTTTGACAACACAGGTGCTGTGAGCTGTAGAAATACTGTATTATTCATCAAACCAGTGTGTGACGGTGTAGGACTAGTGGCGAGGTGGTTTAAGAGGACGAGGCGTTTCAACGCGTGCGGGGGTCATATCGAGACTGAAAACAGGATTTTATTTTACATGTATCTCCATCAGCGATCGCTACTGAGACGACATAAAAAAAAAAAGATCAAATGGATGATATTGTTGGAAGTGAAGCTGGAAAAAAAAACAACTTCTGTGTTGTTAAAAAACACAAGATACACCATTTCCTTCTGTCGTACTGTTTAAGTGCTCTTTAGCACAAGCTGGACATCAGATTAACTACATCTTTGAACTCGTTGATCTAAACTTTTACATGTTTTGATGGAGGTTTTGGAAATATTTCCGGATGTTAAATGCTTTTAGAGATTGCAGGGACGTCGCTCCGACTGCATGACGAAACGCAGGCACGTGCAATTGCAGAAAATCCATCAGTTCATACATGATTGATAAAGGTATTTAGGGCCAATAATATGGAGGATTCCATCCCCAAATGCTGCGAGCAATCAATGGCGGAGAAGATGAGAAGCAATAATGGCCTGCCAGCATGATGAGGTTAACCCCGCTGCCCCGTCTCTGGCCATTAAATAAAAAATAAAGGGGCCCGAGCGCGTACCTCCCACCGCCATTAACCTCCATCATTCAGTGCACGTTCACGATAACTCCAGCAATTAACAATCGAGGCACAATTACACAAGAATTCACAAAGAATCAGTGTATCCGAGTTATTGAAAGTATATCATTTGCGGAGAACGCGTGCTTTTAAAATGTATTTGAATGCAGAGCTCGACACCACGCGGGCTCGTGACGGCCGCACATTTGATCGCCCTTGAAAAAAACGAGCCGGTGCGGAAAAGATTGGTGGCATGAGCTCGAGTTCGTGGCCATTCAGCAGGAGAGGAGATGCTGGTGTTCTGACCTCGGGATGTCGCGCATCTGAATAACCCGGTTATTCAGGATTCATTTGTAAAAAAAAAATTTAAAAGAAAAAGCCTTTGTGAGCAGAGAAAGAGAGTAGATGATATCAGAGTGGATGTGTCTCAAGTTGGGCAAGGTCTTCCAACGTCGGAGAGATCAAGTGTGTGAAATGTATTGGCTGAGGCGCCAAGGACAAATAAAAACATTCTTTGAACCCGTTCTAGTCGGATTTAATGAAAAATAAGATGTGTAGAACATGTAATTACTGTGATCTATTTTTCAGGAAGTGAATTTCACGATACATTTTTTACAGTGTGGTTTAAAAGCTGCCGAGAGCATGAGGTCTTTCCAGGTTAAAGGGGAGAATATTTACTGATAATATAACGTATAGTTTAAACTCTCCTTCAATATCTGGCATTTATACACTACATATTAATGCCTTATAGATTTTCAGTATATTACATAAATTACATCCATCAAATGTCCACTTTATTGACCGCGTGGCTAACCTGCCGCTGACAGGAGGCAGAGATTAGTTCAATTTTTCTTTCCCTACACCATTAAAATACCACTGGCATTTTTACTTTTGTTTGCATCATTTTCAGGTGCAGCTACCTCGCAACACCGCAGCCCCGAGACTGAATAAACAGAAATATCTCAGGCATAACTTCTAGACCTGGTCGTGAAAATAAAAATTAGTTAAGCAGCCTCCGGGGCAGCCCGAATAAAAACTGTTGGAGGAAAGAGAGAAACGCTGCTTCCAACACAGATCCGGGCTGAGAAGAATAAAAAGGAGGCTCATTTGTAGAGAAATTAAGAACATTTTAAGAATCACCTAATTATTGGGAATCAATGCAAACTTCCACCCTCGTCGGCTGCTGGTATTCAGCTTTCTCACTGCAGCTAATAACACGGTCAATGGACCGTAGCCGGCACTGTGGAGAATGAACCACCTACAACAACAAGGCAGGGAAGGATGACAGAGGAGCCCTGGGTACTTTGTGGACTGCTGTGAATCAGCAGAATAGAGATGACACTGTTTTTGGCCGCACATGAACTCGCGAGCTGTTTTTCCTGAATCATAAGCTGCGGTGTGCGCTGCCGCCTGCAGGAAACACACAAAACATCCAAAACAATTTGCAGCGGCGGCACGTCGGCCGGAATCACACTGTCGTAGCAAACGCTGAGGCAAGTCGTTACACAGCTGTTTATCTTTATTTATATTTCTGTTGTATACACAGCGAAAAGTAAACACCCCAGATACAGTGTAATTTAGTGCGGCGCTAGATCTGTAAAGTTGAAGGGCGAGTGAGCAAAAAGTTGAACTGAGAACAGCCAAACTGGAGGCAGCACAGTTTTCATATTTAGCCTCTAATGTGGGCGCCCCTCTAAAAACACTGACTCCTACTGTACACTTCCCATAATGCAGTTCAGTAGAGACTCAAGTGATGTCAGTTAAGTATATTTCTCAGACTGAGATTGCTTGCAAAAATAATTGATATATAGTAAAACAGTAACTGAATCAATTACAAAATCAAACACAAACCATTTGCTATATACTATATGTTGAACTAGTAAGAAGCCTTTCATTTACAGCGGGAGTACTTTACATTACGATATGACTCTAAATCAGCATCACTTATTTAAAGGTATTTCTGAGAAAAATATATTCTCGACCATTTGACGAAACATTTAAATATATTTAATTGATTTCTAGAAAAAAAAAATTTACGTTGTTTTACAAGTTTATCACGACATCACGTTTGAAATGATAGATTTTAGTTTCCTAGTTTAGTGAGATCTCTAATAGATGTTCTTTTAATCTATAATTATATATCAAGATCTGATCAGGACTCACATTCATGAAATGTGGTAATTATTAAAGATTAGTTGATTTAAACAAGCTGCCAGTATACCCCCCCCCCCCACCCCCCCACCCCCACATGACAGTGAACCCAGACGTGTGGAGCCTGCAGTTGGTCCACTGACCCAGATCGTGACCCCAATTGGTGCGTTAGTAGACTGCAGCTCGCCCCCACTTACTCAAACAGCAGTATGTGTATTTTACCGTGAAAGACGTATCAGTTTACTCGACTCTCAACTTCACCAGAGAAAGCAATCCCGTTGGACGTCCCTGAAGCTCCGAGCACTTGCAGAGTAAGGATTTCACAGCTCTTTGATTACTCTGGAAAATATCTCTGCAAAATCGATAGCGTGAATGCCTGGCTGGTGGCCGACCCCCCCCCCCCCCCCGTATCCATTACCATAACATCAGTCTGCAGGTAAAATCCGATGCCTGCTGTGGGCTCCTGATAAAGTCTGCCAGCAGGTTTCAGTTTCCTGTCTTTTCATCAAAGTCTGCTGCACCATATTTACTACACTATCTCTCCAGCCTAACAACCTGCACATGACAGCCTCAACAAGTTCATCAGCGGACGTATTAATTGTGTTTACCGTCTGCAAACGGAAAGACATCGCTCTGGGAGGTTTTGAGGGTAGAAGCCCAAATAATTCACAGAACAGGTTTTGAAAAATCAAGACCCGAAACTTCTCGGGTTGACTCTAAATGTCAGAAAGATGAATGAGAAAGAGCTTCTGTAATGGACGGGCATCGCGCCTCGAGGGGAAGGACCGGTAAACCTCAGCTGCTTCGAACCGAAGAAACAGGAGAAGGCTTCAACAAGGCCTGCACAAGCCGGCCATCATTAAGATATCAAATTCAAAGGCTGCGGTTCTCACTGTAGTTTGGTCAGTCGCTGACTTGCGGCGGTAGAATTTCATAGTGTGTAGCTATCCCTCTTCTATTATGCTTTTTGAGAATTTTTAAAAGCCATGGATTTGTATGTAATAATACTGACTTTTCTATTAATTTGCACACAAGTTTTGGTTTCTAGAGGCATTAAATGAAATGAAAACAAAATATGAAAAAACTCAAAGTAACTGCAAGTCTCCAGAGCTTAAGTCAAAATCTCTCCAGTGCCGTCTGAAACAAGGAAATAAGTCATGAAAGAGCTTAATAAGTGCACTGTTCTTTTTTTAGATTGAATCAATGGGCCAGCCATTTTCTATGATGATATATTGTCAACATCTCCACAAGCCGTTGGTGCCCAACTCGGATCTCAGATCTCATTATGTCAGAGTGTGCCGAGTGTCCATTCATCTATTCATTAGTACACTGCTGCATAACGTATGCAGGACGACGTGTCATCTGAAAATAACTTGCCTGGATTCAAAGTAAAGAAAAAACATTAAAACTAAGGGTGAGATCCTCTGAAAGTCGAGTGCTCATCAAAATGTAGGTGTAGTCTAATTGAGTGTTTCAGAAATGTTCTGTGGCGTGAATAAAACTTCTGTAATTAATGTAAACACAGCTTCTGAATTTCAGTAGCTTATTACAACCAAACTCTGAATGTCGTTCGGCTCCAGCAAGTCTCCAGTGTTCTGATCAATGTAGGACCGAAGGGGATGTGCGCTAATATCTAATAGATAATAATTAATGTACATTATTTTAATATAATACACAAACTAATGGAGCTGCCATGCAAGGAGCTCGCCTACCATCAGGAGTTATTTGGGGTTCAGTTTCTTGCCCCAGGACACTTCGGCATATGGACCAGGGATGGTGGCACGAGTTACGCACGATTTAAATAGTCGTTATAATCTCCAAAATCGATTAGCGCGTGCGACGATCGTTCTTCCTCATTTCCTGTTTTTACGGTTGGTTGTAATGCGTCACTCCGGTCAGAAGGTGGCGGTAATGCGCCTAAATGCATTGAACAGCATGGGGAAGAAGAAGAACACGCTGAGACGTCGCGGTGCGAAACATGAGGCAAACATGCAAAGACAACTCGAGGCGTCAGACAGTTCTGCGTGGGACTCCTTCGAAACACAAATAAAGGAGAGGCGCAAACCGTGAAGGTAAAACTAGCAGAAAATATATTTGATTAAAAATCGAGCAGTTCTGAGCGAATACGAATAGTAGTTTTGCTTAAAATGCTTAATTCCTATCATGGACTGGAGGAACCAGGTATCGGGTCACCAACTTTTCGATTAGCGGGCAACCCGTTCCACCGTCTGAGCCTCAGCCACCGCAGCATCATGTCATATCTCTAATACTACAAATAAATCTATCCTGAAAGGTAACCAGCATGTCTTAGCCACCTTTGAAGATATCTGAGTGGAAGATGAAGGCATACTGCGCCTTCAAAAAAGCCGAGCACACGCAGTGTACCACACACAACGGCGACATCACACACAACAGCCAGAGTCCCGTCTTGGTTCGGACCTTTGTCGCATCTCATTTCCATTCTGTCGCTCTCTGCTCGGCTTTCTGTCACTTTATACTGTCGGGTCCTCGGGGGGGGGGTGAGGAACCGCACTCAATCATTGGATGAGTGAATACTGTAATGAGAAAAGAGCTGGTGGAGACAGCTCGCCGTTCCACGCAGCCCGCATCACAAAGAACATCGACGCCAAGCCCGTCTCAAAGTTTTTCCGATGAAACAGAGGACTACTTTTTTGTGCATCCGGCTGAGATGACCTGAACGCGTTTCCCACAACGTATTCACCACCAGCCAAATTCAGGTCAGCCAGTCTCACAGCTCTTCCTCACCTCCTATCGAGTGATGCTCATATTTTCGGTGGTATGAGGTCATGTAACAGTTGCAACGCGTCCTCACACCCTGAAGACAAAAAGGGTCGGATGTCAGCGCCGTCCAAAACCCCACAGTACGGAAGCCGATTCCATCTCTCGGGGTTATCCGGCCTCACAGAGCAGAACATCAGCCGTCCTGGATAACCGGCACCACAAAGATCCGTTCCCTCTGGGGTTTTTTTTTTCTTCTTTCTTGGACCAGCAACAAGCACGTTAAAGTCAAAGAGGCTGCTATTAATTACACAAGACATCACCCGGACCACAAATTAAGTATTTGGTATAAAAATGAGATGAAATAATGACTCCAGTGGGGGAAATTAGGTAACAGTAGACTAGAATGGAGTAAAATGCTGCAGAAACTCTGGAGATAATCTCTGGATGAGGTAAGGTTACAAATAAGTGTGAGAATTATTAGCTCGAGTCGCCTAGGATACGATACGATACACTTTATTGTACCTATGAGGACATTTTTAGTATATGCGAGTCTTTCATTTGCTATTTTGACCATTGATAAATAAAACACTGAGCTGTGTTGAGTGTCATGAGTTTGGTTCACACCCCGAACCAGTCGGACCTCTGGAGAAAGTCTGTTCCTCCATTTCTTTCTAGTATCAATTATAGCACCGAGATATTTGTCAAATCAACCTGTCCAATAAGGATACTCGTTCTATCTTTGACCACATTATACTCCCACAGCTGGATCTTCACGGCGAGCTAAAAGCGGTAAAAACTGCTCAGCATCTTCGTATCGGACAGTTCCACCAACTTCCCACATTAGATACAAACCTGGTTGCATTTTTTTTTGTGAAAGTTAATTATGATATGCTATCTGCAAATACAATTTTTCTTTATGCAAAGGCATTCTTTTCTTATCTCAACATTCTACTGACGGAGAGATAATTCATAGCGGAGGATATATTCAGTTGCATAGCAACCTGCAATTATGCATGCTGTCTGGAGAGAAGATACTCACTCACTGTGTCCCTTCTCCATTTCTTCCCAACTACACTACACTAGTTCCTTCTTTTTTTTCTTTTTTTTTTTTTGCAAAGGGATCGGACACGATAAACACATTAATTAGCAATGTCAAGTAGATTCACGGCAGCCCGTCATGTGAATGATCAAACATTTTGCCGCTAAATTAATCAAATTCTAATCTTATGCAGAAAATACTCAAAAGTCGAATACTTCACGAGAACAGACAGTGCCAAAATCAAAAGCAGCAGGGGGTGGAGTGGCAGAAAATGGCTGCAGTGGTGCTCAGGAGGGGAGGAAATTAAGTATTCTGCAAGGGTGGTGTGTTGCATCTCAGCACCGGCGTGGAAATATCCAACTGAGCTGCAGAGCGCCACTTCAGGGTCACCAAATCTGTCGTTTTCAGGATAGTTTATTGCACGTGCCGCTGCTAATAAATCTCCAACAATATGGGAGCACCTGGAAAGCCTTGGGACTGACTCAGCTGACTCTACATCAAGAGGATCTTCGCCTCCGCTGCGGCGGTTTTATAAAAGTCAAATGTAAAAAAAAATAGAGACAAAAAGGAAGAAAGTGCCAAAAAGCATTATCTGCACAGACAGACTTCACTGATGTCCGAGAGGGAGGCAGGGTCGCCGCAGAAGTTCAAGGATCATTGACCGCCGCGGTTCATAATCACCTGGAGTGAGCCGGTGCCTCCAGGCTGTTATTCGGGAGACCACAGGCTAAAGCAAAGACATTGAACTTCTCATTTCTACCGCGCACACGTCGTGTTCCAGCTGAACTGTCGCGGGCAGCAACTCCACCTCCTGCCACATCCAGTTTCTGAACATTTCAATTTTCAATGTGCGATGGGTTTAAATCTTCTTTCTATGCTTCTATATATTGTTTATCGTGATTAAAGATGTCTTTATATGTAGTATGCTAAAGTCCCTGTGATCTCAAACTTTCCCTGAAAAACAGAAAAGTGCAGTGACGGTCCTAAAAACACTGGATGTCAATCATTTGGGCCATTTTGGCAAATGAGGCGCAGTCGGGATGACAAAGGGTGAAACGAGTAAGACATTTAAACAAAATCCAAGAGCGGCACAGATGATCCTTTTTGCTTGCTATTTCAAAGAACTTTTTTTTTTTTTTTTTTTTACACCAGGCAGGTATTCATATAATCGGGAAACATGAGACAGACTAGTGAGACAAATGGTAATATCTCAAACACCAGGCGGTGCCGCGAAAAGTACTCCATGGGTGGCTATTTACCGGGGTACTCTTTTTACTTTCCTGAAAAACATGAAAGTTTATGAATAATTTAGAATATTTTTTTGTCAAAATGTAAAACAAAAACCCAGCACTAATGCAACTTTTACAGCTATAGTTCAGCGGGTCAAGTATTGGATACGTGGTTCAAAGTCTTTTTTTTTTTTTTCATTTCCTCTTGTGATTCAGGCACACATGATCACATTGATTTTTGTGGGCCACGCGGCTGGAAAGAAAAGCAGAATTTAGTAACTGTCAGGTTTCTTAGCATAGTTTTCACGTCACGGTGCTGCGCAGCATTCACGCGCAACAGAAGCAGTCGCTCAACATATTAATCCACCCCTCGTATTTCCCATAAAAACTCATTAGACTTTCGGAGGTAACTACCCGCAGGTACGGGGAGATCCATCAGTGAACGGTGTGATCCTCATGTCAATTTGTATGGCACGGACTCATTACCACCTTCTCTTAGAGCTTTCCAGTGCCCTCAGTAAGTGGAAACGACAACCGAGTGACCTCAGAGCCGGGAACAACTGGCACGTGAACCTCATTAAGACCGAATGGAAGAAATGTGCAGGAGGGAAGCCAAGTGAGGAATCCGCCGTGCCATTAGTCCCTATGCAAACACAGACTAATGAGCGAAATCATCATGAAAAGTCTCATTGCATTAAGTTGTGGGGAGTGGCAGGCTGGTCAAACTTATTAAACTGTTCCTCATTTTTCTGATAATCCTCTGGGTTTTTTTTCTTTTTCTAACGGATAACTGAGATCCCTGCAGCTTTCTTTGGTGTAACTACGTCTTGAAAGGGACTCGGGTCAGTGGGAAATTTCCGTTGTGCATTGGACCGCTCCATGAGGTAGTTATGCCTTATGGGTGAAATGCATAGAATTATTAATACGCATGAAGGTATCACTTGACTAATGCACACCATGTGCAAATTAAAGTAATCTGATGATTTAATCTAAATATATTTTATGAGTTTGAGCAGTGCAGCCAGAACTACAGTTCATTAGGAGTTAACTACTATTTATTAATGTTTCATTTTTTTTCTCTCAGTCTTTGCAGATCCCTCTGCTCCAATCAAATGTTAAGGAACCAATCTTCAGTTTTTGATTAACTCAGAGTGAAGTTAATGAATCAGGCTTTTATTCATTCACAAATGAATCTTTAAGTAGGCTGTAAATTGGCGTTTAAAACTACCGATTTCCAAATAACTACAGCAACGACTGAAAAGCTGCTTATTTCGATGGATAGTACTGATATTGTGTTTGTGTTTTTCAAAGAAAATAAAATTAAAAAACAACACAGCGAAGAAGTTTGTTATTACTATAAACAGCATTAAAAAAATGAAAAACAATCACAGTTATCTTTGTTCCAAAACTCACTCTGCTCACACCGAGTTTGATCTGTGGGATCATAATCTGAGTGTTTCAGGTATTTTTTTTGACTGATTTGTTTTAACCACAGAAAGTCTGATCCATTACTTATCATTTGTTTGTTTGCTCTGTGTATGCCAGCCATCAAATGTGCCTCATTATACTCTGTTAAAACACTGGAATGGTTTCTCAGCATGCAGCACTGTGAGCTGCAGAGCAGCATGATACAAAATAAACAGCAGCCAGGAGTTTTAATTACCGATATGTCGGTGTCCATCAGTGAGCAGCTGGAGCAGGAGACTTGGGGTTACGAACGTAACCGCTACGTATCTATTTCAGTGACATTTTGCAGGTGAACTCTGCCTTTGTAATGTTTGTTGAAAACTGCATTAAACCCGGGAGCACGGCAAACCGTGAAATATACACGCCAATCCGCGACAGCAAAATGTGAGATAGCCACGCTTTGCGCTGTCTAGGTGTGAAAGTTACATGTAACAAAACAGATTTGAATAGTAACGGGGCTACAAAAATGTGCGTAACTTAGGTGCTGATTTGGATCCACCTTCGCATCTATGATCCTGGGTGAGTGGGTGGGTGAGTGGGTGGGTCGTTTTCCTTATTAGAAAACCATTTGAAGGACTCAGAAGGTCTTAAAATTTGAGCTCTTTGCTCTATAACAGAGTTGTGAGCGTTATGAATGCAAAAGAGACCTTCACACCATCTGCTTGGCAAACAGAAGCTTGTTCAAGGACCTGATGGGGAAGGAATAAACATTTACATAACAGTGTTTGCTTTGGCACAATCAGTAGGACTATATGGCCAGATGATCCTTCATTAAAGCCGTTCCATACCAGTCAAATTCTCCTTTTTTTTCCACACAGTCTTTTAGCACTGGTCCGTGTTGAGTGTTGACCTGTATTTACTCGTGGCATTCGATGATTTAAGTGATGCCATCAATAGAAAGATATTGCCAATCTCTCCACCCAGCTCAAACGCCACTTCACGCCCACCAGCTGATTTATCCTCACAATGATGCAACTAACGACCACTCAAACAAAAGTGTTACGAAGAGGGCTGGAATGATCCACCTTTCCCTCCTCTTTATTTAGCTTTCAGCTCACTTTGTGGACTTGGCCTTGTTTTTTTTTGGTATTTTTTTTCCCCGATGAACCCAGTGAGAACGTTACCTTTTTGTTTGCCCGGCTGCAGCCTCGTGACTCACGCGTTTTCCTCGGTTATTCACTTCAGTAACGACGCCGACCGGCTTGAAAATGATCACCTGGGGCATCCGGATGAGCTTCAATTGTGAAGACCATCTACTCTGATTTGCCAGCGTGTGAGCTTAATGCCAAAATCTACAATTCATCCAGGCAAAGCAGTCAATCCAGCCCCGACATTAACCCTTTCATTAGGAGCTGGATTAGAGCCGGTCGACACGACAAGAGGTTTTCTCTCTGTAGAGTCACGCATGAAACATCCCGTAAACTTACGATGGAGATTCGTTTTTTGAACACACTGCATATTTATGTATTTTTTCTCCATTAATTTTTATGTAAATTAATTCATCACTTAAAGGCCTCGTGGACTTCCCTCTGCTGTGGAACAGATGGTGCAGGTCAAGTCATCTCAGAGCTGCAAACCCTCAAAGAATTAAATTAGTGTGGGGTTTCATCGGAAAGGTTCAGTGTCCCGTGATCGGCACTCTGATAACACAGAGGACTCGAACTATGTGGGTTTAATTTGAAAAGAAAGTTTGCAACATGTTTTTGTTGGCCACTTCTCTTCGGTTGAAAAAAAAAAAAAAAAAAAAAAAAAGGGGGATGAAAAGATTCTCAAACGGCGGCAGCATGACGAGGCGTTCGGCGTTTTTTGACGTTCGGCGAGAGTTGAAAAATTTTCAACTTTTGGGCAAAAACGCTGCGCAACCAGCGTCACTTTTAAACCCAGCCGACCAATCACAGGGAAGGAGGGGCGGGACAAATGCCACAAAGACCGGACGTCACATCCGACATGATGAACAGCGATGGAGGAGAATGATGGAATTTTGGGCCGAATTTTTAGCCTGTCACTGTTCTTACAATATTATATTAATATTGTATGTAATTGTCAGTAACTTTTTTTTTTAGTATATTTAAGTAAAACACTTGTATATTCAAGTTCTAATTTATTTATATATCTGCCCACTGCAGTTTTTGTTTACACAGCATAAAAGGCAAACAGAAATGTAAGTTATATTTATTTGATAAGGCTATGATGAAGCTTGTGCTTTAATAGCGGCATAAGATGGACAGAAAAAGACTCTTTAATCGTTGGTGATAAAGATTAGTTTGAGTTGATCGTGATGATCATGATCGTGACAGGCTGAAGGCGTAGTGCTGCTCCTGATAAAAAATACACTTCATTTGTAAAATCTCTTTTAGGGAAACTACTGTACCATCTGGTCAGAGACTACAGATGAAAATGAGCCTTTTGGGGGTATTTACAGCAATGTTCATGAGTTGAAACTAGCTGAACCCTAATCAAAATACTTTCTGGATCAGGTACTAATCAAATTCATGACACATTCCCTCATCAACATTGGCACAAATAGCCTCATGAATCATGAGCTTCAAAACGTACCTCGTGCTTAATGAGTGCCGTGCCGTAGGAGGGTTAATTCAGACGAAGCAGTCGCTCTTTAATGCACACAATTCTATAGTTTTCCTTGCGGACATCAGCCGAGGTCTTTTTTTTGTTTTGTTTTTTCCATCTGTGCACTCGACAAAACAATGCAGCCGAGTGCCAGAGCACGACTTCACAGTACAGTATTTCTGCAGCTTTAACAAAGCCAACAAAACACACGTACAAAACAGAATGCCCATTGTTTCTGAAGGAGGGAGGGGAGTTGGGGGGGGGGGGGGCTTTGTGGCAGCTACGGGCCGATCCGTCGACTGGAGCCACATCTGCATGCATTAGGTTTCGCTGTTCGCGATCAATAGTGGAGAAGCTTCAAAGAGGACGGCAACGTGCCAGAGGCCTCCGCAGAGAAGACGTGCTGGGCTCCGAAAGCATCGGGGTGCGTGCATCCCGACTTCTATTGTGCTGTGTGTTTTACATTTGCCCCCTCACAGCGAGCGAGCAAAGACTTTTATCAACACCTCGGCTCTGGACATAAATAGATCTCTTCAGAGAGGAGCGGGGAGAGAACGAGCGAAAGGAACAGAGCGAGACGTGGTTCTCCGAGTACACAACAAATAAGAGGGACACGGAAAATGAGCGAATTATGTATAAAGCTTGGTTCGGGGTTTGTTTACAGAATGGAAGACACTGAGACTCTGCGGCCAAATATATGAACATCTGAATATTGAATATTACGCAGTTGTTAAAGTCTCTTGTTTATTGTGGAAACTGGCTGCGAGGATTTGCCAGAAGAGCATCAGAGAGGTCCAACCCTGTAGATGGGTGATGAGGCCCGGCTCGCGGTTGCTATTTCAGTCACAAGTGTGTTGGACGGGGTTGAAGTCGGGGCTCTGAGCCGGCCAGTCAACTTCCTCCACACCGAACCGGGAATTCTGCGTCTCTGTCGACTTGGCTTTGTGCACTAAGGTGCTGTGAAAAAGGAAAAGAGACCTCCACAGACCGTTTCCACCAAGTTGGAGGCACTTTGTTGTCTAAACTATTGTTGCATTAAGAATTCGTTTAACTGGAACTAAGAGGGTTAGGGTACTCAAAACTACGTCGCTTGGGATGTATGATTCTTCCAGGAGGGGCGGGGAGGTCCCGGTCAAAGAGGAAACACTGCATTTTCTAGTTAAATCTTATATTAGAACGATTGATTTGACACTTTTCAGACCAGTCTGGCCACACAAGAGTGACCTGCACTGTAGTATACACTTAGGGAACATATGTGTAATTGTAGATGCAGGAAATACGCGTATTCAGCTGGTTTGGGTGGAGCTCAGCTATGTGAATAAATGTTCCTAAACTTGACCCTCGGACGCTTTCATTTGGTCAAAGTAGCTCTCGGAGGAAAAACGGTCGGAGGCATCTGGTCAACACATTGAGAGTAGGGATGCTTGCTGAAAGTTGCTTTATGACTAGAAGTCGACTGAATATATTAACAACAGCATAAGTTTAACTTAATGAACCTCCTGATTCAACAGCTTGGACTTTGCTTTCACCACAGAACGGTTTGGTGCTGAAAACGAGGCATCTGGCCACTTTACAACTGTAACTAAAGCAAAGACGAGTCCGGCGAAACAGCGGAGGTCATTTTCGTCATCGTCTCAGGAAGCCGCGTGACTTGAATACGAGAATATCTTTGATAAGAACAAGAAAAAAATTACACGATAACTGCACAAATGAAAGATGTCTATTGGAGTGTGCCCGTCTTCTGTGGCGGTATAATGAAATGTGCCGGCTCTTGTTTCACATCAGACGATATGAATACAATATTAGTCATTAACAGAAAACGGTGATGATGGTTGTTGAAAGATGGCAAATTAGTTTCCCACCTACGTTGGACCGCGGATCTAAAAAGGTAGAAAAAAATTTAAAAAAGAAAGAAAGCCCGTGCATACTTGAGGATTAATTGCAATGCCAGCTGCCAAACGTGGACACATTTGCTTTGCAGGATGCGAAGCGAAAAGGACTCCATCATTACAATGCAATCACACGGTGATTGGAAATCCTCGACGGCACGGCAAAAGAGGCATAGGATGGGTCTGATTACAGCCATCGAGGAGAATAAAAAATATTGACACTCTCGGCGCGAGTCGCACTGCTCTCTCCTTTTGTCTCCTTCGTTTTTAAAAAAAAAAATTGTATTAACTGTTATTTTGAAGACAGTCAACACCTGAGACATCAAACAGAAGTCAGAGGAGGACACAAGCCGCGCAATTATAATTTAGCTGCCCCGCAGTAATTGATGCTCTCGGGATTCGGGAGCGATTCGCGGGTATTAGCTATACATGAGGATCATAATGTTGATGGAGGAACCATTAATATGCCCCGAGTGTGTGTGGTAATAATAAAACTTCCAGTAAGTAAAACTAATGTTCGACAGGCTCTAGTTTTCATTAGGCCTCCCACAACATTGCCAAACACTTCTCTACATCATTGTGTGTTGCTAAAATAAAAAAAAATAAAAAATAAAAAAATACAGCTAATATTCTTATGAACTTAGGGAAAGTTGATTCTGGTGACAACCGTACTCGCACTGGAGGCAGTTTTTCTAGTTATGCAGTAATGAGGCTGGTGTGAGATTGACCTTGCTTAAATGGCATTGCTAATAATGCCATTAGGACCACGATCAGGGGCCATTTAATCACCTACTTTATTGCTGCTAATTTCCCAGGTTGTCACGCCGGCTACATTAGCGGCTTTTGCACTTTTAAAGCGAAGACCCCGAACAGGTTAAATTAAGTTCAAAAGCTTTGTGAAAGTTTTCAGCATCGAATGTAATTTTCGCACTTCGCTATGACACGCCGCTGCTGAGAAGCTGAGCTCTGCAACAGCCTAATCAGTGACACATAATGCTCCTAATCCCGCTGAAATCCTTGATAAGTCACCCCTTGCCAAACAACATGATTTGTGACAGATTCCCGCCACGTGTCCCACCGCTTACGTGACCCGCTTACGGCACCTCGCCGTCCCTCTTTAGCAGCCCTCGGCACATGACATCGGCTAACGGCCGCCCTCCCCTGGGTTCCCGTTTGCATTATTTGACTTCTTTGTGATAACGGGCAAAAGACGTCTTGTCATTTGTCCTCGGAGAGCCAGCGGAGTCGTCCTAAGTCCCCGCTCTTCTGAGGCAGGAATTACACTCTGAAAAGCCTTTCTTTCCTTGAGACAAAAGGCGGCGGGCGAGGAGAGAGCCGTGACGCCGGCGGTGGGTGATGGAGGCTGTAATTGGGGCCGCGCCTCACTAACCGCACAGCGAAAAGGTGTAACAATGGGCGATGGAGTGACATACGGCGCCAATGAGTTGTTAGGGGGTGAAACTCTAAAATAACCACGAGAGAAGCCGAGTCCTGAGCGCCTCGAGTTTCTGAAGACGCTGTTTGACTAGTTTCCTGTAACGTTAACCTATTCCCAGCCCTTCTTCTCGAGTTGAGTTGCGCAGTCATTATTCATCACGGCGCGATACATCACACATCCCGTGAAACTCCTCTGCTTGAGCTTTCCAACCGTTACAGTACCTCGTCCGCGTGATGAAGCGCAGCAGAGAAAATAGACTGTATGGTTGTATCAGTTTCAATCATCGTTACAGTCTGCATTCAGCTCCGCGTCCATCTCCACACCAGCTACTCTTGATCGTGCAATTCCCGAAGTCTTGATTCCTTCATGGCGTATATGGTCCATATCGACATAAACAGCGGAACTTAACCTTTTCTGATGATACCGCTTGTTTTCTCTGTACGACAGCTTTAGCTTATCTGGTTTTGAAATCACAGCTAACCTCTGTACTGTCTCCAACATAGGGCTGACATTACTTCCCGCTTTGTATATAAAAATTAAACACTAATAACGTATTCGTGGGCGGCGTTATTAGCACATATCACAGGGGTGTACGACCTGAGCGTGAGTCCCTGGTTTGGGCCCCTGGCCACCCTGAGTCATTCATGACTTGTATTTTCTGTCGGGCACTCTGCAAATGTTTTTTTCCAAATTGCTGAGTCATACAACGTCCCACAAACATGGTTCAGATATTGCCAGATTCTACGCAATCCCCTCTACACAATTATAAAATAGATATCTCTACTGATGATAATTTATGGTGAGATGCATATAAAAACGTAATAATTTCATAAAAACTAATTTCTTTTCCCGATATAAAGGCTAATATAATTCATCTCTAGGTATTATCAAATCAAATGATGATGCATTTGGATAGCTTAGACTGTCCTGAAAAAAACCAAGATGCAACATGAACGCTCAGCCCCTAATAGGACCAAGTTATGAGCTTAAAAGCGAAGGTAGTGAAATTCCCCTGAAAACAGCCTCCGGTTCAAAGGGTTAATGGTGTGTCTATTTATTTTTTCACTGACAGTGTGGGAGTTAGTTAGTCCAAAATGAAACAGATCATGATCCCCCAAGGACGATGACCCCCGACAGCAGGACAGCGCCACCGTGAGGTCGTCACCGCTTCAGCAAGTCGTTTTCAAAAACTGCAGCTATACGGAAAAAAACAAAAAAACAAACTGCATGCAGCTGACCAGTGAACAGCATGACAGCGGTCATAGTCCAAGTCTATCTGACACTAAATGGTACATTAAATCTGTCTCTGCCTCAAAACAAACAGAGCGGCCGGCGGACAAGACTGCTCCTGACAGGCGGCCATGTCCACCCGGCCTCTGTGAAAGGTGAGCGCACCACATCGGATCTGTAAAAGCATTGTTACATCAGCATCACAAATCTGAAGCACATGTCGAAAAATAGCCCGCCGGGAATAATATCAGGTGGCAACTGAGCCCAAACTAAACCTGGAATCCAAACACACTTTCAGTTAAAAACCGAAGCCTCGTTCAAAGCATTCAGCTGTTGTGCCATTTCGTCTGGAAAACTTTCAAATAAGACTCTACTTTTTGTGTTATTTAATAAACCCGAAATCTTATGGTCTTCCCTCCAATGAGTCACATCTTTAATACATTAGCTCTGTCTAGAGATTACAGTCCAAAATTGCAGCTCCACTGCTGACAGGATCTCCGAGGAGACAAACACACATTTAACTTCACTGCAGAGCAATTCAGTTCCAATACAGCAGTGATAATCTTCCAGAGATTGTTTTGTCCTTGTGCCTCGATAAACAGCAACTCCGAGCTGTGAACTCAGCGTGAACCAAAAATGAAGCTGGAAAGTCTCAACCGCAGATCAAATATTGTCATTGTTATTAACAGGAGCAGTGTGTAGGAGGATCCACTGGCAGTAATGGAGTATAATATTCATAATTATGGTTTCATTAGTGTGTAATGGCCTGACAGTGATTATATATAGTGGTGTTTTCAACAGCTTTAAACGGGCCCTTCATATCTATACAGGGAGCGGGTCATCTTCCACGGAGACCAACACCTTTCTACGGTAGCCCAGAATGGACAAACCAAACACCGGGGGCTTTTAAAAAAAATTATTTCTGTACTGCTATTTGCTGCTATATACTGGCTCCTTTGAGACAATGAACAACAACAACAACAACAAAAATTTCTGTAAGATGGCACTCCTTGCAGGGTGCATCATTTTTGTTCTTTCTGAAGCAAAAACCCCTGGCAGGCTCCCGATGAGGTTCTAATGAAACGAATCACGGAGCATCAGGCCGTGCATACACTAAAGCACCGAGCTGGATGCGTTGCTGTCTGGCTGCGGTATTGCGTCGGCCTTGTTTCTGGAGGAATTGCACTCTCACATCGTTGCGTCCAGGCTCAAGGAGTCAGTGTTTTGAGATCAATCAAGGCTAAGCCTGTTCGTATCCTCTCCTCACCCTTGGCACAACAAACAGCCTCATGCACCTGATCACAGGGGCTTTGGTAGGCTCAAGGCTATCCCCCACTTTTTTTTTTTTTGGATGGACGGGAGGTGTTTGTGCTGCAACATAAGCCTCGGCCCCGTCACCTCCTGCACAATGGAGACCGTTTTGTATTCATGATAAGCAGCAGATGAAAATTCTTCCTAAAATGGGGGTTTGATTAATCTGGCGGTAAAAGTCGTGCAGGGCGACCACTTTAAGATGCAAACTCCTCTTCCATTAGTTTTGTGGCCATTATCACAATTATCTATTTCCAGCACGCCTAATCTTCGCTTTAATCTGCAAGGATGGCGCTGCCGTTGCGAAAGCAAGAGCACATCTCAAATGAGATCCCAACTCTGACCTTGATAAGTGCATAAAACTGCCAAAGGCCGGTCCAACTCAGAGCAATAAATATGGCGCTGGGAACACAACAGCTACGAGCTACACTCTCTCTCTCTCTCTCTCTCTCTCAGGTACTCAAATGTTTGGCGGAGAGCCACTTTGGACAGAACAAATCATCGCAGCAGCTGCACTTATCTATGGATATTTTTTTCTGTCCTGTCGCAAAATGAGGTGAATAAAAAGCCAACTGTGCCCTGCGCTTTCCTTCGTTTTATCTGTCTTAATCAGGCGGAAGCCGAGCGGCACAAACGTTGAGGGCCTTCTGTTGTTTATCAGGGTTCCGCTTTCTATCAATTAATGGAGCATTTTGCGCCGGCTAGCAGGCTGCATCCATAATTAGTAAGTTAACAGCAGCATGTTTCCTCATCCCCGGCCAAGTGTTGTCAAGTGACACACTTGATGAGTGAATCCAAAACCTGACTGTTAAAATATCTGAGAGTCGGTTCGGATCTTCACTGGGGATTCAACACGCCGGACGCTGTGGCCGACCCTCAGTAAAGTCAAGGGATTTCTTTATTCGGTTGTCTGATGAAACATCGGTGCAACGACGTGATCTCTACTCTGGTGCAGCCCTGTTAAACAGTAGCGGTTTACAGTAGTGACGATAAGATGACTAGTAAAACGACCGAAAACCTTAAACCCCTTAAAATAATATACATGTGGTTAAAGCCGTGGAACGGACACGGTGTCCAAGCTGAAATAATCTGTCTGAAATAAACTTCCGCGTCGGGGAAGCCGCGTCAACAGCGTCGCTGCGCAATGTCGTTACCGCAGCGACTCATGCGGATGGGTTGGAGATGTCCGGACAAACCAAATCTGATCTGTTCACTTGCAAATTACAGTGCAGACAGCGTGTCCTAAACATCTGATTGGAGAAAAAATAAAATATCGGATTTGCCTGCAGTCTGAACAAAGCCTTAGAAATGTTTATCAATATATTATAAATCAGTAGCAAAAAAATGATGACAGATGTTTGGGGCTCTAGAGGGGAAAAAAACAAAAAACCTCTTCAGTACATCCGTGATCATATCACGACCAAGCCAGACATCTCTGACTTTTTGAAGCTTCAGAACAAAGTCTTGGGTTGAGTTTGAAGCCTTGTTAAAACCCCTGAAGGCAAATCAGTAGCGTTATTCGTGCCTAAGTGAGAGTTCGTGCTGCTGGAGAGAATGTGGAAGAGAAAAACCGAAGCAGAGGAGAAGAAAACCAGAGAAATCTACACAACAACACAAGTTAGAAACAGTCCCTTTTCAAACAGATTGAAGTGATATTCAGACAGTACGAAGCATCAAGAAAAACAAATCTTTACTTTTAATTACCGAGGAGCCAAAAGGTGAAATCCGCAGCGAAGAATTCGACGAGAAAAAACAAAAAAAAAGAAGCTAAATTTATCTTTCAAAGGAACAATAAACTCAAAACGTTTTCTGTACGTCGCACAGCTTGACTTCTGACTGGTAAATGTCAGAACGGTTAATATCGTCCAACAGCTTAATGCACACAAGAGAAGGACGTGGGCGACGGAGCGGCTGAATGTGCTCCAACCACTCGGCTGCTGAAGCAACACGACTCCAGCACTTTACCTTGTTTCGAAATGCGAACAGAAAAGCTCACAGCCGGATTATTAGGTTTTAAGAACTACCCCCCCCCCTCCCACCCCCAATCTCCCTCCACCCAGCAGACAGACACGCACCCTTGCTCCAGTTAATTTTAATGTCACCGGGCCCGAACAGCAGCGAAAAATCACTGCTTGAGCAATTTTAACCTTAATGCCCAAAAGAAATGATGTTGTTTTCTCATCAGCAAACGGCTCCCAGCATGCAACTGTTTACTACAGTAGCCTGTGATTAATATATATATATATATATATATATATATATATATATATATATATATGTGTTTTTAAATTCTTTACATCAACAGACCCTGAAAGGACCAGGGAGATGCCATTGGTGGGACGCTTTGGATGTTTTTTTTTTTTTCCATTACATTCATCACTTCCTGTGAGCAGAATTTAAATTAGGCTGATTAGGAGAGTGTGATTTTTATACTGCGACATCACACGAATGAATCAATCCCCCCCCCTTTCTAAGCCACTCCATCAGCACTATTTGTCCATTTATAATCTTTAACATCCACAGCTCTATTTGTATTGTCAGTCTTCACACGCAGTTGGCTTTTTTCTTTTTTTGGGGGGGGCTTTCATCGCTTTTCGAGGTCGTTGCATTTCCCAACTCAGACATGTGGGAGCCTCACCAGAGGCCCCAAATGATACCCCATTCGTTTGTAGATAAATGTATGATGTCTCATAAATTTCAATTGGAATATGTATCCATGAACATTTTTTGTTGTTGCTATGAGCCATGAACTCTGATGCTCTCATCGCTGCTCTGGCATTTTTCTTGATGCTCGCACATCCTGCTGATATCGCTTGGCTGCTTTGCTTTGTAGTAACCCTCGCGCGCACAAATTTGCATCGAATTTCAACTATCTTCAATGTTTGGGATCATTTGCATGATGTTGTTTGCTATCTGACAGGGTGTGCACTTGGCTGTGTCGCAACTTGAAAGGACGCGTACGCAGAAAGGAGGGCTGAGATCAGGGCGACAGATGATGCTGGATGGCGGGAGCCGGAACAATCTGCTTACTCTCCTAATCTGTCCTTTTCTCCTAATGACACAATAAAGTCTACTATGTCTATTAAAGAGCCAAAAAGCATTTTTCATTTCCTCTCGCACAAAATTAGCACATCTGTGGTGGTGCTGGCGGGTGGGGAGGGCGGAGGGGGGTGGGGGTGGGGAGGGGAGGGCTGGTCACCACAACAGTTTGATGAAGGACAAGTGCTTAATAACGGCTCTGCATAAAACAACAGGCAACATTTTGAATATATTATTATGCACAGGATATTACAGGGCTTTTCAAAGTCCCTCCACAGCTGCATCCTCTTCGCAAATTTCAAGCCTATAAATCACGACAACTTAGCTACGAGCAGCTCTTGTCTGTAACATACCCGTGTATGAACGAACACCTATGACAGGATTATCATGACACTGAAGAGGAAGTCAGGTGATGGAGTATGAAGAGCGACACATTCCATTGTTGGTGTCTTGTGCGAATGTCAGTGTGAATTATTTTAATTTAGGTCTTTTTTTATTTTATTTTTTAGGTATGTAACGTAAATTACGTGTAGCTATGTTAACCCAAAACATCATCTTTTCCTAAACTGAACCAAACTTCGACTGTTTCAAAACATCAACCATGTGAAACATTAACCATGCGTTTCTAATTGTAACCGTGACAACAAACGTCCGCTGTGCTCGTCGAGGTCAAATTACGAATTCTGTGGTTTGGGTGTGAGGTTTACGTTGGTCCTCTAGAGGGCGCTTCAAACGCTCATACGTCACGTAGGGAGTCGGTGGGACTTGAGCTATGGTGTTGTTTGGATACGAGGACGTGTTGACCTTGACATCTGTTTCGTCCTCCGTGGCCCCGTTTAAACTCTCCGGCTCTGGTAGAGGAGTTTGAAAACCAATGTCACACGGGACACTATGTAGAAGTACGCCGTAGCATCCATCAGCCCCAGAAAATACTGTAATAGTCTGCAGCCTTTAGCTCCAATCAAACAATTTCGCAGCCAGCAACATGCTCCCACCCAGAACAATCTGCTCTCACAGATGGGAAACAAGCCTGCATGAGAGCCATCAATACATGTGATCAAGTGCCAGTGTCTCATTGTAAAGCACTCGACAAAATGATTTACCCCCAGCTGCTGCACGCCGTGTCATAAACCTGAAAACAGCAACTGGAAAAGCAGCGACAGATCTCATTCATTCTCCCCGACGAAATGACACCAGACTGAGGAGAGGTCGTCTTCCATCTGCACACATAAAAGGCTTCGCGCCATCAATCTGCACACAAACACACCTTTCAGCTCAACCGCTAATTGGCTACTGCTAAACCAAAAAAAAAAAAAAAAAGTTTTGTGTTATAGGGATTTTTTTTTTCTTTTCTTTTTTTTTTCCAGAAGTCAGTATGATGACACTTTTATGATGTTCACAGCGATATTTATTTGAATAGGAGTGTGAAGAGTGGACTCATCAGGAGTAGTGGAACAGATTAGAAACTCAGAACTGCCAAGGTGATGCATATAAAATAGTCACGCTTCAAAAGAGCTCCCTAAAATAGGAACATGATGGCATATAATCAAATCTGGTCGCCCAAGGTTTTTCCTCCTGCGTTTGTCATTGTCTGTGATCCGCCTCGTCCCGCCACGGCTAAAAGACGGACGCATAATTCAATGAAAGAAGTTCGTGACAGAACATTTTCGTTTCTGCTTTAAGCTAAATGAATGTCAGAGTGAACGTCACCACGCGGATGAGGATGTTTGAGCGGACAGGTGCCTCACGGAGCTGCAACAACTTGCAGCCATCGTTCACCGACTCGTCTCTTCTTATGTAACAATCACAGTTTGTCACATTTACACATTTCTAAAGACTCGAACGAGGCTGCTGCTGCTGCTGCTGCTGGGGGACATTTACTGACAGAAACAGCAGCATGCAAATTGTTTAAATACAAAAAAAAAAAAAAAAAAACCCTGCATAGAATAAAACAACAAGGAAAGCAGGTATTTTTGACAAGTATTTCTTTTGCTTTGCTTGTCGAGCAAACGTCTGGCGTCATTTTAAATGAATTCTACTCATCTGCATTGTGGAAACTACTGAACTGAACTACGTCTGAACTTTGCAAAGGCTGAAACTATATTTTTGCTGCTTCATGAAAATGTCAACGACCGCTAAATTGTGTACCTTCAATTCAACTTTATTTATATAGCGCCAAATCACAACAGAGGTTATTTCATGGCACTTAACACATTAAAGTCCTTACGGCAAGACTTTACAATATTACACAGGGGGGAAAAAAACCCTCCTCTTTAAGGGAGAAACCTCCGACAGAACCACCTTACACTCTCAAACCTGTCAAGCGCAGAAGAACAGATTCTATTCATCTCTGATGTTTTCGGGGCACAAATGACGTGTGATAATTTCAGTTAAACGTTGTTAAAGAGCTGCTTCCGAGGCGCTGTTATTGTAGCCGACGTTGTCATGGTTACTGGAAAATGGTAAAAAGACATTAAAAAAAAAAAAAAAAAACAAAGCCCAAAGGAACAACAGATATGGTTTTAATCATTTCTACGGTGAGTTTTGTGGCATAACGCGATTAAAGAAACGGTGAAAACTCCACCGGTTCGACGAAAAGCACCAGCAGAGCAGGAAGCGCGTTTGAGTGAAACGTGGGACTCCGGCTTTCGAAAAACTGATTTATTGGTCTCAGCTTAACTAAGCTTAATATCCATCATATCACATGATCTGTGCTGAACTGCGGCTGACATTTGCCAGATTGCACGCATGGCCTGATATCTATACTGGCTCCCCTGACGGATTGCCGAGAGGCACGGCGGCGCTCACGCTTCATCTAAGAAATCCCCAGTGAACACTCCATCCTCCTTCGGCGTCTCCGGAGCCGGGATGCGGCGCCGTTGCCTTCCACATCCTGCTCCGCTCGCCGGATGATTTCCCGTTTGCTTTCCCGTCCGACGATCCCGACGCCGCGGCGGCTTCAATATTTTGTCGCATGTTGCTGCGCGATCACGTGTCGGTTAAGGAATATCGGGCGCGGTGAAGCTGCGACGCACTTAAAATGCTTTCGACACGTTAACGTCCGTGCGAGGGTTCGAGTCCGCGCGACCAAAAAGCAGCCGCTGCGGTGTCGTAGGAAACGGGGAAGGACGCCTCCGGCTCCGGGGTCGTCCTCGGCGAGGCCTTTGCAGGTATCGGGGTCAAGCTGAGAATGAATGATCACCGCGTTTGCTTTCTCGCCAAGGTCGTACTCCTTCACAAACACACAGAAGTCAAAGTACGGAAATCTCTCTGGTGTTACTGAGTAAATTGACCGTGAGGGAAACCACTCCAAGGCAGCGTCCTCATTGTGGGCGTTTTCGGCAACAAACAGTTCGAAGGACTTCCCTCGAGAGGAGCTGGAGAGGTTTTTCCCTCAACTAAAGAAAACCTTTAGGAAATAAAAGTTTTCCGTTTCCTGTTCGGATTTGTCATAATTATATTCAAGATGCGTGAACTGATTCAAAAACTCGTTACGATCCGCTACCATTTGAGTCGTCAAAGCTACTGCGGTACGCACGAATCCAAAACCCAACACTTCCTGTATTATTTCAAATTAAAAGCCCTGTCGCGTTTTATGTTATAAAAAGGCTTTTCTTTGTTTTTTTCTTTGTTTTTTTTGCAGGAATGTTCCTCTGCTAAGTACCTACACAGGGGCAGGAGCTACAAAACAAAAGTACCACAAAAAGTTATAGGAACCTAAAAGGTTAATAAACTACACTGTACCAGTTGTCAGTGCATTTAAATAACTCCCCACCAAACTAGATGCCAATCACCATCTCCATGTATCACACTCTGTGTCTCGGTTCAGTAAATCAAAGAGAAATTAATCTGGTTGCGAATCGATCTCAGTGCTCTCCTTTCCACCCGCCCCCCTCCCCCCCACCGGCGCCCCCCTTTGAAGCTTTTAGTTTTTAACACTCATATTGAAAGCATATTATTTTGTGTGAGAATTGTGCGCACGTCCTGATCAAAAATAAAAGTAATGGAAAATTAAAACTAGAGCATTAATAAAGCAAAGCCAGGGAATTTCTGGAGGTCAAAACTTCGGTTGCAGTTAGCCGTGATGTGAGGACTGGATTTTTAAAAGATTAAGCTGCTGGAAATGTGTTCTCGTGCTACTTTTATTTTATTTTTTGTGAGGTTATCATTATGTTTATGTTTATCTTCATTTTACATGAATGGTCAGAAAGAAAAAGAAAAAAGAAACGAGTGGTCCTCTCCCTCCCTCGCAGCTACCGAGGGTCTCTGCAAAAAAAAAAAAAAACGCTTCCATGGAAGGAAATCTGAAAGACTGTTGAATCTATTCATACCATTAGAAAGTCAAACGGTAACAACATCAGCCGCACAACGGCGGGCGTAGAACCTTCAGCCAGATTCTATGAGTCGGTTGAAGTAAGCTGACAGCTCAGGAGTCCTGAACAGCCAGATAAATAGAAAAGGAGCTCCTAGCGACAAGGAGCCTGAGAGCTGGATGACATTTGTCTGGGATTTGTCTCGTGTGAGCAAAATAAAGCAACTACACTAAAGAGCAGGAGGAAGGAAGGTCGAAGCTCCGCTGTTATTTTGTCGACAGGAGAAGAAAAAAACCCCCAAAAAACAGCAGTATTTTTCCAGATGTCCGTGATACGGGGCTGGAATACTAACGACGAGACAGAACTGCCGACGACTAAATTACTGTTCGCAGATAACTGCCAACCTGCTGTTTTTTTTTATGATAATGTAGATTATCGTTGACACAAACAAAAGGGAAAAAGAAAAAAAAAAAAATCTAAAATCCTGAACATAATGGAGAAAACAGTCTGAACCATCCCGACGTTCAGGCTTCCCCCTCGCTGGAGTTTTTTTGGCCGCAGAATCAGAACGATTTCGGTCCCGACGTAGAACAGCATAAATATCGAGCGCAGCGACAACACAGGAAGCAGCTATAACTCTTCACATCTGGAACTGCTGCTGCTGCTGCTTCAATTGCCTCCGTTGCGCCGTCCACGATTGAAAAGCAGTGGATTCGGTTTTGAGACTCCGGTCTGGGAGGCAGGGAGGAGTTTCATACAGCGTGTAGAGCGGTAATCCATCCGTATCCCGAGCGGTGCAGCCCTCTGGTGTCACCAGCACCAGATGTTTAATCATACCCACAGCGGGGAAGCACCTGAGTGAGATTCAGGGGAGGGGCGGGGAGTAACAGTGAGAGCAGGAAGATGTGTTTATGTAAACATGATGCCCCGTTTTCATTTCTGACATTCATGAATTTGATCTTTTTTTTTTTTTTTATCTTTTGCTGGTTATTCTCAAATACAAGCTGTTAAATACATTTCGGTCGATAAATGAACAAAAGAAAAAAAAATGTGACTGTTTCATCGATTTTATGTTTGCAGTTAGATCTCCAACACTTTGGAATAGATATGTTTGTGTCTTTATCAGCATAAAAGCAAATTTCTCAAACTGCGATAAAAAAAAAAAGTAGTTTGTAAGTAAAAACATATGAACTGAGAATACAATCATTTGCATTTGAAAACAAATTTGCTCGTACAATTTTGTTTGTTTTTGGTTTTCTTGCTTGAATAATAAAGACATTAAAAAAAAACTCCATACCCGAGGAGCGATCGTATCACTTCCTTATCTTATTATTTTATGTGTTTACGCATAAAGTTTTCCGACTTCTCTTTTGTCGTCCTGGTTTGTGAAGCACTTTGTAACGGTAGTTTTTGAAACGTGCTCTATAAATAAAGTTATCACCATTGACTAGTCTGTTTCTTTCCCTGCATTAAATAGAAATGCTAAATGCATACAAAAATGCTAAATATTATAACCTGTCCAGCTGTTCGTGGTCTGCTACACGGACTAGTGGAAAACAAGACTGCAGGTTTTAACTGCAGGAAAATACACGTCAGAATCGCCGAGTCATACGGCAGTATTTTCTTTATATAAGCACAGATGAACCTAAATTTAGTCCAAATATATGTGATTTTGAAAAAAAAAAGAGGGAGACATTTACTCTCAAAAGTGGCATATAACAGCTCATTGGGTCACAATGCAAATTCAGCTGGAGTAAATAAACACCAAAGCCACCGGTGTGAGAATTTAACAGCAGCTTGAGTGTTTCGGCCTGATTTTAAATGGTCTTTTGTGGAGCTCGGTGGGTCGGCTGGCGGTAGATTTTCGACCCATCTCATCTCGTTGCTTCTGAAACAGCACCTCTGAGTGCAGGAACAAGACCTCCGCCTGGTCCGATTTGGCCTGCTGGCTCTTTCTCCTCGCCCCTGGGCAAAGTTCTCCCCACACGCAACACGACTGTAGCTGCTCCTGCCCCAGTTTTGTTGTTTTGCTCCTCCGAACTTAACCGAGTATCCTTGAACAAGAAGTGACACGGACTCAAACCATATTCACACACTTACGCTGACAGACAGGGAGCCTATAGCCGAGGAACGGGATTCAATCTCGGCTTTTGGACGTTTATTGGCATTTTTCATTGTTTTTCCCATAAATATTCCATTTCTGTGCACATATCTCAACTTTAGATCAATTATAATAACACTTTTTTTTTTCTTTTTTTTACTTAAAACTACTTAAACGTAATGGATTGTAGCTTGTGGCAAAATGTAGAGAAGCTCACGGCGGTGAAAAATGCTATCTAACAGGAAATTACTTACACAGCCAGAGCGGGAGCGCCGGCCTGCTCGGTGTTTTATGGAACGGCTTTGTGAACGGAGCTGGCAGGCACACATTTTTTATAGAAAAACAAGAGCGAGAGAGCACTCACACAAGACGCATTTACTAAATAACAAAAGGATGAATCGGAGCGGGGCGGGCGGGCAGGTTACATGTGGAGATTTGATAAAGAAGAGTGACAGCATTTATGAAAATTTGATTTGATAACGCGGGAGGAGTGAGAGCTCAATACACAGGTAAGTGTTTCCAAAATTCGATAAGAGCGGAGAGTAAGAGCAGGATGTTCAGTGGGGGCATTTCATATATTTGATAAGACATGTGAGACTGGAGTGGGGCAGCAGTGACTTTGAACAGGCTTTCTGATCTTATCTCCTTTATCACGTCCAGTATCATTAAACACAAACTTGTGTGGTTGAATTACATTTTAACGTGTGGCAAACTGCTGATAAACTGAAATGTGCGGAGTGATGTATTGAGCCGACATTGCAGCTTTTTTGTTGTTGTTTTTGTTGCTAAAAACATCAGATATGAGAATATCGGGTTATCAAGCCTGAACAGCCTGAGTGATACAAGCTTTTTGAGGCTGCTGCTTAAAATATTTTTTTTTTTTTAAATTCTACCAATGTATCGTCTATTTTTTGTCAGTTTTCAAACGTCAACATAAATCACAAAACTTTTAAACAACATCCGAGATGACGATCAGGGTAAATTGCTACAGGAAATGTCACTGAAATTGAAGCAATGGATCTGTATGAGGGGGAAAGCGGTTCGAACCCCGAGACAACGTGCAGCTACTTTCAGCTCTACGAAGCTTTATGGTCTTATTTCAGCTCCCTGTGTGTTTTGTTGTTGTTTTGTTTTTTGTCTTACAGTCCACAGCTTTACGGTTTCGAATTCACTCTCGCTGCTTCTTTCCCGGCGGCAGCGTTCCTCTGCTTTTGTTTTTGTTTTACAGTACCTGCTATCCACCAAATGGCTGCTGAACACAGTGGAGCCTTTAGCAGCTAATGAGCCTGATATTTCTGCCAGAAACTGGAGACTAAAACAGAACTAAAAGGAAACGTAAAGATCAGTCTTGGTGATGTAGCCCCCCAAAAAGAAAATACAACTTCAAATACAAATGCTAAAGTGGTTCCGTGTCTGCTGGATGAGTAAATATTATATTAACGTAGGAGGTATTATTGAGAGCATTGCTCACCCAAAAATAAGGAATTACAGGCTTATATCTGTCATACATTTATGAATAAAAAAACAAAAAAACAAAGCAAAACTGTTTTAAAAAACTAAGACTGTATATAAACACAGTACAACTGAAACAATTCTTAGTAGATTTAAAAAGTAATACTGTTTCCCCATCAGGCTCGATTGTATTCAGGACACAATCCTCCTCCTTGTTCAGCACAAGAAGAGTTTCCACATTAATCTGTAGATCTATAGAATATATGGGTTTAGGTCGGTGGTATCAGCAGCAATAATGCTGCACAGGAGAGAACAAAACAAAATCCCCTCTGACAGGAAGAAAAACGTCCAGCAGAGGGAAGGGAAAACTTTCTTTTAACAGGAAGAAAAACCTCCAAAAGAGAGAAGGAAAAACTTTCCGACAGCCTGACCTGACCAGCCTCACTTAGGGTGGACTCATCAGCTATTCTCATCTTATTCACTCCAACAAAGATACCGAAGAAACGTCTGCCTGCACAGTCTTTTAATGGAGGAATATTATTCATGTTATTGACATCTTTAGAATATTTTTCAGTCAGATATTATTTAGTTTACAGGGACTTTGCTGTTGTAAACATTACGGTTTAAGATATTTTTTCAAATAAAAAACAACAACTATTCCAATCCTGTAAATGTATTCTTCTTCAAAATTGACACTGAAAAAAAAAAAAAATTAAAATCCCAAAATTACCCATATGAATATCAATAAGATAAAGATAACATTTTAACCATCCTACAGCTGGTTGCTAAAAGGAGACTAATTATGGGATGATCGGAAAATCACAGTTCAAATTAATTCATTATCAGCCTTGATTCAGTTCATTTTAAAATCAATTCATATAAATAATGCACAAGTTTCAAGTCAAACAACCCACCACCACCTTGCAAAAACAACAGCACCTTAGCCCTCCAGAAACTTGGGAGAAAACCCGGCCGACACTATAATAAGGACCCCGCGGTAATGAACTCATTAGCAGGTGGAGTTAAATTAGATTAGAGTCACAAAGTCTCAAGAACTGAATGCATTTCCGCAGACTTTTACGCCCTGGAAACAGTACAACTCTGTCAGACTCACTGAGTCTTTTCTTTCTTGACGTGTATAAACAAGAAAACACTGTGTAGTATACAACACAAATAATAATAATACAAAATAATGCCTGTCAGGAGCTTTTTGGAGATATTCCAACTCTTTACTGAAGAAAATATTTGGATGTGATTTTTGTCTTGGTGTAGACAGCTCCACTGTCAGCCGTGATGGATCAGCGCAGATAACCGTTGTGCACTTTGAATGCAGGAAAAGCAGAATAGTGTTTTAACTTTTCTTTGGCATTTTCAGTTTTGTCAACCGGGGGAGGATCTCAGTAATTAGCTGTCAGCGTGTTCATGTCTTATTATTTTACTAGAGCCAAGAATACGGACAGACAACTCAAATGGATGGTTGCCAACAGTACACAGATGTACAATTAGCACGTGATCTCATGACTGATTTCATTTTGATGTGCTTCTTTGCAGGTTCCAACAGATTGTTCAGCACACCGCTCATCAAACAGCTGACAATCCATTCAAGTGATAAAACTCAAGATTCCCGTCTTTCCCCCGATTCTGTCGACACCCGACGTGACGAACGGTCACTTCAGGAACGGTCAGGAAAGCTTCTCATCTTCCAAAAAGCAAAAAAAAAAAAAAGGGTTCTGTGATCCGGACTCGTTGAGCATGGAGGACCAGCTGCTCACAGCTGGCCGCTTCCCCGAACAATCAAACCGATGCGTTCTCAGTATTGAAACACGGCGTCTCATATGCTGCCACTGCGACGGACAATCGAGGACAGTAGGTGTGTCAGGTGTTTGAGCGCGACACGTTTACAACTCTCTTTCAATAGGATTTCAGCCTCTCTTGTTATTAATCTGCCCAGAGTGAATACGGGAGAACTCGCAGGTTACAGGTTACGTCCTGCAGGACGGTCTGAATACATTCATGTCGCAGAAAAATGGGAAAATAACTGCAAAATTGCAAATCCCTGTATAGCTGTATCACATCATTAAGGCATGATCCCGTTCGGGTGACAGATGTCAGCTCGGGTTAGTGTGGACATGAGACATCTCAAAATGTTACTGTGTGAACATAAAGTACAATATGACACCCAACAGAATTGGCCTTTGTCTGACAAAACCTGCCGTTATTGTTTATAATTTGAGAAAAAGAGACGAGTTGTTTGCATATGTTCCTGTTGTCCAACGTCAGAAGTTAAACGTGAGCAGAGCTCATGATTCGTTTCTGAACCAGCAGCTGATACGGAGCTGTCGCGAAGATAAAATCAGTGCATTATGAATGCTGCCTGACAAAAAAACAAATAAAAAAAACCACAAAAAAACCACAGGTTGGTGACAGAAGCTCTGCTGTGAAAGCAGCAAATATTGACATTTAAAGTGTGTGATAACGGAGACAGTCGGACATCCTCCGGCCGCTCCCCTTTCAGGCCTCAGCCACCACCGGAGGAGAATGGATTATCTACTGGTGATCTGTGGTAATGACGACGTGAAAATCCATGACTGACTGCACAATTGCTTCCTGTCAACAAGTCAGAGCTGCTGAAAGAAAACGCTTTCTTAGTCTGACACCACTGTGATTAAGTTCTGGTTGAGTTTAAGCGCAAAAAAAACAACTTGGTGAGGGTTCAGGATGAAACCAACAATGCTGACACGGGAGAACAGCGGTATTATAACATGAAACGTAAAAGCTACCAGAGTTCTTTTTTATTTTTTTTGTTTTAGCTTTACAATTTGCGCCTTTTCGACCGATTCCCACACACACACATATTCGTGCCCTGAAGGCGGCACAGCTGCCATGCGAGGCCTGACTACCGAGAGCCACTCGGGGAGGGGGTGGGGGGGTTCGAAGCCTTGCTCAAACATACTTCAGATCACTGAGACGGTTAGTGGTGGACACACGGGAACAAATTGCTTAAAGAGACTATTAAAAAAGTTTCTGCTATCTCTTTTGTACCAGGTGAAACTACACAAAGGGGCATGTGTGTGAGGTGGTTACACGAGGCGCTGCTATTATGCTTGGCTATTATCCAAAATATCATTAACAAAATACAGCCTCCATGAAGACCCACCTAATGTCTCATGACTGTCTCAAATTCCCAGGAGCCGCCTGGCAGCCATACTCCAGTCTGAGTGTTTGCTTTTGCCTTCGCTAGTTCATAAGTGAAATGAGCCAATCGCAAACACGAGCCATTTCTTAGACTGTTGTGCAATCAGCCGAAGCAATGAAAAGGTACCGAGCTTCTGCGGGAGTCAACCAACAGCTGTGTGCAAGGTGGTTTTTAAACACTTCCCGGACAGCAAAAGTGAGAAAATACATTTGATTAATGGGGTTGAATTATCCATTCAGGCAATGTAATGTTATCTGATTATGTTTTAAAGCCTATTTGTATCAGTCAACAGTTAAAAGCCAGTCAGACACTCCATATCTCTCCCAGACGAAAAATCATCTTTTTGCTGAGCTCGTATCTCTTATCAAGATTTGGATTGTTTATCTTTCCAAAAAAAAAAAATCAAAATAAAGTAAACCAAACTCGTATCAGTGCGTTTAATGTGCTGTGGATTTCTTGTGTATTGATTTATTCATAATAAAGATTACACCTTGGAAGTAAAAGAAGAAGCAAAATGAGGTCGATTATCCAACAGAGAATTGTTAACTATTTTGTAAAATAACCACATTTTTAATACACGTTTTTTTTCAGCTTCTCAAATACAGGTTCTTATTCTGCTTTGTATCGTTGTAAATTGAAAATAATTGAGTGCTCGGCAGTTGGTTGGACAAAGCAAAGCAATTTGAAGACGTGACCTTGAGGCTCTGGGGAATTGATGCACATTTTTCACTGTTGTCTGACACCTCAAAGACTAAATGATAAATTGATTTTAAAAAAAATAATAAAGCAAGCAATTAAGGTTCTAAAGGATAATGGGGTTACTTTACTTTTATAAAACCCACAAAAGTGGAACAAAATGAATTTTACTCAATGGAAATAAAATACTCTGCTGGTAACAGTCCGCTGCACTTGCACACATAAAGACCACAACCTCCACAAGATTACAACAGCGGAGAGGTGTGTCTGACGTGGATCTAACTATCTATCTTGTTGTGATAATCCTATTTTCCAAGAAGTACATTCAAAACAATGCAGCTACATCCAGATTTTTTTTTTCAGAGCATCAAAACTCTGAAATTCCTCTTTTTTTTTTTTTGCATTTTATTATTTCTCTCCCTTAACATCTGTCCTCCCAGCACTGGTCTGTCTCCTCCCAAATAGAGCAACTGTTGCTTAGTAACCAACTCATGACCGCATGCATTTATTCATATTCATACTAAACAAATTAAAAGGCTCTTAAATACATAAAATCGTCATAAAAGCATCCAAGGAATAATTATGTCACAGAGTGCTACCTCAAGAAGTCACCTCCTAACAGAGCAAAATGTCACTCAGTAGAAAACATGCAGGCTGGCAAATTTTATGCTAAAATTTCATAGACAATTTGCAGCATGCTGTTCCACGTTAAGAAGATTTGACACCACCTTCAGGTTCGTTTCCACACAGTTTCTAATAAGTTGCAATCTGACAAGTGTGTGAGACTGACATTGTACCGGCTCCAGCTGGAACTGAATCTGGCATCTGTCTCTTTGGATTCACATCGCTTTCATACTGGTGACACTCATTAATTTGCAAACAAGCAGTGGAAACATTTGAGATATGACTAATCCTTTTCCAGTCTGTCTGAACACAGAAGCACTGGTCTTGGCAGTAAACGCTGTGGACAAACTCCTGCAACACACGACGACACAAATTCATGCTCGTTCATCTGCCCGTGCCTCGTGTCATTACGTTGTACGTCACTATCTTTGTGTGACATATTTTCTGCACGAGACCCTTTTAAATTGTTTTTTTTGTTTGTTGTTTTTAAAAATCAAAAACACAGGCAGGTGGCGTCACGTAGCAGCACGGCCGAGTACTAAAATCTGTAGTATTTTTCTGTACTCTCCCCTTGGCAGGGCTTAACCAATTAACATGCAAACCGGCATCGCCTGCTGTCTGAGAGCACCAGAGGCTGAACTCTACATCATTCCTACAGCTGATTGCTTCAACCATATTTACAGTTGCCGTAGCGATGCTCACGGCAGTGAGAAGGACGTTGCGATAAAAAGTGAAGCTTTCGATCAACAGCGCAGTCCTGCACGAATTAATAATGAAGACAGTTTACTTTTACACTTTAGTATCAAATTATAATGATGATTTGTTTTTCTGTCTGCTTGTAGCTGCTTGTGGCCACATGACTAAGCATCCCTGCAAACATTTGCAGCTAAAAAAAAAACTAAAAAAAACAGGACATGGAATAATCTAGATCTCAAAAATAACCAGTTTGGTGGTTTAGGGGAATTCAGCAAAACAATGTAAGTGTGGAGAGGTTTGCAAAGCAACACTGCTGTTAAACAGAGAGGGTTGACACTGCGACACTACTGTCTCTTGCAACTAAGGCTGCATTCAAATGGGGTCGTATTTACCGTGTACACGAGACGTGTACACGAGACGTATCCCTCGTGCGGTACTCACGACGTCATAACTCCAGATTTTCGTGTTTCCTGACGTTTACAGAAATGGCAGCGGTCACGGAAGTTCATTTTTTGTTGGATGTTAAGCTCATATAATGTAATTTTGGTCGTGTAGTTTGTCTACATTATTGAGATAATAGTGTGTGTCAGAGGAAAATGTTCATCTTCCCAACAGCTTCATCTTTTCCCTCTGTGCCGTTGCATTTCCTGCATTACGTCACCCGCCCGTTAGCTTGTTACATTGTTAGCCTCTGTGGCTTCTAGACGCCGTCCAAGTGTTTTTCCCGACTTTAGCACTTAAACGCCAAGCATACGTTGGTTGCGCACGACTTCCCACGTTGTATCCACAAGTTCCGTTTGAATGCAGCATAATAGACCGTATCAGAAAGACATAATCATATTAATAACTACATATTATATATGGCTAATCTAACCCTTCATTTAAATTAAGATGCATATCTTTGGACGGAAATTAAAGCTGAGAGAATCTATACTGCGAGAAAGCTGCACAATCAAAGCAAGAACACGCAAACTCCAGATAAAACCTAAAGAAATCAGCTCTGCTGCACTGGTCAGCCAGTTATTGGTTGTTTATGATACACAAGCTATTTTTGTATGGACTATTCTGTAGATTACATTTGTTAATTATGACCCTCTTTAAAGAGCAATAACTTTTTATATACATGTATTCAAAAAGGTAACTGGTTCATTTTCAGTAAATATTCATGACAAAAAGTCCATGCAGAACAAAGTTTTCTCGTTTCATACATATGCACTTAAAATCCTTTTTATTCGTGTGGCTAAATGGCCATCTGGTGAGGATACAGTGGGCGGATAAAATTGCATCTCTGCATCCTCTGTAATGGATTATGTCCTCCGAGATGGACACAGGTACGAAATTACAATTTTTTTTCTCTCTGATTTGAAAATATATAAGTTATAAATCAGTTGTCTACTAAAGTATGAAGAACAAAGCATCAGAAACGACCGTGAACACCTGTTGAATTGGTTTAAATGGAAAAATAAGTGACCGAGGTTGCAAATCAAATCTGGTCTGTTAAATTTCACCGCACACTGAACACTGAGCTTTTACCAGCAATTCATTTTCATTACAATCCAACTTAGTGAAATTACTTTTGTGTTGTGTCTTTAAAAAAGTTGGGAGTTTGTTCATCATATTTCCCCAGGCGAGTTGTTCTGAAATTTAAGGGCCCTCACTGCAGAAAAAAATGCTTGATCATCTCGTCTTTGATCTAGACTTTTGAAACGTACAAAAGAGCTGTGTTTGAAAACCACAAACTATACTTCTGAGTAGATGAACAGAAAAAAGAATCTGTGCTTTGGGCGTTCTGTCCTTAATTTATTTGAAATTGTCTCTGTTCTTCACAATGATCATAAAATCAAAAGAAACAAAGAAACAAAATTTTTAAAAAAAGAGGATCGGAGGATCTAAGTTCAATTTCAGCATAAGATAATACGATACTATAGAACATCTCTTCCAGCTGTGTTTTCGTTTTCAAAATAATACTTTTTCTTCATTCAGAAGCCAGTTCTGAAATTAAAGCAAGAGTGTGTAACTTTTTTTTTTTATTATTATTATTTTTTTTAAAGCAGACACTGGCCACAAATGCCTATTACAGGATAATGGTTGGGCAACCTGATTGAGAGCCGGTGGGAAGGGACCGCAAGCAGTAAACAACACAAACATGTCTCCCCGGGCGATACGCTGTGTTTATTCCTCGTTTTATTTTGATGATAAAATGATTGAAAACGTTTTTTTCTGTGACATGCCGGGAAGTAGAGCACAAGTACAGAAGAATCAGTTACTTACTAAGCAATATTCATGGGGGGGGGAGGGGGAGGATGACAATATTAGGCGCCCTAATCTGGCAACTGAGCCACATTACATCACACAGGTGAAACTGTTTGGATCAAAAACAGCAAGTGTGCAGTGCATGCGCATGCCGTTGTGTGCATGCTATGTCTTTCAGTTCTACGTGCAGCTTCCTGATGACTAACAGAGGGCAGATCATTGAAGGTGTGGGTTTGGCCCCGACAAGGTCTCCTTGCTCCGCCCACCCTCTCTCGCCTCCTGGCGCCAGCCAGTTTGTTTTTACCTTTGTCATCTTTGTTTTCTCGCATCTACCTCGGTGTCGTTTCCCTCCTTCTGTTGCGACTCTCGAGTCCGTCATAACAGAAGATTGTAACTTTACATTAAAAGATGAAAAAAAAAATGAAAAAAATGGCTGAAATTTAAATATTCCAAAGCAATCTACGGTAAGTGTGAAGGAACAAAAACAAAGGTTAAAAAAAAAGAAAGAAAAAAAAGGCAAATCCAATTCTGGACTCAATCACAACAAACTGCTCACGTTAATTTGATTTTCTATCACTCAGAAATGATCAACTGCAGCGGTGTCGAGATACAGAAGACTCGTCTGTACCTTCATACGTGCAAAGTTTTGTTACCAGTTTTTTTTTTCTGATAATTCTATAAATACATGAATAACAGCAAATCCAACGACTTGTGAATGCGTGCGCGATGTGTTAAAATGAACCATTATGAAGACCATTTTTATGTTTTTAATAAACAGGACACTGTCGGAGGGATGACGACAGATTTTCATACGAAAAAGGGGAAAACACAGACACGACTGCTCTCCTTTGAGCAGCAGCACGCTCAGTGGCAGCCAGTTTTATACGAACGTTGTACTTTCTCAGTCTTTCAGAGTCATCTCTCAAACGGATGTCTTAAGTGTAATAGAGTGTCAGCTTCCCCTGTTTAGCTGCAAAAGGCCTTGAGCGTTCGTCGTCCTTCCTGGCGCATAAAAGAACAAACACTGACGAATGCTCTATCCGAGATGTTGTAAATCACCACGGTGGGCGACGCCGCAATCAACTGTCTGGAGTTTCATCCCCCTCGATGATGTTATGCTAAGGACATCGCTCTGTGGGCTTTGCTTCCAGGTAATCGCCAGCGATTCGTTCCCTCGCTGCCGAACAAACTTCTGTTTGTGTGCGTCGCTACAGAAAAATGTTTATGCTGATTGCTCCCAACACATCCTTCGCCGATTTGTTTATACGACTGAACTCGATGGTTAAACGCTGTAATGATGCTCATCAGCGACTTCGTCCGCACAAATGCCGTTTAGACAATAAATAGTGAAGAGCTGCACAAAGACTGAACCGTGCAGAAGAAGGGGGATTCAAAGATTCAGAGTGCAGCAATAAAATATGACATTAACAGTTCCTATAAAGCCAGACGACAGAGACGTATTTGCTTTCCCGGCCCCCTCCCTCCTCCACCAGGCATACATTACGTTATATGGTAATAAGGGCGAACCCGGTAAATAACTGGAAGGCCAACTGCGAACGACGAGAGGAGAACCACTTAGCATACAAATCAATTACTACGAATGCAAAGAACCCCGTGATGAATTGAGAAAAAGAAACAAACATATTTGTTTTGCTTAAGCTGAAGTCACGTCACGGGCACTGTGGTAGAAAAATATACTAAATTAAGTTAAAAAAAAAATTCAAATTAAAAAATTCAAAATAAAGAAAAGCACCCTGCGATGGTCCAACAATCACTCTGTGAAGTTCATTTCATGAAAGGAGTTGTTTTTTTTTGCTGATGAAAGGTTGTAATTTGACTTTTTCTCAGCCTGCCGTACTCACTGCTACGTTAAAAATATGTGTTCTAGAAAGGGGTTTGGCAGCAGCGTGTGAACTTGTTCTATTTGGATGTCGTTAATACATTTACGACAACTTGCATCCACGCATGGCCGCACACAACTTTGAATGAATGCAATAGCTCCACAACAATGTAAACTACTGATTTTACAAACGAGGCTTTGGTTTGATTCTGAGGCAACAATAACAAATAAAAAGTAAAAAAAACTGTGACCTTTAAATAGAAATATGGCAACTAGACTAGAAGCCTCCTGTCTCGAAGTGATTTTGCTCACTGATGCCGCAACTACGGATGAGTTTAAATAATCTTCTGATCTTTTTTTGATTGATCATTTAGTCGATAAATACTGTAACGTGCCTGTCAGGACTTTCCAGAGCCCAAAGTTACATCTTCAAAATGACTTTTAGTGAGCCACAGCAGAAGTCCAAAGATATTTCATTTATAATAATTAAAAAAGAAAGGGGAAAAAAAAAAATCCTCATGTTTTTAAGGTGGAGCCAGCAAATAAGCTTCTTTATGGATTTGAACAAAGTGCCATTATTGTCGGTGATTATTTTTCTCTTGATGGATCAATCGAGCTCCTAATTTTTTCAGCACCGTAGCCCATATTTGGCCAGTTTTACTCGGGAATGAGTGAAATACATGTTGAAGGTACACCGTGTTACAATTCTAGGTGTGTTTTTATCATCCCTTTCATGCTGTACACGGTACTCCTGTTCACAGGAAGCTGCAAATGGCTCTAAGAGCAGAACCATTTTGGCGCCAGCACCGTGACGTCGGTAAAGTGCTCATACAACATTCAGTTTCTTTTGTTATTGTTTTTTTTTGTTTTTTTACCCTGCCAGGTTTGTGATGTTCTGGACTTATCAGGCTGGGCCGAAGGTATGACGAAGGTCTGTTCAGCAGACTGACTCACCTGACACCTGCAATTAATTCGACCAAAGAGGACAAACCTACAGTTCTATAATTCATGAGGAAGCGGTGCTTCTTTCTACTACTTCACCACTCTGTTGGTTTGACAGTTCGGTGGAACTTTTTACTGAAATGTTTGCCAATGTTAACTGCTGCGACTCACTCTTCCAACATTTGCTGACTGTTCCTTTGAATAATTTCCACACTGAAAAAGTTCTGATAAATCCAATGTATGCGGACCAGCTGTGCACCAAACATCCAAAACCGACCCCACGAGCCCTTCGTGTTCGCGGATTATTGCGACCCGTAGCTTTGTGTAAAGTTGAGTGACCTCCGGCAGTCATAATGATAACTACGCTCTTGTTTCCCGCAGAAGTGACGCAGTTCAGATAGCGTAGGTTTTGCCTCGTTAGGACGGGAGCTGCTAATTGTATGGTTCAATAAAACCATCACTAAAATACCGTTTGCTATCCCCGTTTTGCACCGCAAGGCGGATTAGTGTTTTGTTTTTTTAAACCACGTTTGCGGTTGCCACGACGACCCAGGTTGCATATTTTTGAAAGAAGTAGGAACTTAGAGGCAAGTTTTAAAGTCATCGTCGTTTCCTGACCCTAAACCAAGCAGGGTTTTGACCGAAATGGTCACAACGGTCGGAGGACTTGTCGGATGACTCTCAAGAGTCAGGTAGAAGTTAACAGAGCCCAAAAAACAAAGCCACAAAAGAGTGAATATTAGATTGTTACATGTGCTGCGTTGAGGATTGTGTGCAGTGTGCTGCCGGTATGACGACGGGACATAGTTATCAAGTTGTGATATTTCCGGGAGCCTGGAAATCTCGGTGACTGAATGATAAAGTGCACAACACACCGGTTATCTAATTTGTACCGGCACAATCAGATCGCCGTTGCCGTGGACGAAGTTATGTCACATTTCATGTGCCGAGCAGCTCACTGTGTTGGTTTGAGTGTTGCAAGGCAGCAGGGTTTTCATCTCTTGGGAGGCCAGATGTTTCTCACAATGAGCCAGACTTGTGGCATCTGAAGCTAAGAAGTAGGCAGGAAATATTAAAGGCCTTTGGATCATAATCTGGACAAACTCAATCACACTAAAGTTGCAGCCTCTCATCGGCAGACAGACGGCTGTATAATTGGTATATCCTTAATTGTCAGCGCTCACATTTATGCGATATCCGTGTTTATTTCCAGTCTTCCCAAACAGTGCTTTCATTACGACGCTCAAAAGAAAAACCCCGCAGCTGTAGTAGTGCTTAATTAAAACCACTAAAATCTGTTTTTATATTTTTTTCACTTTAATGTGTTTCACTATCTACATAATTGGATGAAAATACTCCCAATGTACCGAACTTCTAGAAAAACAAAAATGGACGGAGAAGAACAAAGAAAAAAGGCTGAAAAGATGAGTTTCCATTCACGTAATGAAGTACGATTCTCCGCAGGTCTCATTTATTTTCTCTTAATTCTGAAGTCTTGTCTAAGACTGAACAGTCGGAAAGCCACCGTGGTCTGACTTTTTTTTCTTTGTCTATTAACGCAATGTGATGCAGTAAAGCCCAGAGCCTGCGGTTTGTTCGGATGCGCTGTAAACACATCACCTCTTCTTCTGTGGTGCAAATGCTCCAGGATTTGTTTCAATAAATGTTGCTTTAAACAGAATTCAAAGTAATTGAGATTGTTGACTCTCTTTACAATTCTTTAAAATTGAAACCTTTGAACTGAATGTATTGTCGGGTCCGTCCAACAGCGAGCCCCAAAAACAATTCACTATCCCGTCAACGTTCAGCGGTGTTCTGCACTTACAGGAAGTAACGTGTACACATCACCCCCCCCCCCAAAAAAAAAATATGTGCAACTTGAACTATTTTACCTGGATATTAACGTGTTTCCGTGCCCTCTGTTTAACACAATCAAACACACAGCTTCGACGCTTTAATTTGAAAATTCTTTACGTCGGAGGCCCCGCCCCCTTCCTCTACGTAGCCAAGGTGGCGACCGTTCAGGGTGAAAAGTGTCCCAGCGTTTCACGCTGGTTTTGAGTGACTCATCCTGGTACTGGTAGTGCGCTGCATCTTCCTGTACTTGACAGTGCGAACGCAGTGATTCATGAGCAAAATAAAAAAAAAGTTTGGAAAAATATAATAAAGAGTGAATTGATTGCACACAAAAAAATAATAAAAAACATGTTTTCAAGAATTTCCTTCAGGATTAATAATACAAGTTCAATCTATTTTTATTCAGCAGTGCATGAATAACTGAAAATACACATACGATTTATTGTTCAAGAGGAATGAATACGCGGGCGGCGACATTTTTATGTGCACTACGGTATTTACATATCCTACTAAATTATTACGGTCTGATCTTACTGTCACATGCAGCCCTCCTGAGGGCTTCTAATACTGTCGGACACACCTGAGCACGGTGTGCCCTCTCAGCGCGGCCCCCGGGGTGCTTCCCTCCGCATACGAAGTTCGCATCAGACGGCACCGGCAGCAAAATATTCCATTAAATTATTCAAACTGGATAAAAAAATAAAAAAAATAAAAGATCCGCAGCTGAGTGATGAATTTCAGTGGACATCTTAAAGTCCAGAGTTTCCCTGACTTTACTTATCACATCAGGACTCGCATAAGTCTTCTATTTGCCACACGAAAGACAGCGGACATCTGTGTCGTGGCCGAGGATCGGCTTTCCACTCCGGCTGAATTAGCGGTGGGAAAATGAATGCAAATTGCTATTTTGGGAGAGACGGGGTTCCCCCCCCCCCCCCCCAAACGAACATCTCGTAATTCAAATGTTTTCTATTCGGTTTTGGTTCAAAAGGAGTGGGACTGTCCGGGTGTGTCACCCAGCAGCACAGCAGAGTATTAGTCCTCCAGTGGCAGCCCCGATGACAAGCAGCTCAAGTGAGTGATTACACTACTGGCCAGCTGTAAGTAAGAACCATTAATGTGATTTGGGGATAATGCCTATTGATTAATATGGTCTTGTGGGCTCTGACATTGAACGAGTGGGGCTTGTCATCCCGGCAAAAAAAAAAAAAAAAAAGGATAGAGGGTCCTCAGATATCTGCCATCAGTACACAAACGGCAAAGAAAAAAAGAAGCCGTCACTGCCAACATTTTAATTTATTTTTCCCCCCCAAAGGTGAGACGATATGAGATCTAAGCCGAGTCTGAAAGGAAGATAGGCGATATTGCTCGCTGTGGGCCTGATTAAAGCCACCATATTCAGTCACACTATCAGTTCATAGAAAATACTTCTTTTTTTTTTGTTGTTGTTGTTGTTTTTTTTTGCGTGTCAGTCATGCAGGATCATTACACATCAGCCGTGGGGAGGGACGGATATCAAGTTATCTTCACTTTCATTCTTCAAGGTTTAAGAAGCATCTGCAATCTTTCTTCATCAGCTCTCGTGGCCGCCGGCGGCCGCCGTCGTGATGCCTTATCGCCGCACTCTGGTGTATCAATGCCGGGTCGCATGAGGCGAAATACTGTCTGGAAATATGAGGCTGGCCATGTGAAATCAAGTGGTGTTGAAACAAAAACACATTTATTTATTTTTTACTTCCAGTTTTAGTCGGGGAACTTGGGACACTCAGCTCCAGAACGCAGAGGCCGAGGCGAATCCGGATGTAAAGCGGACTCTCTCACCAGCGACCAACGCCAAAACCGTCAAAACGCTTTAAGGATTGCGATTTGTCGTATTTTGTAAACCAGTGATTTGAACATACATATTATTCTGCATCTGACTATTGCAGCTCCTCGATGAACCTGCCTTTCGGAAAGACAGTGACGACTTCTTTATTTCTCCTCCAGACAAATCAGAAAAACATTATTATTCATTCTACACTGTTGTTCGTAAAATGTCTCTCAACAAAGGTTCGATCGGGCAAAGGTAGTCGGAAAATAAGGAAAGAAAGAAATAATGAAGGAAGGAAACAAATAAGGAAGGAAGGAAGAGAAGCTGATGCCTTGCAGGTGATTCAGAGAACAGACGCAGCTTCCTCCTCGAGTTGGGATTGTTAATTTGCAGGAAATTACAGTTTGTGATGTTGATGTTGAACAATGTGTCTCGCCCCGACACACTATCACTCGGATGAGTCATCTGATAGGCGCCGCGTTTAAAAGAATTTGTTACAACTTGTTATGCCGTTGAAAGAGCTATTTGCAAAACAAATGCTCCTTCGCGGGAGAACAAAGACGCGACTATAGAAAGCTGTTTTCGGATTATGATACGATGAAAAACACGGCTTTTAAGGAGTGACTTTTTAATTTATGAGAGAAGTTGAATGGGAGTCTACGGCGTCAGAACCCCTAGTGGCCCTCGGTGGTATTACAGTTTAAGGCGCATTACATCGGCCTAATTTTTCACACCCGGGAGCTACGTCCACTTTTATATATATAGTCTGTGGTTTTCTATCACTCAGCAGTGGATGTTCCAGCAGAGAGGGGAGGCGGAGCTAATGCAACAGGCCCGCCTTGCAACACACACAAATCCAAAAGTTCCAAGCTATCAAAAGATGCATTTACGGTTTACCGCCACAGGTGGCGCCAAAGTGAACGAAACTGAGATTTTGGAGATTATTACTTTAAAGGTTTGTACCAATGCGATACTAAAGATAGTGTAAAATGGATGTTAATTCTTGGTTAAGGTTGTCGTGCCTACTTCAGGTTGTCGAAGTCTGGTATTAGCAGCAAATACAGTAACATTCATACAAATTAGCATATTATTTTCTTTTTTTTGTATCTTCCTTATTGCATTATGGTTTCCCTTTTTTTTTTTTTTTAATATAACTTTGGGCATTGTGGAATAAGGAGAAATAACACTGAATGTCAAATAACTACCGCCAATATTTAACGGACGTCAGAGCTGTCACAGCTCTAACAGGAAAAATATGTTTAAGTAACAAATCTACAATCACTACCAATTCACAGCTCACTTAGAGAACACTTGTTACCGAGCTCTGCGTCCCGCTCTAAATCATGTTTACAGATCCAGTTTGATTTGTATTGACTCCACATTGAAATGTGTGCTGCATATAAATAACTCTCTTTTCTTCCTCACTCAAGAAATAAAAAAATATATATAAAATCCAGCCGCATGCAAATGTTTGCCCTGTAGCAGTCGCTGCATTATTTCACACAGCACAAAGATCAAAAGTTAGCATTTTCATCAGTATAATTAGGCTAATGACCGGGCAATCAAAGGCAACACCCAAGAGCTGTTTTCTGTATCTGCAAGCGTTCTGTGTATGTGTCTATAATTCAGAAACGAGAGTTTGATTCAGAATATAAAGTTGATAAAGTGAATGAAACGGCAGGGTAAATAAATAGGCAATTATTGTGCATTTCTCTTTTGTAAAATCCCAAAACATCTTAATGTGCTGTAGGAAGCTGTGGGAACTTATTGCAGTTGCAAAAAGTCAAAGAAAGTGACCGAAGTGACCAAAACGTTTGACCTCTCTCCTCAACACCAACGTTGTCATCGACTTTGAAACACGACTTCAGTTCTTAAAACCTTTAAGGCGACCGAACAGCTTCCACCTCTGTACATGCTTTATTGAACAAACAAGTCAAACATTGGCCGGAAGCACCAACACCAACTCGCATAAAAGATCGAGAAGCAGCTGCGGCTCCTTGCACTTCCGAATATGTCAGTTTGTTTGATTTTCAAAGTATAATACATGAAGCCGACGGGGAGGGCGGTCGTTCGGAGCCCCATGAAATCTGACGACGACCAGGGCAAAGGCAGCAAACGCATGTCAATCCAGGACTGTTCGAATGTCCCGAAAGTAAAGGCCCTTCCTCGGTCATGCATGGCCTCCAGCATTTAGGGCAAAGCAATAATTCCCGATTCGCCAGGAGCGAGCCCTCCGACACCGGCACGAAGGACAACCGACAGTTCAGCAGGCAGAGTTGGGAAGGTAACTTTGAAATGTAAAAGGTTACAGAGGACTAGTTACCCCTCCAATGTAATAAGTAATGTAACGACTGGAATTACCTCAGCTGATTACGTTTGATTAGTTTTTCTTTTTTTTTTGTCGAACAAATATTTGTAAAATTGCGCAATAAAGCTGAAAACTCAAAACATAATCCGACACTGACTGCCATTTAACTTTGATCAAAAGTTCTTGGATATAACTTGACTTAAAATTGAAATGTTTTGATTTCAAAGCGCAACCGCCAGAACAAATCGCAAATATGCCGAGTCAACATTCGGGTCGACTGCGCGCCGAGTGATGACGCAACGGTCCACAAGTTTCGACACCCTTTCGTTGTTTATCCAACAACACGGCCCACCGTCTTGGCGTGGTTGCTCACAGCAAGTCTGATTGGCGGACGGGAAGCCGTGTGAATTCAAGAGAGATAACCGATCGAAAACAAAGGTCGAAGTTGGATGGAGGCCGTCTCGACGTAGACGTGAGACATTCCTGTGCGGAGAAATGACGCAAAAGCAACAGAATTAAATTTTTACAATCCAAAGAATATATTTGGATGTAATGCCTTCGTTATTACCGACTCTCTCAATAGCGACTGAAATTTAATTACATACCATTTTTTTGGTTGTTTTTTTTAAGGAACTATAACTGCAATTCCATTTATTTTGTAATTAAAATACAACTTCCAGCAGTGATAGCAGGCGGAGTCGGAGCGCGTGGTGGTCTGCAGGCGGAGGATACCACAGGTGACAGAAGTTGATGTTGTGAAAAGCTTTTATGAATCGAGCACGAGGCGCCGGCCGTATTGATCGCCCCGGAGGCAACTTTAATTGCGGTGAGCCAATAAACAGGAGTAAAAAAAACAACAACAAAAACAACAATGTGGACTGTTGAGTTGCTGTCAGACTTGAAAACTGTGAGCGTTTGTATTCTGGAGGATCAAACAGAGGGCAGCTTGCGTGCGGAGCTGCTGAACGTAATGTGGAAAGTAAAGTTCAGATGTTTGTTACTGAAACAAAGATTTGTGTATCGGTTTTAAAGCTTCTCCAGTTTTGCTTTGCGTTATGTTTTATTGTGTCCTGACCTCACGGAGATCGAATGGTCGAATGATTTTCAGCATTTCTACTTTAAGAATTGGACCTTGGTGCCATAAAGGGGTCAACCGATTATCAGCCCGGCCAATTATCGACGCCGATATTTAGCATTTATACAATTATCAGTATTTTTACAGCAGATATTGCAGAAGTTTAAAAACGCCGCAGTCTAAGAGTCTAACAAAAGTTTGTTTTTTTGCGCTCCCATATGTTCAGCCGACGACACAGCAGGAAAAAGAAGCACCACATTATTTAAGACCGCGGATGGAAACCAACAGCATTGGAGGTTCTAGCGGGGGGGCTTGTTTTTGTTTTTGTTTTGGGTTTGTTCGATTTTCATTTTTACTTTACCAAAAATCAGTAATCGGTATCGGCCCTGAAAAAAAACATATCAGTCGACCCTTTGTGGCACATGTCCATACAATTGTTTTGCGCTTTTTGTTTTTGTTTTTCATGTATCTTATTTGACTTTTATAGCACTGCGTACTTGCGTTTCTTGTTTTGGACGATATACATAGTATGACTTTTTTTTTGTGCATATTTTGGACGACACGCTATAGTATGACTTTTTTTTTTTTTTTAATCATATTTTGGATCACCGAAAGGCTTAACGTAGACCAACAAGTAGAATACAAGACACAAATAAAGCAGAACTCATCAAAAACACAACTTCCATAGGTGGTCAGATACTCTGCGAGATTTCTTTATCGCCCGTTAACGGCTTGCAGTGTTGTAACAGGTGATCAAAGTCGTCTCATCAACAGTTTCTTAACCTCCAGTGAGTTCTGAATTTCACACGTCTCTGCAGCTAATGAGGTGCAGATATGTTATGGGCTTTATGTGACCTTGGGCAAGTCGGAGTCTTAGTCTTTGCCATTTAACATCTATAAAGCCCCTCGTGTTCTTGGGAGGTGGAAATTAATCTTCTTTTTTTTCTTTCCCAAGATAGTATTCATCATTAGTCCAGTAATTAGGCCTACAATTAACCTACATTTCTTTTTTTTTTAATATACTGTACTGTATACTGCAGCAGGGTTGAATGAGTTTTACCTCTAAAATATAAAGTAGTACCTCTTTTTTTTTGGAAGAAAAAGCAACATCATTTCTTTTACTTTGATTACACAAGCATATAATATGCTCAGTGTTCTTCTGGTTTAATTGGCATTATAGAAGAAATGAGCTGCGCCTGACTGAGGAGACACTGTGAGCACTAATTCAGTCTAGTGCGTCTTCTTAAATTTTAAAAGTACACCAGATAAGAAAATGGAAATTACAGAAAAACTCAAATGGAAAAGAAATCAGAGCCACGTAAATCAAATTGGAGCTTAAATTTGCATCATCTTAAGTTTCTTATCCGGATCAACGGAGTGATACTGCGCTGTACTGTATGTGGGTGATGCTATGACACTATATTCAAAGGCGTCTTTACTTGACTCAATTCATGGTTGAAAAATAGAAAACCCTCAGCGTATCTTCATGGTTCGTAGGAACCATCAAAAGGACGCGCTCTTATTGTGGTGGAAAATAATGAATTCTTTCATCTATTGAAGGTGATGACTCAACTAAATTTAGCAGGAGAATACAGCTGCTTCTGGTTAATCTTTCATAAGTTCGTGGACAAATTTTTGGCATGAAATCACTCTCGTCTCCACCTTCTCGGATTTTCTTTCGGGATTATCATTCATTTGCGAGAGCTCAGGCAGGAGAAGGTACAGTGGCATTAATTCACATCAGTGTGTGTGTGTGGGGGGGGGGCTATAAGCTTACTACGTTGAGTGATATGACAAATTAGTACTTTTCTAGTCTTTGGATTTTCAGATACACGAGAAACTTTTTTTTTTTTTTTTTTTTTTTCCTCAGGAGTTCAGTAACCGCTCTGCAGCAGCTCTCACGACAAACAACACACACACACACACACACACACACACACACACACACACACACACACACACACACACCCCTCATGGCAGCTGCCAAACCCCACACTGATGGCTCATTCAATATAGTAAATGGGGCAGAGCAAAAGCTACACTCCACACGTACAGTGACGCTTAAATTAATTTGCTCAGCCTTGAAGCCTTGAAGCTCTCAAGCAGAGAAAAAGCCAACGAGATTGTCATGTTTTATTTGGAATCATATTGAAAACGCTGTTGTACACCTCCGTCATGGATGTGTGGATCCAGAAGCTGTTTTTTTTTTTTCAGGACAGTCTGTTATGTCTGCTGCTATTAGTTTTGCGTTCAGGTCGACGGCACATTGTTCAAGTTATTGTTTCACGCAGTGCCTTATAGGAAACTTCCCCACGCATGTATATCCCTGTGTGTGTTTTCTCTGCTGCAGTTAAATCCTATCTGAAATGCTAAAGAGATTACAATGCTCCCAGAAAAGACAGTCTGCATAACGAGGATTGATGGAACCTTTTAACAACTTGGCTGTGCAGAGAACGCATACATCATTTTTTAATGCATTGGTTTTAGCTGTTGTCCAGCCTCTTCTGCTTTTGCAAATGATGCCGCAGCGCTGCCTCATGTAAAGGCAGCTTGAGCTTTAAAAGCTTCCGCAGGAACTTCTGAATTTCCTGTTTTAAATTGGTGCAACTATCTACCACTAAAAAAATATATACATATATTTTTGCATTGCATAGGAAGTCATGATGAAAAAAATACATTAGTAGTAGTATAATAATTTACTGTATTGTAGTCTCTCAATATTTTGAGGTTTAAATATAGATCTGAATGAATTTTTAAAATGCATATTGCTTTATTTTACATTTTAATGCTATTTGTGTTTAATTGAATGCATTTTTGTGTTCTTTTCTATATTTTTAAATGTTCCTTTATATGCGAAACACTGCATGTAATTGTCTTGCTGTTAGACACTTTGAGCTGCATTTCTTGTATGAAAGGTGCTATACAAATAAAGTTAATTATTGACTATCAAAGAGCTAAGAAAAGGATCACTATGTGGATGGATCATATAACATCAAAATGGATCAATATCGAGGAAATCTTACCAACTAGCTACCAAACGGGGTATCAGATCAATAAGAGTGAGTGCAGAGTGCCACTGAGGGCTCGAATCCAAAGTTGGACCATTTGATGAATTCTGATCTCATTAAAATGCTGGTTTGATATAAAATGTGCAAACAATGAATTCCATTTTCACTGCAAAAGCAGATGTCTGAGTTTTTGGCCGCAACCAACCAATGGGCAAGTTTCCAAACTGCTGCTACTTTTCTTATTTCAGCTGTTGCACATTTGTGCCCATTTTTCATTCAGATATTACAAAACATCAACCCATAACCATGTCTCATTACAGTCCTTCCAGGTAGCAATGCGTTGATCCACAAAGGATATCATCTATTAAAACTACATCAATTTAATTCAAGTATTAATGTGTATTCTGGTAATTAGCTTCTTAAGTTTAGTTCGACAAACGTAGCCCATTTTATATGTACATTTATATATGTATTTCCGTCAGAGAGCAGATTGTCTTGATACAATATTCATTTTCTGATAAACGGAGTCCTTCTTTAACGATTACAAAAAGACTCCTTTCCAAAGACCTTTTTTTTTTTTCAGACCCCCTTGTTGTAATCAACTCATAAAAGATTGGATTTTGCCCCTGTGTCGGAGAGAATGACATGAAACTAAGGAGAAAATGAGGTGATGGACAGACCAAAAGAGAAAGAGAGATCGAAGTGGTGCGAAGACCAAAGAGGACGACATGAAAAATAGATCCCTCCATTTGTAAGCAGCTCTATTGAATGTGTTGCCTATTGAGTTGTACATAATGCAATCGGTGACATCTCTCAACATCTATTGGTGATGAGGAGGAACTGCAACAACGTCAATAAGATATTGGCTGCTACAAGTCTGGCTCACACACATCTACCATGCACTTAAGCACAAATTACTGAGCATTAGGACTAAAACTACACATCAAAATATGTATTTATCGCAGTCATTATTCTAGTTCCTTTATTTGAGATGCGGGGGTTTGGCAGGTGGCAGCGTGAATCCATGTTGGTGTTTCCACTGGACCAAAAAAAAGTGACTTTTCCTCCGACCGGCCACCACTGAATAATTGATCAATAACTCCATCCGGAGTCATGTAATGATCTGTTATGCTATATGCTGCATGTTCATTGATGTATGTATCTTAAGAAGATGGCTCCAACAAATGACTTCTTGCTGGCATTAAAGCTTGACTCATGATATGTTTCTCCTCAACATCCCACAAGAGACAGAAGACATGTTAAATATTTTATGTTAGGTTTTTGTTGCTTTGAGAACCCAACGTGGTGTGATGTTTTGGAAGAACAAGAGCTGATTAATTATTTATACATAAATACAAAAAGTAAACGGAGTTTGGCGGTCTGAAAAATGGATAAAAAGAACAGTGTTTTGGTGATTTATTCCAGTCTGGGTCCATGGAAGTGATGTATTTATTTATCTTTATTATTTATAAAAATTCATAAGGGATTTGGTTTGCATCAAACTCTCTATGTGTATAGAATACTTTCTATACGAGGTTCAGAGTGTAGGATTTATATGAACCTATTGGCAGAAATGGTACAAAATACCCATAATTTCTTAAGAATCGTTACCTTAGCATGAGCCCTTCATATCTACATGGTGAGCGGGTCCATGTTTCTACAGTAGCCCACAAGGGACAAACCAAAAACTGATGGCTCTAGAGAGAGGTTTCACGGCCACCTTAGATTCTCATACACGCTTGGAAGAGTAAGGGTGAGCGCTGACGGGTGTCCAGTTGGTTGCAATTTGCAAGCTCACCACTAGATGCCACTAAATCCTACACAGTGCTCCTTTTGATGTTTTTTTTTCACCACATGATATGAGTCGTTATCTCTGCACAACAAAGCTTTGTTAGCAAATCTAGTTTTGAAATCTCTGCATTGTCTCCAACATAGGGCTGACACCATCCCACTTTGTAAGAAAAAAATTATAATTTGAATGTAGTTGTGGGCCCACAGGGGCGTATGCCCTGAGTGTGAGTCCCTGGTTTGGGCCCCTGGCCGCCCGCAGGTAGCACATGTTTTATTTCAAATTGCTGAGTCATACAGTTTCCCTAAAACATGGTTCAGATATTGCCAGATTCTAGACAATTTCCTCTACACAATTATGCAAAGATATCTCCACTAACAATATTTGATGGTGAGAAGCATGCAAAAACATAATTTTATAAGATTGTTTTTTTACCTCGATATAAAGGCTAATAAAGACATCTGTAAGTATTATCAAATCAAATAATTAAAGTTTTAGATAGCCTTGACTGTCCTGAAAAAAATTAAGATATATAATGAATGGTTAGCCCCAACAATGACCGAGTTATGAGCTTAAAAGTGAAGATACGGAAATTACACAGAAAATAGCCTCAGGTTCAAAGGGTAAATGAGTGAATATATTGAAGATGCTGCTATTTCTTGGATTTAGGCCAAGTTGAGACCAACTATGATGACATTTAGGACAGTATGTAATGTCTTGGGTACTATTTAAAAAAAAAAAAAAGCTCAATTTTTTTTCTACCTTTGAACACATTCTGGCCAGAGCTCACACTGAAGCCAACATGACCTTCAATTCACTTGAAATGATTAGTTTTCAGCCCACAGGACCCACGTCTTTTATCATCCCTAAATCTGAAGTAAACGCATGGTCCAGAGTAATTCAATAAGCGCCGGGCTGTGGCTCTGCTCCTCCACAATAATTAGCCCGTCTCGTCTGTATTCAATACAAACAGAGCTGTACTCCATCAAGGTTCGCCCCTCCTCCTCGTTTAATACGTCTCCATCACAAAACAGATTACTGGGAGGAAACATCTCTCATTGCTAAATACCCTCCATGATGATCAACGTGAAGAATTTGTGCCTCTTCAACACTCTGCATTTGACCGATACACATTCCTGCCCGATACTTCTTGTTATGCTGTAACTGCAGTGAATGATAGGTCTTCATTAAAGTGACGTTAAATATGACAGCTGGTGTTAATATTGAAACTTTTGAGGTCCAGTGAAGTAATGACAAAGGTATATACAGTAATTGCTGCATTTGACTCCTCTCTTTTCAAATAAAGAGCCTCCACTTTGGTAATTTTATTAAATGAAGAAACCTGTACAGAAGGCTTAATGGAACAAGTCCTTCAAATTAAAACGAGATAATATATCACTTCTCGCTGCCTCTCAAAAAGACACATTTAAGCATTTAGTGATAGGAGTTCCCTCTCAGCAAGACATCATTTGCTCGTGCCTTTAAAATCCATTACAGACTAAAACACAGTAAAGTGTTTTTGCAATACTAAATAAAAATTTGGTTGGATTTACGTACAAACACAATATATTTAGGTTTAGGGAAAGCTCATCTTAAAATAAACACTTCGTTAAGGTTTAAGGAAATTAAGGAAAATCAGTTCTGACTGTCAGTAGGAAGCGGGTACAATCGCAGTTTACGCAAATTCAGATGTTTTTGTTGACCCATCCATCCACCCCCACCAGCAGCCGTTAGCCGTTGTCACTTTAACATTAACTTGTTATTTGGGGGCATTTCTGAAATGACAGATGCTCTTGTTTGCTTAATATCAAGGACACACCTACAAAGAGAGTCTGTGCAGGTTTACAATAAGATATATATTTTAATCCACAAATAAAGAGAAATACAAATAAACTTGAGATCAACCTCACTTTTTTGTAAGCATTTCTCTGAAATCAGTTTCACCCCCTCATATTTCCTCGTCCTACCATCTGTCCAAAATGTCTAGCTCTACATATGTCAGATAAACTGAGTAAATCCCTGTTAACCAGATAAAAGGAACCCTACAGCCATTTTGTAAATTTGATCAGCTTTCCTAGAAGGCAGATAGAGAGTACATTAAATCGATGAATAGGGTCAATCCTTTGGATTTTAATAACTGTGGTCTGTCATGTAGTGTCAACCTCACGGCGAACTTAGTATTTTTAGCCCAATTGCTGATCAGGTTTTACTATATTGATAAATTAGGTTAGACTCTTTTAGAACTCTTCATAAATGTGGGTGTCTCTTTTTCTTAATCAAACTATGTACATTTATAAAGTCAAACTGTTTTGAGTTTTTAGAAATACATAAGAATATGGTACATTAATTTCCCCTACGTGCCCTTTATAACCTCAAACGTCTACGACTGTAAATAATTGCACACAGTATTTTCTGAGTTTGGAGACATCCAATCTGATTCTCTCTGTTTTTTTAAGGCTTATGTAAGGGCTTTAAAGGACGGTTTAAAAGGCACTACTGCTTTCGTGCTGCCTGCTGTTTAAAACATTCCTCTGCACTACGCTGCCGGGTTTTGACTTCTGAAAGCTTCTTAATAGAGATCTCAATTGCCCCGTCTATGTCGGTACACCTCGTGCTTCGGCCTTAAGGTGTAGCTTTACATTTAAATATCGTAAACATCCCTTTCAGTTTTGCTGTACGAGGCGTCCGGAGTTACAAGTCGACATAAGGGTTCGGGAGCGGCAGAAAATTCTGCTGCATAGCTCGTCAGGCATGAAAGGGTCAGATCGAACCCAGAGTGAGTGAGTTGTCGTGTTAACAATGGAGCTCCATCAAAAAAGGAAATCTAATAAAGCAACGGTCATATCACATCCCCAGCAGGGAGCCGCGTTTGACCATGTTGGCATTTCTCCCCGTTCCCTACAAGACCAGCGCGCCGTCTTATTAATAGCCCTGTTTTCTTCTCCGAGAGGCTTTTCCAGACGTTGATAGCACCTGCATCTGAAGGCTGTTTCATCATGTTTTAAAGTAGCCTGTTGACAGCACCGCCAGATAAGAAACTGTGATAGATGATCCTTGTCAGGTTGTGTGTTTCAAACTCCAAAGTCCATCACAGAAAATAGCAGAATCTTGTACTTTTATCTGTCCGATACTCGTCTTTGTATGCAAGAAAGCTGCTATTTTTTTTTAAATTGATGGGGACAGAAAGGGAAGGGTCTTGGCTTATTTGAGTCAACATACAGGCCTATTTTTTGATTGTGACAAAGATGTCAAAACTTCTTTAGAAGTTCTGTCAACAAAAATAGATGTACGGCGATGCACCGAATAGCCTCGATCGACACCTTTAAAAAAAAAAAAAAAAAAAAATTTAAATCACCAAACGTGGAGTGATGCCGTAGACATTCTTTTTACATACACGACAACATTTCCCATCTATTATTCACATCTTTGCCCGCTTTAAATTACCAAATGACACCATCCGTATCCTCCATATTTCCTGTGTTTCTCCTTTTGATGCTGTTGTGTCATATCCCATTTTGTTGCTATGGACAGTGCAGGAGAATTGGATGAGACGGGTCTTTTGAAGATCAGAGAAGGGCGAGAGGAATTTAAGTTAGAGGAAGCGTTAATGGGACCCAGTGGCCATGTGCTGGTGCCCTGAGTGGCTTTGATCACTCCTTTCCAAATCCAGCCGACTCCAGTTAGGGTGCTGACAAGTGTAATTTCCTAGTTGGGGTGGTGCAGAAGGAGGGGATAGTGCTGACAGGCCAAAAAACCCATCGGGATTTATGCTTTAAAAAATCATCACCGATCACACAAGATGATTATTTATGCTCAAAGCTCACAGAGCTTCGGGTGTGTTCGATACCTTCGCTGGATGGAAACAGAAATATTCATCAGGCTGTGACAGTCGTTTTAATTATCAGTTAATCGGCCAATTATTTTCTCATTTAGTCTTTGAAATGTATTTCTTTGGTCAAAGTAACCGTCCAAAACCAAAGCTGATCCAATAAATGTTCAGCTTCTTTGTCTGAATAATTCACAAAATAAATAATTGATTAACAGAATAGTTGCTGACGAGGGCTTGAACCACAATTTCAATACTTTAATGGCACCGACCGAATTAACAAAACATTCCTTTTCAGTCAGTACCAGATTTTAGCATTTTAAAATGCAAAACTTTTGCCGGACTAAATCTCATCTGATGATTCCCATACAGACACTCCACTTATAAAGTACAATATTATAAAGCATAAAATCATTCTGTTTTATCTTAAATAAGTAGATTTGGCTCTCTTTAAACAAAGTTTTGGCCACACACCTGTCTGAGTTGCGTTCACTGGAGGAGTGTGCACAGCCACTTAGCTAGCATCTAGTGTTAGCCTGCACGTGAGGCGTTTAAGGAACACCAGTAAATTATAGCGGCAGAAAACTACCTGGGGTGCACTCTCCCCCTCTAAACTGCATGGAAACTAAAGATTTTTACTGTAATGGAATTTTTTTTTTTTTTTGTAAAATTGATATTGAAAGAAAGTTCAGGAACTTCAGTCGAGGTCAATGTATTGGTACTGGTGTAGAAAATCTTTGAACAATGCCCAGCCCTGTAATAATACATTTTCCGTCAGTCAACTAACCTGTTAAAAGGTACAAAAATCTCAAAATCCTGAAATTTGTAGCTTAATATGTTTCAATCATTTATGTTTTTCAGCCTGTTGTGTCTTCGCCTTGATGCTATTTTCTGGTTTGGACGCAGGCCATTTTGTGTCCGCTTCATCATAAAGAAGAAGAAAACAGGGAACAGTCCACCTGCGGTGTCACATGTCGTTAGTCTAATTAGCGCTGACGGGGGGGGTTGACTTCTCAGAGTCTGTGAAGAGTCGGCCGGTCCAGGACTACTACAGATGAAACGTTTGGAGGATGTGTCATTGTCAAATGTCCACAGAGGCAATTCCAAGTGACAAAAAAAAAAAAAAGAAAAGTCTAACGTTATGTGAACTGCAAATTTCAAAGATGGACACAAAACAAACGGAGCTGTAAAGCGTTTAGTTCAGGAGGCGATACCGCCGGTCTTGCTGGGAGTTTTGTGGCAGCGGGAGATATACTTTTGCTCATCACCGGACGGTGTACACAGAGCTCTCTGCAGACCGCGTTTCATCACTGTCGGGGTTGTTGAGCGGATCTGTGAATTGGTATTTGGGTTATTGATGCTCTGTCGGCGTTCAGCACAAACAAACTTTTTATTTGGCGTCTTGTTGGGTTGAACTTGGAGGAGCTGCTCTGTCGGGGTAACTGGGGAATCGTCCCAGAACAACGTACACTTTCTAGCCGGGATTCCTTTGTTGGCTTCACGCTGTGTGCTGTGTTTGCGTGTTCCCATAGCAACCTAAAACACAAGGCTTTTGTTGTGTATGCGGTGGGTTTTTGTAGCATTTAAGGGCCTCAACTCGCATGAGAGAAATCATAAAAATCACTGGTGATTTCTTGAATGTTTGGGGATGTTTGTTGTTTTTGAAACTTTCACGCTTTGCATTCCTTTACTGATTATCTTTCTCTTTTAATCTTTGACAATTCAAAACTTTGCTGAAATGTCTAGTGGAAAATTGTTAAAAATCTTGAGTTGCCTAATCTCCTCTGAGCAAAACCTAAACTGTCTTAACAGACGAGTAGCTGCTTGAACTGAAATATTTATAATAAATGTAAGATGTGTTAGTAAAACATCTCTTATTTAAGTCTTCCCAAAAAAAAACAAAAAAAAATTCTGCTAAATGTGTAAAAACGTTTTTAAGAATTTAAGATTACATTTTCCCAAGGAGATGGGAGACCATGTGTTAGCTATGAGAGGATGCGGTGATCACCCAGCCAGTAAAAGCACAGCATAATACCCACAATTCAAGTGCATGCATGAAGGGCGTTACATTCTTGAAGATGGGCGGAAAGTTGTTTACAGAGCTTCATGATGGAAATAATAAGTTCTGGTGGACTGAAATAATTATATCTGTGGATGATGTCTGAATTGTGATTATCAAAGGAGTCCTCGCGCAGTAGCACGGAAAGCTGCGCGCTCTCTGACGGTATTCCAGCTGGATCTCACTACCAAAGACGTAGGACTCGGCGTGTGTGCTCTGACTGTGCATGTTGCTAAGCGTACTTCCAAAGCGACGCAGCGTAGCGTTTTCCCCAGGCTACTTCTTGTGAAGATCCCAACAGGATGTGTGTAACAAAACTGCTCAGTAGTGTTTTTGTTTTTTTCACGTATTAAAGAATAACGGCTTCATAGAGGCGAGTAGCTGAAAATACAGCTAAAACTACACACACAGCACTGCACATGCAGAACTATACGTCTTTGCCCAGTGGGTCTCACGTGATGTGAAGAAACAGGTTAGCTCCGAAAGCTTATTTGTATAAAACACAGCTGCTAAAATGGGCCTTTAGTTGAGACGGTATTCTCGGCTGCTGTTTTCAGAAGGTCACGGATGAACGTTGAGCTCTTAAAAGGAGAGACGTGACATTTTGGAGAGTACGCTTATTCTCTTCACCGAGGGAAGTTAAATGAGAGAACTGTATGCTGTGCGGCAACAGTCAGCAGCAAGTAAAACTCAGTTTTGCTGCTCCAGAGGCAACGAAATCCAACCACCTGTAGCAGCGTCTCATCAACGTCGTCTCGCTAAGGTACCAAACTTCGATACTTCCTAATATCAAACAGAGCCTCTACTTGGGTTACTATCATCTTCTGCAAATAACTCAGAACGCTTTATGTTAAACATGTCCTGCTGTCATAGATCATAGATTGGAAATGTTTTAATGATATCCAGCCCTAATCTCATTTAATGTGTACAACGGATGTGAAGTTCCTGGTGGTAGCTTCATATTGATGAGCAGTTTGCGGACAGCTTTTTCTATCTTTTGGTACATGTTAATATTCGGTTAAGCAAATACGACCGAGAAATACTCAACCCTGGAACTGACCTGGAGTAAAAAGATCTCTTTGTCAGATTGGAGTCCCCATACAAGTCCTTTCAGTACAAGATTGTGTCAATCAAAACAAATGTTTTGCAATTAAAGATGTTTGTCTTAAATTTAACCAAAGAATGATGGCGTAACCACAAATGCTTAAAAAAACAAACATTCAGGACTTTTAATCACAGTAATTCTACTTTTTTATGGTTCAGCGTTTTTATGAGAAAATCACAGCTCCTCCAGAAGCCAGAAATTGACTTTTTTCCATTTAGCTGCAATTCAGAAACTTTTACAAGCATAAAGAGCAACGTATTGACGTATTTGTTTATACAACATAATGCTGCTGTATTACGTCTACAGCAAGCTTCACAGAGTTATAGGTCCTGTAACAGCACTAATTCATTCAATTCAAAGCTTTATTTGCAAGGTAAGCATCATAAAAGGTCCTTTATAGTCAGAGTAAAGGTGCTGCCCTGTTAATAAATTCTCATATTAATCAATCAATGGGTAAATTAACCGTGGAAATAAGGACTGATGAGCATCTGAGCGACTTAATTACTTGACGGGCCTTCAATATTTAATGTCCATGAAAGCTTGTGGAGTTTCATTCATAAGCTGCTACACTCATGGTACAAAACAAAAGCATTGCTGTAAAATCCCTGTTTCTTGTCTAACATGGAAGTAGGCTTTGTGCGTTAACGTATAAGAACAAGAGCAGGTATTCCTGAGATTTCCTACAACTATCCGTACTGGTAGCTGATAGAGTTTGACAAAGGTCATCGGCCGCTTTATGCTCCTTTAATGGATGTACAATTTCATCCCAGATGCCATGAATTAGGCCAGTATTATAACAGAAAGTGCTTTTATATAGTTAAAGGCGTGCAGTGTGAGAGGCTTGGCTGTTATTCTAGATTTAAAGACGTCTCTTCAGTAAAAAGAAGGAAAAAAAAAAAAGCTCTAAGGGAATCTTTTTGCGTAAAACCAAATATGTCTGTCTTTGTACAAAAAGATTTTCAGATTGTCACATATTAGTGAATAAATTGTGAGCGCAAATGGATATTTAGGGGGAAAAAGAAGTTGTAAGCTTTTATTCTGTGCAGAAAAAAAAAAGGCAACTTTCGCTGATGGATTACAGTTTTAAATTGACGAGGATTACAGTCAGTGGGATATTTGATGGGAGTTTCGAGCAGCTCTTATGAGCAGCTGAAGGTCAGAATACTCATTTTATGACACTGTATGGAACTAAAACCAAAAAAACCAACAATCAGGGTTCACAAAGGATGTTGCATAAATGAGTTAAGTCCATTCATCTGAGTTTAAAGTTCATTTATTTATATAGCGTCTTATTTAAAGTCTCAAAGACTTGTTGCGAAATTCATGAGGAAAAAATGGAATATTCAACGAAATGCAAATCAACTGATGTGGAAAGCTATAGATTTACGTTTCCTTTTCTCTGGTTAAATGTATAAATAAAAGTATTTGAAATAACACGCTGACTGCATAATGACACATGATTAAACCTTTTATCCTGCCGACTAAACAACATAAAAAGGATAACTATCGCTGAGTGTTCAAACATTGGACAATTAACCAATTAGCAGCTGATCAACTAAAGGATAACAGAAAATAATTTTGAGAGAACGTTAACATTTAAGCTATACAACTCTTTTTTCTCCAATCAGCTTATGAATGGAGGAGTCTGCATCAACACAATTTTCAAATAAAAGCTAAAAACACTGGTTATTTCACAGCAGAGATTCATTTCATTTTGTTCTGTTCCTTTCGCTGGTTTGAAGTGGGCACGGCTTATTAGCATAAACTTTGACATGAACACTTCCATACAACAATCAGAATTTAGCAACATTTAACACGGCTGTTTGGGACTATTAAATGTGAAAGAAATATGCTTAGGATTGGAGACAAAACCTGTTTATAGCAGGTAGTGAGGAATGGCTCTTTGTTTTACATGATTACAAACTAAACATTATATACAATATGCAATGTCTATAATAAAAAAAAAAACACACATTACCGCCTGACTCATTGCGTTTACAACGCATGTGAGATCACATGACGGCGCTGGCTCGCTTTGTGATCGGATCCCAGCCGGGTTTAGTGCCGAAATCTGCAGTTTGGCAACACTCTTAAAAAAAAACATTAAATTGAAATGTCCCCTATGTAGGGCAGCAACAAATGATTGTTTACATCATTACTTATTCAATGATTAACTTTTTTGATTGGGTCTTGTTTAGTCTTAAAATGTGCAGCACAGATTTCCAGAGTCCACAAGTTCTCCAACCCATTAAAAACATACCGGTGGTTTGTTTCTACGCTGAAATACTTTCGACCCGCAGGAGTGCTTCCTAAATCACCGCCGGTTTAGCAGAAAAACCACTTGGTTACGCAAACTTCATCATCATGGCAACAGTAAACACAGTTTTAAACAACTCCCACGACTTGTGGTTGGAAACAGGAGGTGAGCAGAGGTCTCCTGCACCCGAGTCCATCCACCCAACCCGCCTCCTCCTAACAAGGAAGAACTCACATTAAATAGACATATTCTGAAGTGTGTCACTTCTGCAGAAAAACAGATTGTCAAATCATTCCACTGCTAGAAGTCGCCTCACTTTAAATAAATAACTGTGGGTTATAATAATCTCTTTGTACTAAAGGCCATTTTTTTTTTTTTTTAGAAGAGGACAGTCTCTGCAGAACGCTAGCCAATGCCGTTAGATTACTTCTGTGACTGTATACAGCTTTAAAAAGCAACTAAACATTTGCTTTCACGCATTTTTGTTGTCCTAAAAGATTTTTTTTTTTTTTTGACGCGTCGTGAGGCAAAGACATGTCACTGACACCCTCTAGTGGACTGGTGGATGTAGTACATGCTTTGCCGTGATAACGGGTTGCAGTTTCAATCTGGGTGTACTTGGAGGCACTGGTGCACATGATTACTTCTCCACATTGCATTAAAGGGATAAATGGTCGTGCAGCTGTCTCATATGTTCTCATTTTGTCATTACTGCCAAATCACGTTTTAAGCAACTGAATTCTAATAGACTGGGGTTTAGAAGACAATGACTTCAGCAACCCAATCAAACGGTGGGGATTAGGTCTCCACAGTGGAAGTTTGGTTTAATTTCTGGGACAAAATACCACTGGATCTCATTCAAGAATGAATATAATGTCTTCAAACAAACAATTCAAGTTTAAAGTGCTGCATATTTTCAGGGATGTAAAAAACTGTGACAGGTATCGGTTTGTAAGTTGTCTCTGGGGCTTTTGAAAATATTTTGGGTACCTTTTGGTGCTTGAAAAGGATAAGGATCACTTCAAGTTTCCTTCTGTCTCTCTATGGATGTTGGCACCTCCGGGATATTATGCCTCATTTTAAGCTATTTAGGCATTCTCCCTCTCCCACGGAGCTTTCTGCAGGGTGAAGTTTCAAGGGCCGCACACCACTTTTCAAACATGTTTGGTGCAGTGCTTGAAGTGGGGGAAAAAAAGAAGTGCCGGTACTCCCCTTTTTCATATCTTGCTGTGTGTATTGGTGTGTATCAGTAACAGTAAAGTATCTAATTCTGAATATCTACAGTGAATAAAATACACTGAGAAATATGGCTGGTGTTTCAAACAAATTTATTTAATCAAAGAGAGTACTATTTTAATTATTGGAGTAACGAGACTATTTTGAAATCTAGTATATAGCTGAAGCATGTATGAAACATTGGAGAGGTTTTACTTTGAAATGGATACAGGAAGTTCCAGCATTTGGCCAACCAGTAGTGACTTCAGCCGCTTTCTCATATGAACTCTGGATAGTTTGTAAGAAACAGCAGACAATTAAGTATTACAACGTGACTGAATATTTGATAGTAGCATAAATAGCATTGAGCCAGCAGTAGATATTTTTGGGAGGACAAATAATACTGTTTGCTCTATTGTTTAAGATGTTCACATTCTTACAGAAATAGCACCGGTATGTTCTGGGGTTAAACTGAGCATTAATCGAAGGTGTTTTAGCTGTTGTATTGGACCCGGGCCGCCATTGCTGTAAGGTCAATGTAGACTTACTAAGACTAGCCACCAACAGAGAAGAGCCGCCTGCTAGCATTGGAACACGATTGCCGCGATTGGTCGTTTCACTGTCAATCAACTGGTCCCAACCTTAATCCTCCCACAATGGAAACAGCCAATCAGAGCAGATACTCCCTCTTGCTTATTCTACCAGCAAAAAGAACACTGCAAAACAGTAATGCTACGTCACAAGTTCATTGTAGAAGGGCCGGCACCGTCCCGGTGAGGACCAGCCCATTTTCAGCACTTGATTGGTGCAAAGACTGGTTTTGGAGCTGGCTTCACACATCAGTCAAAAAAGCAATGCGGGAACAGGGCCTTCCAGGTCGCCTGCCGACGGCTCTAAACATTGAGGATGACTCACTGTGCTGCACAGATATAGTCCAACTTCAGAGGCTTATCAAGTGAAAAGAGAACATTACAGCCCTTTTCTTCCCGGCGACTGAAGGCGAAAACTTTCTCCAAGTACTTCCCTGCTTTCAACAGACTAGAGGGTTTCTACTCGATGCAAAAACGGATGGAAGAATTGTTGAGATCTAAATACCAAATTATCTTGACAGGCCTTAAAAGAGGAATTAAAAGAGCCATTATATTGCTGAACAAAAGAGGGTGGAAGTTAAAAACCTTCATTATGTTCATTCTCCATTATCAGGTCGCATGTACATCAGTGACTGACTGGCGGAAAACATTTCATTTCAGAGACACTTTCAGAAAGATTATGGCAGAAAATACTCTCGGGCCGTCCTTGAAGGATTTTCTCTCTCGGGCCACGCCGTTGGAAAACAGATTAAAGTAAACAAGGTCAGAAGCAATGGCACTGTTCATGTTTCAGGATAAAGAAGTTGACTTTACTGCAGATATTAAAAGACAGCATTCAAAAATAGAAAGGCAAGCTGATTCCCGTGTAAAGGTCAAAACTTTTTTGTTGCTCTGCAGGTTGAACTCTTACAATGCCGCTTTTGAATTTTACCTCGCCGCAGATAAAGGGTCGTCTCACTGTTTTCTTTTACAAGGACAGTGCAGTCTAATTGACATAACTGTAAATCTTCAGAGCAAAGGAACGAGCCATTTGAATGTGCAGGCTTTAGAAAAGTAAACTGAAATGAGTCCAACGTGGTGGTAGTGTGCACTCTGTCTTCATTTTAGAGATTGAGAGTGGATTACAGTGGGCTCGTGAATTCGAGTCACAGCACAGCAGCATCTCGCAAACTCACTGTGGTTGTTCTTGTTAGCATGTATAATTCAGCTGGCTGCTCCCCCCGCTGCCAAAGCAGAGAAATTCTCTCAGGTTCCCACTTAAATTCGTTTGGAACGGGGCAGCCGCTCAACCTCGGCTCCGAGAAGAAAGGAGCGGCGAACTAGAGGCTTCGCCGTTATGTTTCCCCTCCTCCCTGGAGAAAAAAGGAGCTGAAGAATGCATTGAAGGTCAAAGCAGTATCAGCAAAAGAAAGACTTGAAATAATGATTGCATTAACATGCAGCTGGGGAGCCGTGTGCTCTTTAAAGAGTTCCAGGGAGGAGGTAATACAATGGTCTCTCATTCTGTATTCTGCCACCACGCTCGAGGGTGGAAGCAACACAGAAAACAAATATGAAAGTAAATTCGCGCTCTCAGAGGCATCCATGCTTGAAGCTATGCACACTAATGCGTGATGTAACATACAAGGCAACATGTATGAGACGGTCTGTGTCAATTTCTTTTTTTTGATTTATTGTCATTTATTTTCACATTTTCTAATGGTTTATTTCTGCTTGGGTGCACTTCCATTTTTCCAGCGTTTCAATTTCTTTTTTTTTATTTGCCTGCGTGACATTTTAATCTAAATAAATCTGTTCTGCTATTCTCCAGCACCAGATCGTCAAAAACACCAGAGCGCTTCCACGGGGAGAGAGTTCATGAAAAGCTTCACGGCGGGTTTATCTGAACACCTGCTGTCCTCCGGAAGAAAACTGTAAAATATATACAACTAAACTTTAAAACGGGTTTCTGACACAAAACTCCGGTTTTGAAGGGAACTTTGAGATCCGCTCTTCATCAGTGTGCAGCTCACAGAAAGCCACGTTTCTCACAAGTTCAGTGGGAAATCAACCAACGGGAAAATCCATCCCCAGACACCGTGTATATTGTTCTATTCCAGTAATTTCAGACATTGAAGTCCAATATTTCTACAAATGGAGTGACGAGAAAAGAGAGGGTGTGAAAATCGGCGAATAAAGACTCGAATGAATGATATCATAAAGTGACACCTTTTAGACACGGTCTATTAATACGCAGTGGCTATTTATTTGCAGAGTTCCTATTTAAGATATTTAATCCAAATAGAATTAGGCTTCCAGCTGTGAATCACAAACTCTGCCAGTATTCTGGCAAAACCACAGTGACTGTTGTCATACAGGCGATTCATTATTCACGATCAACACAGCAGCTCCGGTATGTGCGAGCCGATGGCATCAGTGTAGACAGCTCATCTCTGCACTGCACAAGTTTATGTTTTAGAAAAATAATATGTCGCACAAAAAGTGAAGCACTTCCTGATCTATTCAGAAAAAGAAAGAAAAAAAACACTGGCTAATAAACACACCAAGGATGTGAGTTACAGAAAAACTCAAGTGAAATCCAAGGACACAGATTACAGTACTGGTTGATCTGATTAGTAGTCTCCGGGGAACAGCATCGCTCTGACAACTTAGCATAAAAGTTAAATAGTCCAGCAATTAGTCAGAAAAAAACCCAAAAAAACATTCCTACAGCTGTAAACCAGCAGGCCAACCATGTGGAATTCATTTAAAGGCAACACAAAAACATAAAACAGAGTCAAATACATGGTGAATAGATTTATCATTTCTTCTGACCATCTGGTTGCTCTGCATTATGTTTATGTCTCATCCAGACTGTTGTTAAAACTCTCTCAAACATAAGGACTTATTTTTCTGTGACATTCCAGTGTCACATTAAATATTTGAAGGGGCATCTTTATTCGATGTGCACATGGAATTAAACAATATATTTACCATATTGTAACAATATTACATCATAAAAAAATAGGGATTTGTCTATATTTTCATTTAGAATTGGCCAAAATGCAATTTTATTTTCTGAATAGAGGCGTTTTAATTTTGGACTTTTCCTGTCTTTTTGAAATTTTGGTGTTCCCCACCAAAGAGCACCTTCATCACACAAGTTTGAACTTCTGAACTCTCCGGACCTTTTTCTGTTTCAGGGATTTTTGTATATTTTCATATGAAATCGGGCAAAATGCTATTTCAGAACAACTTATTTCGCTTTAGGAGCGAAGTAGCATCCAAATGGCCGTATAAGTAAATAAAAGTAATATCCTCACTTAATATCCCCACCGCTCTTTGACATACAGTATATAGATACATATAAATCACGCCGAATGGGTGAAATTACATATATTGTGATATCAGCCACGGGAAAGCATTTGAGTCCAATATAAACACAAAATGGACGAGTATTTTAGATTATTGTCAGCATGCGACAGACTAGTTGTGATGAGAACTCTGGAGTAGCTGGACGGTGTTTCAGAAGAGACAATGCTGCCTGGATTTTTGAAATTCACAGACAGAAAAAAAAAAAAAAAAAAGGACTGCGGATTCTGGGTGGTGAAAAAAAGCCTCGAGTTTGCCGGATATGTAACTTCATTTGCAGAAGAGGTAAGACAGAGGTTCTGTTTGTCACAAATGTCACTCCAAATCACTCCTCGGTAGAGGTATGAAGTTTGTACCTGAGGTGAGTTTTGACGAAGCGGGCTCGAACGCTGATTCACCCCTTAAAAAAAAATAATAATAATAAAAAACACGTACCAAAATCAACTGCCAACATATTCAATTTCTAACTACTGTGACCTTTAGCAGAACGTCGACATGAACACAGTAACAAAAACATATTAACCCCAATGTTTATTACACCGCTAATCGTCTAAACAAATTTGAACCAGGTTAATATAAACACAGCGCAGCTTGAATACATGAATATTTCATGCTTCATCGTGGAACATTAGCATCAAGCTGTTTGGTTTGGCTCAAACTATCTCCACGATGAACACAAGGCTGATTTGGCAAAAGAGACAGAGGCAACGCAAACAGTCGAAAACGGTCGCAGCAAAACGGGTCCGGAAAGAAAAGAGCTCTTAATTCCACGTCGGCGTCGGATGTCGGAAGTAATTCCAGGACAGGAAATCATTATTTTGAGTTGGGGAGGATCTGCTTTTGTATGTTGTGCAGACAATAGATGACCCAAATAAGCAACGACCTTTTGATCCAAATTGTGGCTTTCAGTAGGAAAAATACTGCTTTGCCCCCATGTTTGACCCCTGCTCGTGTGCACGGTGCTGTGTAGAAAGTACAAACAGCTATCTCCGTGACGGACATGCAAAAAAAACGCAAGGCCAAAAAACAGCCAGATCCCAATGAAAGGAGAGGAAGTGTTGAATGTTTTAATCAATAACTTAATTGAATCAGTGATAGCGGCAATGATTTTAGAAATTTTCTTATTTGTTTGGTGTAAAACGGATGAAGCACCAAGATGGTGAGTATCCATTTAAAACAGAGAAAGCTCAGGGGTGAAGTGCTTCTTTGATTTCACTCAGTTCCTATAATTGTTTAGAGCTGCACTGATCAATATCTTTTATATTATCCACGCTTAAAATGACTATATGTCCCGTGAAAAGGATCATTTGCAGAGACTGATCACCCGGCTCAGCTATTGTTTTTATGGCTCTTCATTTAAACTCGTGGCCCGAGGCTTCGTGTTTTCAGGCTGTCCGTCTGTCTGTTCGTCAGTCCGTCCCTTTCTCGTGAATATCTCAGGAACGCCTCGAGGGAAATTTAGCAAATTTGGTCCAAATGTTCAATTGGACTCACGGATGACCTCATAAAAATGTTTGTGGCCACAAAAGTTCACAGAAATGTCCAATAGGGTTAAAATGATGATGAGATGACATCTTATATCTAAAAGGTCAAAGAGGAACTTCACTCTGACATCATATTGTTCTGTACAAACGCTTTTCTGTCCTTTATTTAGCTCATTAACTCAGAATAGAAGGAGAGATTATAACCATATTTCACATGTGGTCAGATACTGAATTGGAGACACTTATCTCGAGCGTCCACCTTGAAACTGTCCCGATTGAATTGATCTTCTGACGTTTCTGAAGCGGACGTGTTTTAGAATCTGCAGCTTCTTTGCAGCGACAACCGTGTTTGAAGCATTGTCCGCTATCATAGGTTCAACTTTGTGCTCAGTCAGAATCAGCGTTATTAGTAAAGGACTCTGACTGTTATTAGTTTCTCAATGAATTTAGACACACGAGAACAAGAACAGTAAAGTTTAAAGTCAAGTCAAATCTATTTTGGTCTAAAAAAAAATACATTATTACACCTTTTATCAAAGTCCCTCACAGTCTTAACTGCATATCTGTGCGAGTCTGGACGGATGATGGGCATTAAACCACAAGGCGCTAATTCTAGTTTTCATCTTTTTATTGTTTTGGGTTTTTCGAACTGGCTCTTGTGAAACCTAATCTCCAGAAACAGACGGCTGGTTCTGTCCTGCTGAGCTCCAGATAGAAGACAGAAAAAGTTGCCAACAAGCTTAAACATTTGAAGAGCTCAAAACACAAGCTTAAAAGGAAAATTTATATTGATTGGAGACAACTCCAAATGAATGCTGATGTTAAAGCTTATCTACAAATCTGTCTGTCTGAGTGCGGCAGACGTGTAAATACAGATTTATGACTTCATAAATTGTCTGTTACTTGTGTTTATCTAGCTTGGTCGGTTGCTACCTCTTGGTTAAAAAAAAAAAAATACTAGCAGCATTATGTTTGTTTAAAATGCATGAATTTTCAAAACAAAAAGTAAATTGGGCTGAGCAGTCCACGGTGCCGCTGCTGCAAAGTTTCAGCATTCTCGGTAACTGATGATGCAAAACACGCCGTCTCGTTTTTGACTGAATACACTGATTTAGCCAAAACAAATTTCAATCATCTTCATTGAAAGTAAGAACACAATACTTTTGAGCCACCTCGGATCATTCTTTATTGGTTATTTGGGGAGGAGAGAACATTTTAGAGCCATTACCATCACTCAAACAACAGAGCCCAATTATAGTCCTATTTTCTGCTTTCACATTATGGCCCCCATTCTGTATTCTTCTGTGGATTTCTGAGGTAATTTAAGAATGCAGAAAAGTCAACCAAACCACACAATGACCATCAAATATCTCATTAAGCGAAAAGATTCTCAGCAATGCGTCTTTTAAAAATGACGTGAAGCCACATTGTAACGATGATTAATGTATTTATGGTTTATCAAAGCCACTGGCGCCGTGAACGACAAATCCTTTCAGTTTATTGTGTATGACCTCAAAGATTTGGTATTCAAGTGAAACACTACATTGTTCATGATTTAAATTGTTGTGCGGGCTGTCAAAAATATATGTTCAGCTTTATCTTTATTATTAGTATTTCAAACTATTACCTCATTACGTTTTTTTTTTCAGAATTTTGAGTTTTTCAGATTTAATAGAATTTCTTTTCTTTTTTTTATCATTTGTCAAAGATTTGGAGTTACCAGAGGATAACTTTAAAACTATAAAAGTAGAGTTTATGGGTGGATTAGAGAGCTTGTCATTCTATGTTAACTAGAAAGACTGAAAAGGAAGTTTGACTTGGACTCGAAAGAGAGGAAGAAAGGAAAAGGATTTAACATGGATGGACATTGAGAGGAATCATAATTAAGGCTAGAGCTTCCTCTACAATCCATAAAGTAAAAGACAAAATAACCTAAAAAAAAACGTAGCTGACGCAGAGATGATCCAAATCAAAGCACAAATTACGTCTGTCTGTAGATATCAAAACCAGAAAAATACTCCAGAACACCCGCTTTCATCAAGCAACCTGCAAGCATACTACAAATAGAGACTCATACTTTAAAAACTGACAGACATAATGATAGTTGATGAACCATTTAAAGCTTGCAAATTAGAAAGTTTTAGTAATTGTCTATTTTCAGCACAGAGCCAAACTCAATGACATATTTGATTTGTAATTAAACAAAAATAACGCCATTAAGTTTGAATTGCTGCTCCCGTTGTCGCTCCACCTGTCATCGCTCCTCAATTGGCCAATCAAACTCAAAAGGTTAATCACAATAACTGAGAAAATTAGAGGCTGTTTTGAGGAACATTAATTAGACGAGACATGGAGGGCAACAAAAACCTAAAGCCAGTCAATTCCACGTATAACAATGCTGCTGAATAAAAAGGGCCGTGGCGAAACACCTGACAACTTCAGCATAATTTGCTCAGCGTAACTCTGATATAAATTTGGTAAATTAGTTTCTGTGCAGGATTTTTATTGAAGAGGGGAGAAATAATTAAAGACAAGCAGCCACGTTGAGAAAGTGAGACAGGCACTTACTACAGTTTGAAGGATTGCAAATCTCAAAACATATATTCAGGGTAGACAACACCTTTTCTACAGTTCTACATTGTATATAATATATATACTGTACTGTATATAATGTATATACTGTGCATTTTATATTTTATATTTATATTTTATATTTTTTTACTGCTATTTTATTGCTTTTCTATTGTTCTATTATTATCTTATTGCTTCTGTATGCTGCTGTAGCGAAAAAAAATTCCCCTCGGGGATTAATAAAGTAACTACCTAACCTAACCTAACCTACAGCTTTCACTCTTTTGCAAAGAAAAAAAACAAACACTGGCAGAGCTACATCACAGCACTGTTAATCTAACTGTCGAGACATTCGTCAGAAGTGAGCCAGATGAAAAGCACTGCCCAAGGGATGCCCAACCTCCACTCGTAGGGTCAAAGCCTTTTGCCCTTACCTGTGGGATACGGCTTGTTTGATCCATTTACCACTGTTTCTACATACAGTATTTGGATCAGCAGAAAAGCCAGCTCCTGCAATGTATTGCCCATTAGAGGGGTATTTCCAATAATTGAGCCATTACTGACAAAAACAACTGCAATTGTATATTGCTGCAATAACGCGGATAAACCAGGGAGCCAAATGAAAGAAGTCTGCACCCTCAGCAAGTTCCTACTCTGAATAATAATGTGATATCAGTTTCCCAACTATGAGAAAGGGACTCTGTGGCAGTTTATTTCTAATAAACCTTAAAAAGTTACTCTTGCTTCTACCTCCAGACATCCCGATTTTTCTCAATGCTTTATTGCATGAATTATATTCTGAAGTATTAGTTGTATTTTTGCAACAAAAAAAAAAGAAAAAAGGGTTTTCCTATTTTTACTCTGTATTCACAAGTTTGCTTCAGTTACATCCTCGTTATGTCGGAAATGTCACAGCTGATATCTGAATTATTCGTGGAGTATTAAGACAAGGGTTTATTATAATGCACAAATGTCTCAATAACTGAAAACAACAACGATAAAAGATTAAAAGGGTAGGCCGTTCTCCCAGGAAAAAAAAAAAAAAAAAATGTTGTTACACAAAGAAACTTAAGCTTCAAACATAGAGTCAAAGAAAAACACGGTCAAAGAGGGAAAATAATGCAGAGGTGTGCAGAACCTCGACGGAGGAATCGGCATTGCTGCCATAACTTAGCAGTGGTTTCCTCACTGTTTACGCCACCGTTTAAATCGCTTTAAACACTTTTCTAAGACTGATCGTTACTAGAGCCGGGTTGGGGAATAGAAAACAATTTGAGAATTGGGGAGTTTTATAATTGAAAGTCATCAACAACCACTTTCTCTACACCTGACTGTCTCATGACACTAACGAGCTCACAGTTTGGTCCGTATCCTCGGAAATGGCGCCAACCAGGGGAGCAAAGCAACTCAACGCCGCAGGAGCTCCCCTGCCTCGGCCTGGAAATCTGCTTCATCTTTCATGATTAAATACTGTTGTACACACTATAGACAGGGAACACTGGCAACTGCAACACAGCATGATATGTTGTGTGCATTTCCCGACATTCCCGTTCCGTCGCTGAGATCACTGAGCTGTTTTTAAGAAAAGCCACCGGGGAACTCAATTTACCAAAGTCAAGCTGATCTGCTTCCCGGACAACCTTTCAAGTTAATTACAGAGAAAAAATATCCCCGATAGTTTCAAGAATTTGCCCAAAGATTGTTCATCATTGATATTACAAACCCTGGCGGTCAGACAGATTATTAAGTAAAGTCAGAGACTCTATTTAATTTACCTTTGGTAAAGTCATATCAAATGGAAAAATAGCCATTGATGCCGTTTGTCTTTAACCCCCTATAAAAAGGGGTTCCTAAGAAGGTTGTATAAAAATCAAAAGCTAATTGTTGTGGTTAATACAAATAAAAACATTTCTAGTATGTAGAAGTCGGTGTTGACAGTCTGACCCTGGGGGACGAATTCACGGTTCTTTGGCAAATGTCAAAGAAAACCCGCCTGGTTGTGCATCTGACATGATACGAGTTCTTCCGTTTTTGACCATGAGATTCTGCCTCTGTTGGGTCTCTGTTGCCAATTTCCCAAGTCTGACAAAACATTTTAGATCCCATTTCTACTCAAGTCCATGGTGAATTCGAAAATTCACAAGTGGTCGTAAAAACATGTCAAACGCAGATGCTGATGTTAATCAAGTGACATAACTTGGAATACTTACCCACTGAAGTTATTGCTTCCTTCTGCTCCGTGCACATTCCTGAACTTTTTGATCACAACTTGTATTATCTGCCACTGACATGCCACCAATGACAAACACCCACAAGACTGTATTTTCCAGAGAAAACTAATTAAAGTCACCATGAAAATCTGTTACCGTCAACACCCGGCCGGGAAGGGAGTTTTGATTAGCGTCCCCACTCGGTTAACTTGGGGCTCTGAGCACAGCAGTGGCTACATCTAGTCACATCAAGCAATCTGTAAAATTACTTCTGGGCTTTGTGCTATCATCTGCACATTTAAGCCCGAGTGCCGCGATGGCAGCTTAATCTTGATTCAGTCAATCTCCCTGACCTCTTTCTTTCAGCCCTCTTCCTGCCGAGGGGGACCTGAGGCTCAGCACTTCCAGGGAGATGCGGTAGACAAGGATAGAGAGACAGCTGGTATACGTTTCTCAGGGATGCGGAAATCAGATTGTCAGGCGACCCAGGCGCACTGCTCCCTGACTTCAGATGGCAGAAATTACAGTCAGTGTCAATGATACCCTGTGGATGATCCCTTCCCCAGCAGAAATACTGTGTACTCTGGTTTCCAATAATAAAGACAAAATCAAGACATGTTTTAAATGGATTTTTTTCCCACTGTTTTGAAGGTTTTTCGTTCAAAGTGGAGGGACTTTTTTTTTTTACTGACTTCTTAAGTGCCTGTAAAATTCAACCTATGCAACAAACAGCAGACGTAACGGTGCTGTCATGTTATTAAAATTGCATTATTATGTTCGCAAACAGAAAATGACAGATTTGGGAATCTTTTACAAAATGCTGCTCCCAGCAGGAAAACACTATCCAACATTCATGGACTGTCATCCATCAAAAGGCTTTCATTTCTTGCCAGATGTTCCTGTTAACACACCTCATATCCTCAGTAACCAACATGGTGCTGACATTCCTGCACCAGATACAGCAGCCATCATCACCGCGACAACAGCGGTAACCGAACTGGTGCTGATGTCCCACCGTAGATCCAGATGTTTTACTTAAAGTGCTCTTGTTAACTTGGTGTAATGTGAGTATTTTGTGAACCGATGTGAATCCACCAAAGTAAGTTTATGTTGTTAATATTTTTGGGCTATTTTTTTTGTTGACTTTATTTCGAGTAAAAGAAAGAACACAATGAAACGTAGCTTGATGGAAAAAAAAAAGAATACATTGAGAACTTTTAAAGAAAAGTTACCAGAAAAGTTAAATCAGTCCTACGAAACATTTTTGCATAAAAAAAAAAAAAAAAAATCATGCATCTAATTATTGACTTTTTGGACGTTGTGATTTTGTATTTAGCCGAGTTTGTAAAAGTAGATATGATATATTGTGGCGTTTTTCTTGATCCAGGAATGACTAAAGTCTTTCCCATCATGCACTGGGTGGAGTAATAAAACGGTAATAAACAAGTCTGCATCTCATCACTCATAGAACAGCAGATAACACACGTGTGTTTAAACATGGAAACTCGAGAGGAAGACCGAGACAACGCGAAGCTTCGTCACTCGTCAATATAAATAATTGTACTCACCTAATCCATGTATACGGCACCGAGGGCAGGAGCATGAAAGAGAGGCAGAAAGAGGGAAAAAAAAAAAACACTATTAGCAAAATGTTCAAATAGTTTAACCTAAGCCAAAAACATATTAATTCAAGTATCTGTAAACAACAACATTAACGTACGGCTTGTTTCCTCAAATATTTGAAAATGCAAAGAAAAAAACAGATGAAACAGGACCTTAATAATTAATAACAACAATGCACGCAGGTGTACAAGATTTATAGGGCACGAACATCAAAGACGGGAAACAAAACATCAGATCCCACTTTTTGCACAAAAGATGACACATCCCAGCTCTGTGTTTGTGCTTTTTGTTTCAGGTGTGATGTGTTTACATTAACTGGATTCTGACTCTGATTAATGTTCACAAATAAGACAAAACACAAGAAAGACGCTGCGTGCTGCTAAAAGTAGAAAATGACACTAACGTGTGCAAACATCTTGTACTATGTTCAAGACATTTGACTACTACTACTACTACTCCTAATCCTAATACTAGTACTACTACCAGTACTACTACTACTACTCATCATACTACTACTCCTACTACTACTACTCCTACTACTACTACTACTACTACTACTCCTACTACTACTACTCCTACTCCTCCTCCTAGTACTCAAGTGAGTCCAGAATTTACAATTTAATGTGTTGTTTGGTTGAATGTGATATTGTAATAGAAACATGAGTGCTCGTTAGAATACAAATGAAAGATATTAAAAATAGGATTAAGAAAATGCCGCATCCGCTACCAAACATGATACATTACCTTAAAAAGATGAAAATAGATTCTGGCTATACACGAATGACAAGTTGTTTCTATTTTGAATCTTCAGTTCGGTCTATAAGATGAGTTATCGGTTGAATTAACAAACAAGGTCGAATGTATTTATCTGCCAGGCTAGTGGGTGCGATTTAATATATTCCTTTTGTGAACACATTCTGCTGACTTGCACAATAGGATCATGTTGTCACGCACGAGGGACTCTGGAAATAAAACACTCTGCATGCAACAGTGTGGCACAAACAAAATGTAATAATTTTAATCAAGTGAGCAGGCTCAGGTTGTAAGGACGTCAGACATCTGTTGGCATACATTATCTCAATTCCCGTGTAGGCAACTCATTGGTATCTGCCTAAAAAGGTCAGCGGTGGGGAAGGGGAGGCGTCGTCGTGGTGATGGAGTGGGCCAGCAAAAGTTCAGGTTCACCTGGACTGGGAATCTTTACGCCCTTATTGACAAAAGGTCATGGTAACTAACGATCTGTGGGAAAAGGTTACACCTGTCTAACGAATACACCTCCTGCCATTTACATAGCGCGCCATCATGCATAACAACAGGCCCGTTAAAGACCAGGAAGCACATCACCAACATGTGCTAAATGTTTCGCTTGAAGATGTGCATGTTCGAAATGAAAAGGTTGAACCGGGACATGCATGCAGCATGCATAAACAATGCGCTTTGCGTTTTATTTAGTACACAACATGTTCTCGGCTTAATATTAACTATGCATGATATCTGATGTTTCTGGTGCAGAAAGCATTAATTATTGCTGTCCGCGGACAGAATTTAACTTCAAGAATGAATATTTAAAGCAGTATTTGGATAGCTGTTAATGCAAAGAGGTGTGCGTGGCTGAGACCCCGAGTACCCGCTGGAGAAAACGGATCAGGCTTCGGGAGTCGGAGGGCACGCTACCGGTCTGAACCGCGGTGTCCATCCCCCTTTAAGAGCGCACGGACGGACGGCCCCTTTTCTTTTTTTAATGCTTTCAGGTGGAGGCGCTGAATATTCTTAAATCGGCATGACTCAAGAATATTCAGTGAAGTCGTCTCTTCTTAGCAAAGCGAGGATCATGCCAGTGTTATACAAGCTTTTCATCTCCCACATAAATAGACCTAGAGGTATTCAGCTGGAAACCTTCTCCCCCTGGATTTGTCGCTGAATGTTTCCCCCCAGCTAAATGAAGAGGAGACATTTTATTTGTTTGGCTCGTGGAATATAATGGTTTTATTTTTTTATGAATATAAAACATGATTGCTTTGTGGGCATAAATCAAATTATGCATTCAAAGACAAGTATTGCGCAGTATTTTGGTGATAGAATGAGAGCAATATGAATGAGAGCAATATGAGTGAATATAATTACTTTTATGCTGGGAGGAGAGGTTTTCACTAAGACTTACCTACATGTGTATATTAGGTTTAACAATAGCTCAAGAAAGACTCGATGCTTTACTTCTCAAGCTTTTTAAATGGTCACAAAGTGAAATGAAGGGAAGGTATTGGCCTTGTGTATTACTGTCTGCTATATTTACGGGTCGGGTTCGGATTTGTATTATTATCATGTCCAAACAAACGGCTGGGGTGAAATTTTAATGGAAGATAATGAGCCCCAAAATCTCTTTCCTAAAATGATTTGACACGTCAGCTGTTCGGGGACGCTTTAATAAAGCTCAACGATTTGTCTTGAATGACTCCTGAACTCTACGTCACACATTCAAATGCCGTATATTCACGCGTTCCTTTCAATTCATCCCTTTTGAATTTGTTTTTGCAAAAATCGCAAAATCTCTTGCTATCTTTACTTTTTTTTTATGCCTCTGCAGTGGCGACAGCCATGGCCTTTTGTTTTTGGGTTGTCCATCCATCCATCTATCCATCTGTCTGTCCGTCCATCTAGCTCATTCTTTTGACCACAATATCTCAGGAATGCCTTGTGGGAATTCCGGCAAATTTGGCACAAACATTCACTTGGACTCTAAGACGGACACATTCGAATTTGGTGGTCAAAGGTCAGAATTTGATCCTATTAAACATCTCTGTGAAAGTTGGTCATGATTTGTGTACGAATACTTGAGTTAGGGCCACAAACATGTATTGTGAGATCCCGATAACTTTGACCACCAAATTTTAATCAGTTCACCTTCGAGTCCAAGTGAATATTTGTGCCAGGTTTAAAGAAATAATGGTAATGTGACTGACCTTGTGCAATGTCCTTCAAAGAGTCACTGAAACATCACCGTTTAACTTTTTTTTGTGCAAATTATCGAATTGTACGCGTCAGAATTTTTCGAGTAAGGCCAATAAACCTGCTGTCATTGGTAGTATGGTTCTTCCTGCAGCTGTAGTTTGGCTTTTGCTCAGTAGCCTACTGATGTGCTTGTACCCTCCTGCAACTTTATGAAGTCCCACAATCTGTTTTTTTGCTTGTTCAGGCATTTCCTTACCTCACCCAAGGCAAATATTGAGAAAGCGGAGGTGTTTAATGGTTCTTTTATAACTTTTTAATGCAGTTAGTCTTAATTGGAAATCACATATGTAGTTCCTTTTTTTGCAGTGGTTACAGGTGTACTCACTTTTGTTTGTTTCAGCCTGCAACTTTGAGGCCCGTGGACTTGTTTTTAGTGATACTGAAAATTTATTACCCGACACAAACTTAAAAATAAGACAATTATTATAAGCCTGTCGTTTCCCTCCCTCCATCACGCGACAAAAACAAACAACACGGGGGCTATTACCGAAGAAAGGAAAGTGCCATTCTCAGACAAAGTCAAATTTGTTGCCTTGTCTGGAGTGGGTAATCTCTCAATCTAAGTGCAGCTTGGAAGTGAACAAAAGGGAGCGCACGGACACGCAAGCAGCCCATAAAACAAGCAAAGCAGAGGGGAGTGTGGGTGTGGAAGAAGTTTATCTGCAAATAGATGTGGTGCTTTTGATGATAGCTGAAGAGAGAGAGAGAAAGAAAAAAAACTTGCATCAAGCGTGAATCTGAAACTTGAATAAGCCATCGGCCGGATTTACTGCTTTGCTGCAGATACTTTGGGCAATTGTTATCTCAGTGAAGAGCCGGGACGAATGGGGGGAGGGTGTATGTTCAGGAATCTGTCCACTTTTTAATGAGGGTAAAAGGACACAGCTCTCATCTTTTTTTCATGGCAGTGTGTGCATCTGTCGAGACCCCCCCACCCCCACCCCCCAACAAAAAAAAAGGTAACTTGGTAATAAATAAGGCCTATCTGGGGGAGGCCTTGCAGCAGTGAGCGGGCCTAAATCAGGCGCTGTTGCATGGCAGATAATATGAGCTGCTGGCACTGAAGAGGAGGAGGAGGGGAGTTCAAGGGGGGGGGGGAAGGGGAGGGTTTGGTGCAGACTGAAGGTAGAATCGGCACCATGGAAAAGGGAACGCTGTTACTGCTGCCGTCGGTGTCCAGTGAGGTCCCTCCATTAGCCTCTGTGTGTCCTCTCAACATGTTGCCCACCCTGCACCCAGTACAGTGATACATGGCGGGGGGGGGGGTCCTCTCTGACTAGCAATAACCGGGCTCTCTGTCAATCCATCTTCTACTTCATTAAGGGGGATGGAGGGGGGGAGGGGGGCAGCAGCGTTATTGCTGAGCTGTAATGATTCCACAGATCCGACTCCCCATAGGCCGACTTTCTTTGTAGATGTTATAAAGGAGAACATGAGATGTGCCAGAAATGTATGTGAATTATTAATTTTTCCTCAGTCCCTGGAGGAGGTTTGCATCTGCATGTGTGTGCGTGGGCTTTATACTTCATACAGGTTGATTCAAAATTTATGTTGCCAGCTCCTTCGGCACTGGAGAGTTATTGCAAAAAAAAAAAAAAAAAAGTCCAATGAAAGGCTGCGGTAATAGTGATGCGGCTTGAGATATATGGCTACTGCTTCTCATCCGCATCTCGCGGACGGTAATGCAAAAGAGAGATGATGCTTTGTGCGGACAAATCCGGCAGAAACACATCAACAGGAAGTGAGGAAATGAAGGGAAAAAAGGATTGCGTTCAGAGCCCTGTACATACAGGCCCACGCGCCCAAAACCTGTTTTTATGTTTGCTGTGAAAAAAAAACAACAACACAAAATCTTGGAATATTCCTGTAAGAAGACATTAACAGTCTGAAGAGGAGACTACTCGACTTGTTTTCTTTCTTGTACTTGTTTTTTTTCTGACATACAATAAATGTGCTGTGACGTCTTTGTTTTTTTTTTTTATACATTTAACTAGTAATTGAACTACACGGGCATAATCACCATGAACGGCGTCACATCAGCAGCTTGTTGCTCACGAAAGTAAAACAAATTTAATAAAGTATAATTTGTGCAGTTCTTTCTGATCTATCTTTTAGTCAATGTGCCATTTATCTTCAAAAAATATATCTCTATTTTTGAAATCGCAAATGTACGTCAGACAAATAAATTATTATCATTATTATCAAAATTGTCGGCCATATTATTGATGTAAATCCACAAGGACTGGGACGGCTATCAAAGCTTAATTAGACTGTAAACTAAGATGCATGTTTGTGCGTAATTTTACCAAAAAAAAACGACATGATTTTTCGTTGTTAAAATGTTCGGGCTGACCTGACATGAACCCAAAGCCTCCGTATTAATTATGACTGTGGTTTGTCAACAGATGCAGCGCGGTGTTACTATTACATAAGCTCTTAGAAAACAACTCTGCACGCTGTTCTAGCTCAAACACGCAACATTCATTAATGAAAGAAAATACACGTGACTCATTTCCTACATAACCATACCATTTTAACGAAAGTGAAACTGGTCCCGAATCATTGGGCGGTGTAATGAGGTGAAGTTCAGACACACTGAGAAGTGGATTTAGGGTAAGTTACTCCTTCAGGAGGAGGTCAAGGTGGATCAATAAAACACGTAGACGGGAGGAAGGCTGCCGGCATCTCATTTCCTTCACGGTTGGCTGTTATTTTGTGTCCTCCCCCTCCTCCCACCACACACACACACTGCAGAAGTTATATTCAAGTATGACTAATATGTATCTATTGAGATTTATTCACAGTTAAGTGGTAAAACAAACTCTCATCGCTATTAAATTTGTGGTCTGTACCTGCAAACTCTGCTTCTGCGAGGTTTCCGAGCTGCCACTTCGAATGCTTCTGTGAATGTCGCGGCTAACGGACGGTAAGAAATGGGGGGAGAGGAGGGGAGGGGAGGGTGGGCACCCATGCCTGGATACAGCCATTAATCATAAGCATTGGCAATCCAATCAATTCTGTAACGGGCAGCAGAGAAACAAAATCCATGAACTCTGGAGTCAATGAAGTCAAAGAACTCTGACCTTTTCACCGATCTCAAACCGCCCACACTAATCAGACCGCTGTACCTCCATCGACGTACAGAAAAGGAGGCGCAAAGCGTGGGAGCAGCGCAGTCCGAATACTCCTGAGTCCCAAACAGAGTCGGGGGAGGAAAAAAAAAAAAAAAAAACGGGAATAGAAAGGCGGCGGGCGTGAATGAGAGTGATAAAGAGTCACGGAAAGGCCGAGACGGGGAGGGTGGAGGCACATCACTTATCTGCTGCCGACGTCGCGTTCACCTCCGCCCGGATAGATCTGTCAAGACGAGAGCTTCTCAAGGCTCCTGAAGGAAAACTCAATAAATAAAAAAAAATAAATTTAAAAAAAAAGCCAACCCGGGGCCTCTCCCCGTTTCTCAGGCCAAAGTAAATAGGTGCTGAGCATGACATTACTGATGGACCATAAAGCAGCTCTGCTGTTGCTCCTCAGTGTCAGTTAGCGCCGTCAGAGCGGTCGGTGCAGCCGTCACCTCCCGTCACCGCGATCCAGCTCGCAGAATCAACACGTCCGCAAGTCGAGTGGAAGCGGGAAGGAGCGCGCGACGTCCTGTTTTCTAAACCAAACTAAGAGTGAACTTAGAAATTCACACGCGTGCCGAACGGCCCGAGTTTCCAACTCCCAATATCAGCTTCATATATTATACATGCCCGAGAAAGTACTTGACCTTTCTTTGAACATACAAATCGTGTTCAGGCTTTTGGCTCTCTGGGGTTTAATGTGGCGAAATACAACACGCACTGCTAACGTCTGCAAATGAAAGGCAGCTTTGTTTAAGATCAAAAAGATACCAGAATACTACAAATTAATTTGCATTGAAACGCTGCAAAGTTTCCTAAACTTTTGCTGACTTTACCCCCCAAAAAAAAAAAAAAAATCAGGTGACAAATTAGAAGAAAAAAAAACAAATGAGCAAATGAGTAAACTGAACAAATGAGCGTTTCTCCGCCTCCAAACGAGGTTGAGTCTTTTATGAGAATAGTGTTGAACACTTCTCCTCCACCCGTGTCTGCTCACACGGTGAGTGACACACAGGGATCAGAGGACGTCAACTAGCACGACCCCCTATGGGCCTGCAAACACATCAATACAAAAACATGAAGAAATGCATACAGGGAAATGTTTCTCAACATGAGCAGCTCCAGGACACATTCATTTTGTCAAAGTAGATCTCCAAGCAGAGAAAGGTTGGAGACCGCTGCACCAGGAGAGGTTTCAGAAATTGAAGGAATACCGGACTTCCTGTTGTTTTAATGACTCAGCAAAATATATGAAAAAGAGAGACGCTGATAGAAATCACACAAAATGAGCTTCAACTTGTGGTAGCGCGCCTAAACTTATACTTCCTTTTGGTTTCTGATCTAATTAACAGAACCTCAGCTGGTTGTTTTCTTTTCAGGCTTAAAACATTTCACCTCAACACGTGTTAGGTTTCTCTCGCCCCAACAGAACCACAACTTTCTGTCATTACAAAACGCACCAATTTGCAACATGCTTTTAGGGTGTTGAAATTATTCATGCAAGAGGGACCCTCGCAGATTAGACACTCACCGAGGCTGCTTCATCATTTTACCATTTCGGCCTGGGAAATATTTACCACCTGATTAAACTGCCAACAAAAATATGCGTCACGAGAATCGACATTATTAAATTGTACCGTTGCTGCATTTGCTGTAGCTCCTTCACGAAAGACGCTACAGCGGTTTGCCGGCACAAGACGTGCCGATACCACCGAGAGAATAAGACTTAATATTAGTTGTTTTTTTTTGTCCTGTCAAGTTTTCCCTAATAGTTTCAAACAGGCTTCCCTCTGGTCAGCAGGGCTGCTGTGTTTATAACCAGGTCAGTGTCTCCTCTCAGCGGGAAACTCTGCACCACTCAGCAGCCACGCCGTCTCATGGTTGGACTGCTTGATCGATGAATGGTGAATAAACTCATCTCTCCGCAGCGCCGACCGTATTGCTTTAGTCCACAGAAGACAGAATCCCCCCCCCAAAAAACAACAACAACAACTCACCGGCGGGTGAAATCAATTCACCAGTTCAGCAGATAGCCTGGCACACAGCGAGGCCTGAAAACGCAGTCGTAGCCCCGCAGCCCTGTTGTCCCCGGGTAAGAGCGGGCAACAAACTACCCGTGATGAAGATTTACAGCCTCGTGTTCACCGTTACGCAACCTTAAAAAAATATCAATCCAGAGAGCCGCGTAGCTCGTAAAACTTCTGAAACTCCAAATAATGACGCCGAGAAAGAAACGAAACAAAGAAAATGGTTGAATCACCTCAAGACGCGATGCTCAATCGGATTTATTTATGCGTAAAGCGAACTGATGTCGACCTGCACGAAACATGTTGAATGCGCACATTAAAGGAAAGGCTTAGATTTGATCTGATAAATTCCGACTCAGACTGGTTTGTTATTCAGTGTCCAAAAACAAAACCTACATATTTCATGATGCTTGTGCATTTTATCCCAGCTGTATACATACTGCATGTAACAGTCCATACTTTGTAAGGGTAGCTGCAGGACATATTGAAAGGGAAGAGAACAAGCGATTCAAAAACACACCTGCAATTCCCGCTAATCGCCACAGGGGCCGCCACAGAGAACAAAACCGAGATCTTCGAGATTGTTACTTTAACAAAACAAATAATATGGACAAAGACTTTTGCAGTTAACAACTACACTAAAAGATTATTATAATTTTGTTCTATTTGCATCAGTGGCTAGATACATCCTTAACGAACAGTCCTCAACAAGTCATTTTGGGACTCGACGAGAAATGCTTTGTTGGGATTTAAAGAAAATAAACAAATCAAGCAGACCACAGTTTAGATTTTGAATCACATTTCAATGCAGCTCCACACTTCATTTAGGTTGTCCGAGCATTCGATTCAGAGAAAAATAATAATCCCTAAAAGGCACAAGTATTACAGAAGCATTAAAACTACTGTGGCTTTGAGCATTTACTCTTCCAGCTGGAAGTTGTTCATTTTCAGTGCAATCTCTTCGGCGTGACCCGGACTGGAACCGGTTCAAATCGCCCCGTCGTCTCTGGCTTTGTGACTTACATTCTTTGGAGGTGATTAAAAAACGTTTCTTGCGTCGCTCCAGATAAGAAAAAATATAACTCGCGACACAAGGTCATCCATATTGCGTTGCTATCGTTGTGTCGTTTAGTCTGACTTTAAGGACGTAAGCTGTTGACACGTGAACCGTCAAACTTTGTCAGACGAGGAGAGAAAAAAATCCTTGACAATTCAGAACAGCATCAGAAGCTTCAGCCCAGAAAGAAAACAGTTTTCATATTTAATAGCGACGTCTACGTGAGGGCTGTGAAGTTATCTGAATGAAAGGCAACCCTCCGGCCATTCACAGATGAGTGTCCTCTCTGGCCTGACTTTCATTAAATATGTACCTGTATTTCACACTGACATGAATTTGAGTATTTTAAATCCTTAGAAAACATTAAACCACAACTTTTTAAACTTTTGAAAAGGACACAAAGATGTCTGACACAACAAAAGAGGAACAGTTAACCTCCATTAAATGAACAAGCTACATGCATGTGACCCATTAACATAACAACTCCTAAGAGATTATTCCCCTTCTTTAAATATCGTGTGTTTTACTTTGAGCTGGGATGATAACTAATTACAGCATTGAATTGTTATTCATTTATTCTTCCGTTATTATCTTGTGTTTGTTAGTGGAGAGACACCAGATTGCACTCGGTCCCACTTCCACTCAATTTAACAAAACGGCGTCTCGAACTGTCGCCACCGCAGTGTTTCCCGACATACGTGGGCGAAGCCGGTTGTTTTTCCAGCCAATACGAGACATGAAATACGACATGAGATGTAGAAATGATTTCTGTCCTGAGATTTGTAACACGAAAAGTCAAAATTCAATAACACTTGATCAACAAAAGTCCAAAATGTAATACCACACATGGGTGACAAAAACAATCTCCCGCTCTTCTTTTGGGTTTGCTCAATAAAACGCAGCGTCGGAGAGATAACATTTTTCATTATTAACGAAGGCTCAGACAATACATAATTAGGATCAGAACCGCGGCTTTAGGAGGCCTTGGTTCTGCTGAATTACATTTGCTGCACATAATGACTTTGGCCAAAATAAGCCCCCCCAAAACAAAAAGCAGCACACTTAACCCGGTCTGCTTGTTTGACTGCTATCTCCGCTCTCCGCTCCACCTGGGAATTGAACTCAATCTAATGAGGAATACTGATTAATGAGAAACGTGACAAACAGCGGGTGAGCCTCGATCAGAGTTTTCCCCGGATCCACCGGAGGATGGGGAGGGTGCTGGTTGGTGGGTGGGTGTGTTTACCCAAACTAGAATTAGTGACTACTGCTTTTAAAACCTGGCAAAAAAACAAAACAAACAAAAAAAAAATCTCTCAGGGTCAAAATAGTAGGAGAAAGAAAGGAAACCTTCACAACAGGCACTCAATCACCAAACAGTTCTGGGAACCCCCTGAGAGGAACTACTCCCCTGGAAGTTCCTCCTAGAGTTACACACCTTTAAAACGTTTTTTTTTTTTTTTCTCTCCTGTTTGCATATATATATATATATTGACAATAGGTGAAGGGTGAAGGGACGTAACCCGGCCAACCGCCGTTGCAGTGCAGTCGCTTTTAAACCCTCTGGTACAAAGAGTACATCAGAAACTAAAAGATGCAGTTCGTATTTCCACCATTTTCTGAACCTTTGGCACGTTTTAGTTGAATTACTGCAGAAAGGTACACCCAGAGGTGGAGCGATATGGTTCGTCTCATTTGCCACGACCTTTTTTCCCTCTTTTCAGACCAGTTCGAACACCGACTGCACAATTTTGTATTTAACGGCGGTCAATTGTAAGAAATGTACGACCTTGATATTGATTTTAGTGACAGCACCGCTTGCTTGTTGTGAAGTAGTAAAAGTAGACTGAAGGTCTGTATTTTCCCAATCAGCACAGCTCCGTAAATCAAACAGCACCCTGACACTTTCTGGGCCACTGGTGAGAACTCTTACGGGGACAAAGAACTTTTTTTTTTTTTGAACCCGTGAAGTTTAAACTCGGTGTGCGAAAGTGAAAGTAAAAGTTTGAAAAATGGTTTATGGAAAAAGTTGCTGCGGGGGTCCCTTAGCAACACAACATTTCATGACAGTAACGAGACCTGCTGTAGCGATCTCAAAATATAAACCGTCAGTAAACAGTCACATTTGGAAGGATTTTACTTTGAATATATATTTTTCTTTATTTGAATCAAACACTTAAATTACGAGAGGAATGAAAACACCTTATTGCTTGTGTGCTGTGTCCGCTGTACGCTCCTGTTTCTTACAGCTGACTGCAATCTAACGCACATGACACTGTGACATTAATCCAGATTAAAAGATTAGACTACACATGTAACTGCCACAGTATCCACAAATCCTTAATGAGAAGCGTCAGTCTTATAATGACACCGCAGCAGACAATAAGATCAATTAAACTACTTGCAATCATACCTGAAGATGTCGACTTTTTCACAGCTATTTCTTTTTTTATTTTTGTCAAGCCAGGTGTCATTTTTTCTATCAGCTGTGTAAACCAATTATTTCCACATTTCACTCCCGGCACCGGCTCCGTCCTGCAGCCAGCTCAGGTATAGGCTGGGATTCGGTTCAAGATGCAGTGCAGTGTGCTGCTGTTGCCGTGATGTCAGATATTTTAACTTGGCTGGAGCGTTATGCTGACTCCTGCAGTCCACTGTCAAGACCGAGACAGTTAGATCTGTTTATTTCACGGCTGATCTCGACACACGAGCGCCTCGGAGGAGCCACAGACATTTCAGGTTTTCAGTCCTGTCAAGAGCTGCACTGGAAGGACTTCAGTGATTAGCAGCTACAGGAAGGAGGGAAATAATTAGGGAAAACACTTGAGTGGTGTTTGGCAAAGCAAACTTTGTACAACGCCAAGCCAACTAAAGGACATTATTATTATTTTTTTCCTTTTCTGATGGTAGCTAATCCAATCTACGAACCGGGCGCTGATAAACATCGCACAGAGTGATGTCATGACGTTTGAGCTGCTTGTATAAGTGGCTGCATTAATTAGACTGTGACTAAAACGTGATGACTAAACTTTTACATCACAGAATACAAACAGAAGAACTGAATCATTTAAAGTTTTGATAGTCAATTGAAGTAATTTTTCAGTAGCAATGCCATAAATGAACTGTTCCAATTACTTAAATGTGACTACGAGCTGTTCTGCACTTATTCTTCTAAATTACTGACCAGAATATCAATGGAAAAAAATGTTATCTGTGTTAAGAGAATGATGAGAAGTCCAGTTGCCTTCAGGTAACTCTTAGAAATGAACAGTGTGCACAGAAATAATACAGATGAATTCTAAATGTGTGCAAATCAGAAAAACTCTGGCTTGTTTGAAAATGTATTTTCAGATAAGGGATTTGAATAAAACGCCGGAACATACGACTCATTTGAACTCGTTAAGTCGTAGAAGATAAATTCACAGACAAAGCGGGCTTAAGACAAATTCTATGGGCCACAAAATAAAAAGAAGCTTAAAGCAACAATCTCCAAGATTTGTATTCAAATAAATACCCGTTATGTTACCGTCTATGGCCAAATGAGGTAACACGACAGAGGCGGAGACCGTGGCCCACTGATGAAAGCCTCGGCCCGAGTTTCACAATTTTCACAAAAATCACAAGTGGCGCATCGTTAGTGACGAGTTTTCCATCATCCAACGGTGGTTGTTGGAACGGAGAGGGTATTGCGTCCCAATAATCATACTACCGTGCTTTTTTAGTATGCCCCAATAAAAAAGTGTCTGAAACGCAGTATGCCAAAAGTACCAGGATGTTCTACTACATCTGGTTGTATTTGGCAGTATGCAGGCCGGCATGCTACTCTGGCCACTCTGACCCACAATCCTCTGCACAGCAGGAGATATGTCACATCAACTGAGACCTCCAACAGAGTTGGTGGCGCTGATGATCCGCCTGGGTAACATAAAAAAAGAAAAAAAGAATAACAAAAAGAAGAGGCATTAAATTTTTTTTTTTTTTTTTTTAAAGTGTAACGTTAAGCACGGTGCTCGTTCCAAATCACATTCGAAGGTCAAACTAAGGATGTGCATTTCTATGATGAAGTAGCGTGTCCCAATATGCATGCATCCTCTCATGCAACAGTATTTACTTTGTAAGAGTAGCTGTAGTACGTACTGAAAGTAAATAGAAAAAGCCCAACTGCAATTCCCTCTTATCCCCATAGGTGCCGCCAAAGAGAACAAAACCGAGATATTCTAAATACTTTAACAAAACAAGCAATATGGAAGTTTTTCTTCAGTTTTTTTGCAGTTACAGCTAGACTTAAGGACTAATCCATAGTGTTTAAATAAATCTTTAACTCTGTGATTTGTCACAATGCTATGGTGCTGCAATAATTTGTTGAATAAACTGTTGAAAAATAATAATCTCCAATCATTTTGCCAATAGATTTTTTTTGCGAATCATTTTTTACGAAAACACTCGCCGGTTCCATCTCATATTTTCTGTTAGTAAACTGAATATCTTTCAGGGTTTGGCCATTTGGATGGAAATTCAGCTCAAATTCTCAAATAATTACACACACGGATAAATACTGTACAGTTATTATCAAGAAAAATATCAAATCCTCAGCGATTTAAGAGGTACATTTAAAGCACCGTGTTATCTCCCAGGTCCCTGTGGATTGTGTTGGCCGTGAACAAATCACATTCTAACCTCTTATCTATTTAGAGTCTACCAAACCAAAAAAAAAACCCTTAGACAGGCAGTCAGGCAGAGAGACAGAAAGACAGAGCCAATAAATTCTCATGAAACCTCTCAGGCCTGCACACATCACTGGGCGAATTACACTCATGGACACACGGACACCAAGACACACTTCATCACAACTACATCACACGGTATAGCAGAGACGCCTGCAGATCTTCGCTTCGCCATTCGAATCCGTTATTGTTCAATATAACGGCACAAAACGGGTCAAAAATATTTGTTTGCGTTGAACGACTCTCAACATCCTCCATTTGCATATTTATTGTCTTTACTGAATTCATTAGCACGGTGAGTCCATGGCCTGATTATGATTTAACTGTTAAGTGATGACAGCACATTTTCATCAGCTCGGCAGGTTTACGCCTTCAAAAACAGCCAAATAAATAAATGGGAGACGAACCGACAAAACAGTGGCCCATTAAATGCAGAGATAAAGTGACAGACCAAAGACTGCCCCATTAAAAAATAAACACTAATCGGGTAAATACTGGACCATTAACTACAAGCAGACTGGCCCATTAGGTGCCAAGATAGAGGGACAAATTAAGACTTGCCCGATTCATAATCGAGACTCCATGACTTAAGAGTGGCTCGTTAAGTATTTAGTGTGGCTGAATAAAGTTTGGTCTGGTAGACAGAAAAAGAGACCAACCAAATAAAACACTATCCTTAAATTCTTTGACAGATGTATTTAACGCTGGAAAAAAAAATATCTAATCTCTAATTTTAGAAAAGAATGATTTAATGGATGAGTTCAGTTTCAGTCAAGAGTAGTACCCCAAAAAACATCTTTGGTACCGAACGAAATAAATGTGTAGAATTGAGATTAGAAAACTGCCGCAAACTAGCATTGAACGTTTGGTCCATTTTTAACAGTTTACAATAAAACCAGTAGCTTTCCTGAAGTCTTCGCTAGGATAGCAGATGACAGATTATTGGTCGAGAAACAGTCGAGCACGTTGCCCTGCATAAAATAGCAAATATTCATTCTTACAATTTGTCTGTTTCATCAGTTCAAAAACCAAACTATAACGTGAGTTTTTGGCTTTAGAAATGTCAATGAGCGAATTGGCTAGCGCTTGTAGCTCAGAGTACTGCTGAGGCTGCCTCAAAGTCTCATCAAATCACCATGGCATTACATTAAGTTTCCAACATTACCAAGTCCTGGTCAAGCCCTTTCCAAGGAAGCAGCTGTCAGTGTTTAATGGGCGAGTGCTTACCCAGTCTGTCTGAGGCAGACCAACTTAACACTGGCACATTAAATATTGAGACGTACTGACTAAACACTGGCCCATTAAATGCCAAGGTAGACCAACTGACTGAACACTGAAGCCGACAGATGGACCCGACAGCGCAGCATCTGTTCAGCACTTTTGTTCTGGCTGACGGGGGAGGCGCTCGACGCTTGACCACGGAAGCGGCGTCCCCATCATTGCCGACAGCTGAGAGAGCAACATGAAGTGGACCGCATGCTGGCCACAGGATTTTCAGATGCTGGGCCTCAATATCGGGGTCCGCCAGATTGCAAAAAAGCGGAGGGAACAAAACCACAATTTTGCGGGCAGGATGCTGCGATCGGAGGCGTGTCATTTTTTTTTTTTGCAACCAGGGGTGGCTCCACACCTCGTAAAAATAGTGTTTAACAGTTCAGATCTCAAAAATCCAACAAATAAAGGACCCCGAACAAACGTTCACCAAGAGACTGCGTTGAGTTTGGTGAATTGATCACTGAGTATTGTGCTTCATATCTATGCCAGAAATTCCAGTTATCACTTTTGATGTAGCTGTCATGATTAGAATTACAAAAGCAGTGATATAAAAAAAGAGAAGAGGGGTAAGAGAAACACTCCGAGTCACAAGGAGGGTAACGATGAAAGGACGCAGAATGAAACGCAAAGAAAGAGAAGACGAGTAACGGATAAGTTGTTTGAAAAGAAAAGGCATGTGAGTGAGGAAGATGAAGAGAGACGGACGTGTTGGAGTTTGACGTGACATCAGCCTAGTTTGGATTCGGGAGCCGAGAAGCATTTCCATAACAGAACTGGTGTCAATTGTGCCAGCCGGAGTTCTTGTTATTTTATGATTCGACACTTTCTACAACCAGGATGGCGAATCCATTTATATAGAGCTGCAGAAAAGCTTCTCTCAAGATGTACATAATAGAGTCAGAGAGCCGTTTTGAAAGCCTTGCGATTTTTTTTTTTTTTTTTTTTTTTTTGTCCAGTCCGCTGAGCAATGTGGGGCTTTAAGGGGCAACACCAGAATGATAACTTGCGAGGGTAGAAGGTAATTTAGGTCCAGGCTTCGGGGAAAAGCGGATGCAAAAAGAGAGCTCGTTTCAGCCCCAACCCCGAGAGATCAATGCGAGGGGCTTACAACAGAGGAAGCGCAAAATAAGCTGTAACTCAAACTCAGGATGGGCTCTGCACTGTCCCCGAGGTAGACGCTGTGTAATCCATAATCGGACAGCAACTCAAACAATTGTACCGGCCAAACACTGCCGGCGTTTTGTTGGTTTGATCAGCATATAATGGTGTGTGTGTGTGTGTGTGTGTGTGTGTGATTGGTTTTGCGATGCATGTGAGGACCGACACTTGTCTACTAGTTACTGTGTTCCTTCAGCCATCCTATCCTCCCTTCTCGTGAAGCCACGTTTAACCCCGAGGGAGACGGTTAATAGCGGTTTAGTTGAATATACCAACACTACAGGCTTCAAATTAATATTCCAACGTTGGATTTCACCTTTCACCGCAGTACTGGGACGTTGTACATGTACATAGTAATAATATATACTAACCGGGTAAATACTGGCCCATTAGTTACATAACAGACTGGCCCGTTAGGTGCCAAGATAGAGGGACAAATTAAGACTTGTCCCGATTCATAATGGAGACTCCATGACTCGCTCGTTAAGTATTAAGTGCGGGTGAATAAAGTTTGGTCCGGTAGACAGAATTGGGACCAACCAAATATAACTAGCAAATATTTGTTTTTGAACGGATGAAACAAACTGTACAATGTGGATTTGTGGCCTTAGAAATGTTCATAAACTACCATTTGTAGCTGCCTCAAAGTATCCTCGCATCACAATGGCATTGCAGTCAGTTTCCAACAACACCAAGTCCCGGCCGAGCCCTTTCCAAGGAAGCAGCTGTCAGTGTTTAATGGCCGAACTGGACCGCACCTTAAATCACCACTACAGTACCGGATTGATGGGTCGTACGCGGACACACAATCAATAGCGTGTGACCAGCGATGTTTGCTTGGCCGAAAAGGAGGCCGCTCGCCCAACGGTATGTTTTCTCTCAACAATTGCACCGAAAACACGAGGGACAGAACATGAGCACCCCACGCTGAGCATTCCCAAGTGTCGCAGCTCCTACCCTTCCCAGGGTACTTTAAGGTCACCCGCCTCCCTGAACACGTACCGACATGTTCTGGAGTCTGGGCACATCGAGTTTAAGGCAGCTGCGGAGACTACACGAGTCAGCACCGTACGTAAGCTGTAAACAAATATAAATCCACATTAAGAGGACTTAGCCTACGCTTTAGGTTTAGTCAAGGTTACTTTGAGGTACAAAATGCTTTTTACCTTACACCAGAGTCCGGAGCTTAAACAGCAGCTTCCCCCAGCACCGTGATGCTCTGCAATATCCCAGCGTTTTGTTTACACGAGATGCAGGTGCGAGATACGAGTCTGCAACGAGTGTTGAGCCAGCTAATGGATGTTCAGTCTCATGTCGACCGTTTTGCAAAGATCAAACGGCGGTCCGAGACGGAAACGGTTAGAACGGTTTTTAAAGAGGTTTAAGGAACCGGACAAATTTAAAAAGGCAGAGTTGGAGGGAGATGGTAGTTCTGATACAATGGAGGTTACGACTCCAAGGGGTTGAATGCCAAAATAGTGTCTTCAAAAGTATAAAACAGGCATGTGAAAACCTATTCCGTCACCTTTTGATTGGGCGATTTGAGAGCCACAGCTTGATTTGAGGGTCGAGGTTCGAGTTAACAACATGTAAAGATGAGGATTGTCGTGGAGCAATAGGAGAGACATTAGGCTGTGACTGTGTGTGAATGCTGCAACAGGATACTACACCACTTGGAACAAACAGCGCTTCGTTTATTCGAAAAGCTGCTTAAAGCTGCGCGGTCGGTACTGCACACTTTTGTTTTTATTTTATTTCTTTTATCATCCCTTCTGTGTCATTACATCTGCTTTGATTTGTCATTCTATTATCCAGCCATGCAAACATGGTTTCAGCACTCTCAGCTCTGTTTTTGAGAGATAGTTTATCACCAAGAATAATTGAATAGAGATCTTGTTTTCGGTTGCAGCAAAATTAAATCATTTTTGGATGGAGTGCACACTGCTACAAATCAGGAAGATAAAAATGGCCAAAACAATATTTCATTTTAACCTTTATAAACCCGTCACAGGCTGACTTATGCATAGTTTCTTATTTCCATAAAAATATTGTTCCATTATTTCCATATTTTACACCTGTGATCTCTGCAGGTGTGAATTTTGGACCCAAAGTAGCAGATAAATGTTAGCTATTATATTTACATTGATGAATACCAACTACGCTGGAGAAAAACAATATATCTGATAATGTGGTTTGAGTTTGGGTGATTTTCTCTTCAATTTCAACCACATTGAAAGAGGCGTTCATAAATAAATTCAACAATGTGGAGTTTAAAGCAAACAAAACTTATTATTTGTTTTATCACAGATGGTGTGAACACAAAGAAACAGTCAGCCTGTGAAAATAATAGGCAAAAGTGAGTAACCATTCAAATGTAAATTAAGTAACTGCTATTTAAAATGTTACTACAGTGTGAATATCACAACTGAAACTCATTCTAAAGTTGACTGTATGTGCGTGTTTGCATGTGTTAGACTACGGCACACTACTGTGCTCATATTAAATGTAATCAAGGTCATAGCAACAAACGAGGCAAATAAAACCGGGGTCGAACATGTTTCCGTGGTTACCAGCTTCTGGTTAATCACTTGTGGGTGTTTTAATTTGTTTTTGAATACTCAAACAGTGTAGATATTTGCAAATGCTGCAGCACAACTCACCTTAAGTTAACGAAAGAGCGATCAACAGGGGAGAAATATGCAGTTTGATTACGTGGACGCCGAAGAACCCTTTCTACCGGCTTCCACCGTATGTTTGCATGCTGGCAGCAGATATGATGAAAATAAATAAATAAAATCGACGCTTGTAAAACGTCAACACATGCTGTTCGTCGAAACGTGCGAAGGAGAAGGCGCTGACGGTGTGTCGGTTTAATTGAAATGACACAGAACTGTCACTCAGACCTGACGCGGAGGTAGAAGCTGCTACACTCCTGCTCAGACGCAGGCAGCGACGGGAAGGGATTTCACCTGTTTTTATTTTCCTTCAAACGTTTTGGCTTTTTTTTTTTTCTGTTTAAATCAGTTATTCAAAAATGAAAACCTAAATTAAAAAACATCCAGAGTTCCTGTTTTTTTTTTTTTTTTTACCCTCCGTGTTCAGTTATGTAACTTGGAAATGCCAGCTATTATAAATTTAAGTTTACTCGTATAAAAAACATCTAATATTACTTGTATACAGCCATGAGCACGAGAATATCAATGTAGGAAGTGATGCTTATCAAAGTTTACGATTGCTTCATGGCATTTTTAGATTGCATTTTTGCACTATAATGTTGAAGTACTTTGATTCGTGAGGTACGTACTTTGCTGAAAATCCCTGTTGAAATTTTTTTTTTTTTTTTGACAGTCTAAAAACACAACAGGAACCGAAACCATGAGCCAGTTTATTAATTGGTCCAATCGACAAAACCAATAATCTGCTTTTTTAATTCCGGTTGGACGGCGACCAAACTGCTCAGATCCTCTCGAGTATCAGAAAACGACTTGTAATTCGCTGCCATATTTCAATACTTGAGGAACAAAATCTCAGCCAAGAATAAGCATGCAGCGTGCATGTAGTAGCAAGATCTGATCACGCTTGTGACATCGAAGGGGCATGCAGTGTGTGTGTGTGTGTGTGTGTGTGTGTGTGTGTGTGTGTGTGTTATTGCATTTTGAGAGGATTGACGACAGTTTGTGACACATTGGTGTAAAAACTGTCAACAAGAAAGAAGATCAAAATTTCTGCTCCATTTTCCCAAACAAATGAAATTCAGTTTCATGTAATTTTCTCCTTGTTAAAATGATTTTTAGATTATAGGTAGTGAAAAAAGTTCTGCATCTGCACTGACAACGAAAATGTTTGAAGAAAAAGTTCTGCATCTGTATTGACAACGAAAATGTTTGAAGAATTCCCAGCACTAATTTTGACAATTAATGAATCATTAAAGTCAGATTTAAAAAAAAAAAAAAAAAAGACGCTGTCTTCCTGCTTCTAAATTTTGCAAATTTGCTGCTTGCTGCTGGTTTGGGAAATGTTGCCTGGACAAAAACAAGCAGTTTAAAAGAGGACAGAGGCTAAAAGGAAAACTGTTGTTGATCATTTTTCATCATTTTTCTGATCGTTGTAGACCAAACGATTAATTAATAGTGCAAATAACTGCCATCAATCACCACGTCCAACTTTCTAACTGTCATCAATCATGACAGTTAAACAACAAACCAGCCAAATTCCCTTTGACGGGACGGACAAAGAGCCGTCTATGTCAGTGAGCGCTTCTGCTCCGAGTTGGCTTAAATGTCTCGGCGTGATTCCTGATGTGACACGGACCTTAATTTGACCACAGACTGGAGTCTTCGGGATCCACGAGTCGCTCCACTTGCTCTCAACAAGGACACAGAGACGGAGAGACAGTGACAATGTCCAATCTGGCCAGTCCATTATCGCGGGGCGCAAGGGGAGGGGGAAGCAATAGGGTTAGATAAGTCTTCAAATCTTAAGTCTTTTCCTTTAGAAAAGAACCGCTGAATGGAAAGACTTCCATCACGACCCGCGGAGCCTCAAAGCAGGAGTTTCTTTTTTATGAGGAGGGCAACTACAAACATTTGTAAAAAAAATAAAATAATAAAGTATGTGGTTTGTTTTCTTCTGGTGCACTTAGGAATGCACGCAAGCATGTAGATTTGCCCTCCGAGCACATGATGTCAACTGGACGGAAAATGGAGCCAGTTAAGAGGGGGTGGGGGGGAGCGGTTGGAGGGTGGGGGGGTGGGAAGGAATTAAACACTCTTTTAAATCCCATTTGGTGACATCTGGTACCATTTTAGCGCTTTGAATAGCTTTTCCAAAGTCTAAGTGAAATGATTTAATAATTAATGCCTTTCTTAGTGCGCTTTGCCTTTGTGCTTATTTGGCCGAAGCCGTCGCGTAATGATCCGGCTGGAAACCGTTCATTACATTTCAGACGGCGACCCAGTAGCTTCGAGGGGAAGAAGAAAGAAAACGGTCGCTTTCATGGAGATAATTATTCACGACTTACTTTTTGTATTTTTATTTTTTTAATATGGCATTTAAAGATGCACTTTTTTTGTGGTTGTTTAAAAAGGGATGAAACAGAATGAGAAAATAAAAAAAAATTGGTAAGAGGGTTATAAATAAAAACACTTTGTGTAAACGGTACTAAAATGTGTTGCACGAGTTAGGTTCTGACGTACAAATGCTCTGTAAAGTTCATAAATCTGTTGCGGGAGATTTATTATACAAAAGGATGTTTGGCATGTTGATAGCGTGGAGAGTTTACTCCTTTAGGTTGGTTTGTTTGGAAGGTGAAAACAACAAATTTGACTGAATATCTAAAGCGAGACACTAAAAAAAAATATATATTTTTTTTAAATGCAGCTCCTGGCCCCTTGAAGAGACAAGTGGTGTGGTTAACCAAACCACCTTCAAGAAACCCGAATGGTGCGATGGCTCATGAGTCTGAGAGTGCAGTACTACTACTACTACAACATTTAAGTTACTTCTTCATGGCTGTTAGGTGGAATAAACACCAGAGATTGGAAATGACAGCAAACCACACAACAAGTTCAGCTCATAGTGCTGAATTCATGAAGATTTAACGCTCAACTCTCACTCTGCTCAGCTTTTCAGCGTACTGTTGTCATCTAACTGTATGAATGAGTTTAAATTCGAACTAATTTAGGTCATTCCAACATCAAAGTTATGATTAGGACGTTGCATACTGCAACTGCATGCCTCTTTAAACTTTATAAACTGGGAATACACATAGTCGATATATAAAAGTGGACGTAGCTTCAGAGTCTGAGAAGTGAGGCAGACGCAAAAGTGCCTTAACGTGCAATCCCACCGAAGGCCACAAGGGGCTGACTCCAAAAAGCCTCCGGCTTCAGCTTTTACGGTATCCAAAGCATTGAATCCTGAAGCCCTCGTGTTCAAAACAAAATGTAGCGTAGGTTTGAACATGCAGCTCCTAATGTAGGTCTCGCCTGCGTCTTTGCAGATTGCGCTCGTACCACTTTATGGAAATAGTACATGACAAATACAGCAGTCGCAAGGAAGAAGCATTAAGGCCAGGAGATTGACTCGGAACGACAGTTGAGCATTACGTCCTACACAGATTCAAGACATCAATGCATGCAAACGTATGTTACACAATGAGGACGCTTTGCCAGAACCAAATGCAATTACATAAGATGAAAACGTGTTTGTTTTTAACATCTGTTTGAAAAAAAAAAATGTGCATGCAAGATGACGGCAGTTACGAACAGGAATAAGAAAAAAATTAAAAAATGAAAGCATTGACTAAGTACTTCAATAAAAAGGGATCGTAATTGAATTTCCCACAACTGATGAGCTCTTAGCGGCTCTTGTGCTCCTCACGCATGCGTTTGAAAGGCGGGTGGGGTGACGACTCTCTCACCAGTCTATTTTCTATTTTGAACTTTTCTCCGCCGAACTCAAATCAAACCCGACGTTCATTGTCCGTACAAACTGCATTCAGCGAAGTCACCCCACGAGTCCATTCGCCTCTTCATCTCCGTCAAGTGAGACAAATATTTACAGAGCGAGGGCACTTGCAGTTACAGGCCGCATCGTGGGGGGTGGATGGGGTGGAGGGGGGGGTGTACAAAGAGACCCGGTCTTTACACGCAAGTAACCCCGGGCATGTCACTAACCGAATTCACAGGGAAGATGAATGATAAATACTTAAGTGGAACATGGCATGCTTTTCTGCTGAATGACAGACCAGCACAAGGGAAACCTTTGTCACTCTCCTGCACGCTGCTGTTTGATGTTCTCAGTATTTAATAAAAGGCTGAAAGAGACCTCATCTTTACAGCCTGCCTCGCACTTTACCTACGAAGTGCCAGAGTGGATGAAAATAACATCAAATCACCGGCAGGAGAGACGCAAACAAGCTGAAGGGTATCATCACAGAGGGGAAGGGAGGGGGGGAGGGGATTGCTCCGCCATTCAGATCTCCACTGGAGAAAAAAAATGAAAACAAAACATGGATATGAAAGCTTTGTGTTCTGTAGCCCTCCGCGTTAGGATCAGTGCCAAGAAGACTCCGTGATTATGACAGCAAGGCTTGGACTTGGAAAATCATTCGTGTGTCTTCAAGACCTTGGTGGGAGTAGAAAAGATGGGAAAAGAGTTCTTAGTACAGCCAGGAGGCAATTCTGTTTTTCTATTTTTAAATGTTGGTATTAAATAGTCTCATTTACTTTCTCTACGATTATATATTTCTTTACTTAAATCCGAATTTTGCTTATTATCGACCACATTTTTCTCTTGTAACTTTAAGACCAAATCAAACACTGATATTTTTTGGAGATCTTTACTACTTTTCACAAAGAGGTACGTTGAAGGAAAGTCTTTGTATGTGTAAAAGTAAAGAAAAATTGCTGCTATTTTTGGTATTTGCCCTGAAACTCTGGTATCATATTGGCACCACATATTGCCCCCCCTCCTCCCTGAGAAGAAGCAGCAGTAATTACTTATTTTGGGGGATTTCTTTTCCTTTACTCAATCTGAAAAAACACGTTTCCCAGCGGTTCCCCTCGGTAGTTCAGGCTCCCGCTCACATCTAAGCTGCTCCTCAGTTGCAGTTCATCCCAAAGGTTCTGGAGAGGGTGGAGGTCAGGGCTCCCGCAGGCTAGTCAAGTTCTTCCACACAAAAGGTGGGGGAAAAGAAAATGGAAACTGAAACGACGAAGCTGGATCCGTGCAACAAACCAACCTGCAGCAGCCGATTGTTTTGAACAATAGGAACAAGCTCCAGAAGTCATGTTACCAGGTCGACGTGGCGATCCAAGTTTGACAGAACATAAATGTTTCGTGTCAACTTATATAATATTCACTTTCCGTTTCGACCTTTCACATTGAAGACGTAGCTTTGGTTACCAGCTGAACTGAGAGGACTGGGAGTCTATGGATCCGGAGCATTTTTGGAGCCAACCCCCCGGTGGCCCTTGCTGGTATTGCAGTTTAAGGCACTTCCGCTTTGGCCTCACTTTTCAGACCTGGAAACAGCGTCCATGTTTGGTAATGACGCTGAATTGAAGGGATAAACAGAAAAGAACCTGGTACCAGAAGCGAAAGCAGAGTAGAGCCGGTACCAGCTTACAGAAAAGGTTTTATGGATTTCAAGAGAACTGCACAATGAGGTGATAATGATCTAAGAGGTGCAGCACCAAACACTCAAAGGGAAGCTTGAAAGAATGTGGACTCCTCCAAACTGAAGCCTCCTCACATAACGGTACGACTCAACAAACATTTCACACTTTGAAAAAAATAAATAAGTGTCCTTCAGCCACTCTGTAACAATATCTCTAAAAGATATTGTATTTCAGAGCATACCACACCGCTGGGAAGTTCAGACGGTCTGTTTGAAATGAGCACTTAGGCACCTTTTCTCTGCAACAGCACAGCCATACCTACAAGAAAGAGTCCCAGTGGTCCGACCCGCAGCTGAAACTTCCTGGAAACGCCACGAGCGCCGACTGATCAAAGATCCGACGTCGATGACTTCGCCGTACGCGGCGGGCAATTTGTACACAAAGCGGGGAGACGCGAGGAGGCCGAAGCTGCTTCCCGATTTGTCCGACCTGACAAGCGAAATCTTTTAAATGATCGCGGTAATGCAGCCCCGCAAGACGCATTAGCTTCCGCACAGATTGGGTTCTTAATCCTGAGGCTGGAGATTTTTCCTCTCAGGGCCGATTTCCGTATGCAACACACCGCTTCCTTTCCTTTCTGTGGAAGCACGGCGGATAGTGTGATGGGGGGTTTGGTGGGGGGGGGGGGGGTATCTCACTGAAGTTCGACAACACGGCGACATCATGGCCGCCCGTCCTCGGAGCTGGCAAATAGCACAATATAACAAGTACGGGACACCCCGCTGTGACGAGCAGCTGAGCCCCCCCCCCCCCCCCCCAAAAAAAAAAAAAAAGACAGACAAGAGCAGAGATATCTCGTGTTTGTATCAAACACTTAACAGATTGTAGAAGCAGGCGGATTAAAAAAAAGAAGAAGAAGAAGCTTTCCAACCAAATGATGACAAGTGTCGGCGTGTTGCTACTCAGGGCGTGCTGGCACAACTCACAATATTTGCCAAGAGATAAGAGAACAGTCCTTCCCCGCCCCCCCCCCTCCCTCCCTCTACTTCAAGTAAACATTGTTCTGGAGCCGTGTTATCCAACATTCACTGCAGGCAGTGAACGCCACGCTTCGTTCCAAAAACAGATCTCAACTAACATCCTTCTGGACGAAGGGCTGAGCGAAGGGTGAGGCCGCTTTGACCACATGGCATTTCACTTTTCTTTTTTTTTACTCCGACAGCTGCACGTGTCACAACCCCCCTCCCCCCCCATCCCCCTTCCTCCCTCCCCTCCTCCTCCCTCCCGCCGCTCCTTCGCTCTTCGACGGAGACCGATTTCAGAGTTAGTTAGTATGGGCGCGCTGTAATTTGTCGAGGAACGATCGTCCCTTGTAAAACTGTTCTCCGACACGGGAAATGGGAATATGAAACAGACAGCGTTCATAAATATGCAATGGGGTCTTCTTAGCGCTAACGTTGCCTCGGTTTTTCCGATACAGATGTGATGTCATTTCATATTTGACGTGACTATATAAAGCGCGATACCGGTGACACCTCTGAAGAGCCGTTAAAAAAAAAAAAAAAAAAAAAAAAAAAGAAGAAATTTAAGAAAGTAAAACCGTCAGTACACCGTGGTTTAATCAGCAAATCCAGCCTTGAATAGAGCCGCAGATGATTAATTGATTTATCACTTAATCAAAGCGGACACTCTGCTTAAGCTTTAATCACATTAATCATATTCCTAAGCACCCCGTGGTAGCGGGCTCCCAACGAACCGACGGGACGATTTAGTCACTTCTTTCAATTGTTTTCCGGACCTGCCAACTTTTATCCACATCAAAGTCCACCGACGTGAAATACGTCGCAGCACAACAGGAAAGTGAAGCCGTAATACGGCACCTGACACCAACCCGGTCGATCCGGCGTCACAGCTCAAGACACATGCAGGTGTTTAGACCACAGCGGAAACCTCTCGGTGACCTGCGGTACAGACATGACCTCATGCCAAGTGCATTAAACGGTGAAATCCTGAATCTAATCCGAATTCAGATCAGCAAAGTGGAAACACGGGACAGAGGAAACGGGTCTTTTCAAAATAAAACACCCCGTTCAGACTTCCGATCAGATGTCACATCAACAGAACAACACTAACCCCCGTTCTCCTCCTCGCTTTACAAAGTGTTTGTGAAGCACTTATGAATACAACATATTGTAGTTATTTAAATTAAACTGTATTAGCTTTGTTGGCGACAACACCAAGTAGAAAATACCGTAAAAACAGACAAGAAAGAAACCGTTTAAAAACATTTGCACAAAAATTGTGGAAAAAACAACCAAAGTGGGATTTCAAAAGAACAGACAGACAAACGGTTCACGTCTGAAATGTTTCCGGGATGATTGTTGGCACAAAGATGGAACAAAACAGGACCAATCAGACGCCTCTCTGATGTTACTGTATGACAGATAACTATCCAAACACTGAAACTTCTTAAGACTGCACAGTCTTGTATATGTAGGTTTCCGAAATGAGTTTGTCAAAAGACCATTTTGGCATTGAGCGAAAATCACAAAAAGACTTTGATGAAAGGGGCAGCGGGAAAGAAGATTGAAACCCCCCCCCAAAAAAAAAAAAAAACCACAAAAAAAAAACCGACAACTAAAAAAAATACTGCTTCATGAGAAAAGTCCAAAACCACAGTGAAAACATTTTCAGAAAATAAGCCATCACATCGTAGAAGAGATCAGCAAAAGACCAAGGTCAAAGGTCGGAGCTACGTTACGGGATCAATTCTCCCGCGGTTTAAAGCTCAATCACGAGAGTGACGAGGAGAAAATGACTCGAGAGTCTACGCTGTCCGAAAGGAGGATTTTCAGCCCCGGCTAGAAATTGGAAGTGGATTCCGGTGTTTCTACTGGAGTGAGAAGTTCATTTCATGATTGATGAGCTGGGAAGGAGAAGGGCCGACAGTAGGTGGATTGATGACCGGAGCGCTGGCAGAATGAAGAACATCGCCCAGCGTGTAGGAAGTGGACCTTGGCCTGTAGCTACGGATCCTTTTGAAGTGGTGTGTGCCAAAGCTCTGAGCTTCTTCCTCTTTTTTGGGGAGGGATTTGATAACATTTGAGAAAGACAGCAGCAGAAAAGGAGTTTAGTAAAGAGCTGGAAGAGTTTGGATGAGGAAGAGGAGGGTTGAAGGAGTTTTAGATTACAGCGAACGACGACAACAACGAGATGATGTTGAAAGGGGGGGGGGAAATCAAAATAAATGGCAGGAATAAATCTATGAATTTCTTTTACATCCAACAGATAAAAGAGCTTTCCTTCTAGTTTCACTGCGTCCTATTCAGCATGAAGATGTTCCCCAAATAAAAAAAAAAAAAAAAAAAGATGATCCTGTTGAACTGAATCAATCCAATCCACCGAGTATGACTGTAAAACGTAATAAACCAATCTGTAGGAATAACACAATATTTCTGTTCCAGGTTTGACATCCATCAATTTGTCTGCTTAAATTAAAGAGCGTGAGATTTTACATTGTGCAAAAAAAAACACAAAAAAAAAAAAGACAAAAATGAAATTTACTTAAAACTCAAGAACTTGAAATAGCTTTCGAGACAGGTTTTCTCCTAGAACAGCATTTTCATTCTCTTTCATGTGGAACAACCCTCCTCTGGGGTGGAAAATTGAAATTTGAACAGCAGCAAATCACTGTCTCCACCATCACCCCCCCTCCACACACACACACACACACACCCCCGCCCCTTTTTCCTTTCCTTGTCTACTATAACACAGTAATTTGACAAAGCAGGATGCAGAGCATAAACAACACGGCCCAAACTAGCACATTTCACAATGAAGAGATGCAGCAAGCGGTGAGACGCCGAACATTATACAAATCCAGTTATCAATACTGAGCTGCTTGTAGAGGCCCCGGAGGGTCTCATGTTCCCAGACAACTTATTTAACTTGACAAATACGAGTGCGGTGATATTGACTCCGTTCCTCGTCCTGAAAGCCTTGTTGGAGTGAAATATGAAGCAGGACCGACACCTGGGCAAGACAACAGCTCATCTCCTGACTTGTAGTTACATAATATGTGTGTGTGTGTGTGTGTGTGTGTGTGTGTGTGTGTGTGTGTGTGTGTGTGTGTGTGTGTGTGTGTGTGTGTGTGTGTGTGTGTGTGTGTGTGTTTTTGGAGCCAGAAGTGACCATATTTGGACGGTGCGAGGGAGGAGCAAGCGGTGGATCTTACCGGAGTACATTATGGCCCGCCCACCTTTGGAAACCTGACTGCACCACGGGCCTGTCAATCAAACAGGACACACTTCTAAACATTCAGCTTTTTGAGGCCCAATATCTAATGAATGATGGGATTATTTTCAGAAAGACCGCCTGAAAACTACAGAGAAAGAGTGACTTAAGGGAATGACACTATAAATGACTTGTAGAAAAAAAAAACGTATTGACTTTACATTTCATGCGAGCAGTTGAATGGGAGTCAACGGAGCCGGAGTGTGTTTTTGGAGCTAAAAAATGAACAACGACAGAGAGAGCGAGAGACAAAAATTATGTCGAGTAATTGTGTCAAAATTGACAGCGATGAAAACATGCTGATTGTTGGATAAAAAGTGACATGAACAAAAGGTTGCGTGTCAATCCCGGCAGACAGCGTCAGAAATGAAAACTCTGAATGCTAAATCTGAATTTACGGCGTATGATCAGCCGATAGCGCCGGGAAACGTACGGAAGAAACATACAGCAGTTCTTATCACTAATTAGCTGCATCATGTTAATCATTACAGAAATAATAAATACAAACATATTTTGTCGTCTATCATATAAACCCAGGATGATAATCAGTAACTCCATGTGACTGAATAATAATTATGCAGATGACAATCACCTTTGTTGAGTTAATGTTCAGGGAATTAAAATGATCAGCTTACTAAGTACAAAAATCATCTTCTTCTCTTATCAAATGTGATTCACCAACATTTTCTACAAGTAGGACCCTCTCAGTTTGTGTTTAATAAGCGCAGAAGAAATTATTTTCTCCCTTTTGTGCCGAGGCCGGCACTTTTTATATATTTATATAACTGATTATAAATACAGCTTTACTTAAGGTTGCATTATTTGTATAATATTAATCTTTTATAGCTGTTTTTATTACAATGGTGTGTTCATACTTTGCAGGATGCACCTCTCAGCAGTTCTGAAATCACTGAAGGGATTTAGATTCTCCTGCTTTATAAAACATATATTGTCTCTTTTATTGTACTTCCTGATTTTCTCCACATATTCGGAAACAAGGTACCAAATCAGCCACGCAACGCTCAACAGACTTTCCTTTCTCTTACAAAGAGAATCGTTTAGGATTTGCACATTAAAAGCCGATAGCTCGGTTTGAATGGAGAACTTAAATTCCTTTTTTTTTTTTTTTCCTGTAACTGTTTCTTTGTGTGTCGTTTTGCTTTTGACATCTGGGTTATTTTTTTTTAAATGTTATTAAAATGTAATTTAGTGCAACTGTACGGAAAATTATCAAGAGACTTTAAGACTTTTGATGAATCTCGATATTTGGCTTTCTTGTCCTGATATTGCTGGTTCTTGTTGTTGTGGTTGTTTTTTTTCCCCCTTCATTGTTTTTGTGTTTTGCACTTCAGGACTGTACGTTTTCAGTCGTGCTAATTCAGATATTTTAGTATTTGTTGACTACATTTCCTCTCATCTCCTTGCCGTAACCTTCTTCAAACAAGAAGACCCTGATAAGCATTTCAGCTGCATGGCGTCCCCTCATAATCAACCTCACCACTTATCCTGATGAGGTCATTAATTAGGCAAATGAATGCACTCATTATGAAAACAAGAAATGTTTCAATGTCAACCATATTTGCCGGCGTGTAACACACGAGCAGAACTCGCGTGAAACGCAGTCGTGAGCGGAACCAAACATCAGATCTGCGATGGAGATGAGATGCAAGAAAAACGCCGGAAAGATATTTCTCCGCGGTCCACCCGCTCCGAGCGGGAAGTCTGTGCCGTAAAGCAGCGCCGTCAGGACGTCGCCGCCCTCATGTATTATTATCCAGTTATTATGTTCACAACAATGTGTCTACATTGACACCGTGACAAAACACGCCGTGCCGCCTGCCGCCTCACATAGCGGGGGGGGACATTAAACATGGATCACGTCCTCAAAGTAGGCCACTGCAGCTGCCGACACCTCCAGACACGACTCCTCGCGCTGACGTCTCGGCCCCTTCGACATGCAACCGAGCTCAGAGCTGCTGCTGCTGCTGCTTCGAGCCGCTTCGATGGTCCAAACGCCACTCCGAGCGCGTCGTGGCATTTTATTTTATTTTTAAACGTCAACATTTTAAAATGCGGCAAAGCCCTCTCGTTTGCTCGTCATCGGGACGTAGATGGAAATGTCGTTACGCGTTTGTTCGAGGAGGATACTACTGCTGCAAGTCTTTCACGCCGGCTCTTAAAAAAACTCGCTTTTTTTTTTTAATTGGCAAAAAAAAAAAGTATGTTGAATACATTCAGGCGACGTCGTCACTTTATCAAGTTAGAACAAGAAAAATTAACGTGAATTCTGTAAACAACTTGACTTGGAGGGCAAAAACTGAACATTTGATGTCTTCTGTCACGATTTTGAAAAAGAGATCTCTTATAAGTGCAGTTTGAGTATGAACGTGTTAGCAGTCATTTATTGAACAATGCAGAAAAAAAGAAAAGAAGATGAATTGTGATTACCTGTATATGATGTGCTGTATTCAACTTTTTCAACAAACATTTCGGTCAATTTGTCATTTTTGCTGCACGTTTCACTCAGTATTAACACCACTTTACAGACTAATCTAATTTTTTTTCAGTCACAACACGTTCTTGCAAATGTTTCACAATAAAAGCCTTTTTTTTATATTTAAATAATTGGTTTCTGACTCGTGAAGCGCTAGAGGGCTTTTAATTTGAAATAATTCAGGAAGTGCCGTGTTTAACGCGTGATGCAGGAACTTTAACAGCGCAAAGAGAAGCAAGGCTTCGAGTCGTGAATAAATCGATACATCTTAAATGCAATTATATCAAATCTGATCGTTTGTTTTTAATCGTCTCTCTTGCATGCCGTGCGCCTTGAATCTGAAAACACTTAAAACACGGAAATGATTTTCAACTAAATCGAGAAAACAAAACAAAGTGTCAGAGCGTGGTACAGAGTAAAAGCAAAATGTGACACCGGACTCAGATTTATATAAAATGCTGCAGAACCACCACTTTAACTTACTTCCTGTTTTCTTCTTCATCACTGCTGCCGATTATTTTTGCTTCAAAATAAAATAGTGCATCCTTACTTCAATGAAAAGTCTGGTATTTAGGACTGAAATAAGACCACCGAATAAGCACAGCTGAACATCCCTCTACGGGCTTAGCGCTGAGGGCTAAAAATCAGCGCTCGCAGATTATGCCAGTATTTTCCTAAAGTAGCACCTCATCAACCCCTGCCCTCTTGCTTACTAATGTTTTGCAAATGGTGGACGATGACACGTCGCACCGAGCTGCAAAAACTGGAGCGACAAGCACCTCCTGAAAAATACTCCCGCCGTCACGTCGCGGCGACGCTTTGAAGGTGCACCGCAACAGTCACGCACTTCCAAACACTTACGGCCCGGATAATGTATTCCACTTAAAGCAAAGCGGTCCGGCTCGTACTTTAATGTATAATCTCAGTTTAAATGTATAATCTCAGTTTCTTGATTTAATTTTTTTTTTTTTTTTTCCGCTCCTCGCTCGCAGTTCAGACGGGAGCCCGAGTCTCTGAATCCCAACCGAGCTTCAAAGCGCTGAACGGTCTGGCCTCTTGAGATAGGTTACTGTTTCACAACGCGTCGGATACCATGTCACACTCCCCGCGGCGGGCCCGGGAACATGCTTCCGCTGTGCCCGTTTAACCACGCCAACTCATGGCTCCACTCTCGGCTGTTGTGACATTCCAGAAACGAACCCATTTCCCCCCCTTTCTCTATTTGGAGCCCACCAATCAGGGGGGGTGAGGGGGGGGGGGGGGTACTTTATACCTGCGGAGACGGGGAAAAGCCTCTCAGGACAAAAGTAGAATCTATTGAATATTTTCTAAAAAAACCTCTGTGCTGTAAATATCCTTCAATATTATGTATGAACATGGATTCGGGGCAAGAAAACTAATAAAAATCGATTGCATTTCTTGCAACAGACATCGCTGAGCGCATATTAATATGGATTTATTTCCGCCACAGATGTCTCTCTCAGTTTCATACCACTCTGCGGTGTCATGACCCACAAATGCTGCTGAGCTCAATGGTCATCCCCGTTGCTTAAAATGTCAAAATGTTACATTGCTATACCTAAGCTCCTTATTCACCAGAGGACATTATTAAATTTAACTCGTTGGACAAACATACAAGCAAACACACACAACAACAACAAAAAGAGCCTTTTGTAAAACTGTTTAAAACCATCATCAGGGAGATTTAAATGATGACCAGGCAGAGACCCTCGTGGCTTCGGAAACATAATCTAAAGACCGAATAATCTTTTATAGTTTTGTTTTTTTTCATTTGGAAAAAAAAATAGTAGAAGCTGGAAACGGTTTGAGTTACCGGTCAGTCAACGGGCTGTTTTAAGGTGAACGGGGTTGAGGGATCCTGAGGCGCCGCAGTCGTCTAAACAATCAAAACAAAGCAGCTCTGTGGCATTGTGGCTCATCAAAGTTAAAGTTATGAATATTAGTGCAGAATACATCACTGGCAGTTTAAAAAGGGGCTGAAAATAACCTTTTTTTGGGGGGGGGGCAGTGCGGGAGGGGGGGGGCTATCTAAGGACCTGTTATCAAAAAGCACATCAAGTATTTCATTTCTGCGTCACTTCTTACGCTTGCTGTGTTTATTGTGAAGACCGTCCACTGAACTAGATGCAAATAATAATTAAAATTAGAAACTAAAATGTTATTTTTATCAAGAGCTCATCGTGCTGATCATTTCTATGCAAATTAAGCAAAGTCAACAGCATTTATAGTAATTGCAGCCTCGGAGAGTTTATCAAATACCGTGTTTTAAAAGAAAATAATAACACGAAAGCCACGTTCCTCGCAGTCAATCAACTCCCCTGTCTAATATCTTACAGCAATCAAGAAAAACAGATCAGCTGGGGCCAAATGACATTTCCATGTGTCGTTCTGAAATCGAAGCGAGATCTGGAATAACAGGCAGAGAGTTTTGTTTTTCGCCAGGCTCAACACCCAAAACAACAGAATTGAAGAAGAAGATTTGTCTCAAGATTAGGAGTGAGATTTGCATAAATCAGGGCCGTCATTCTCCAGACAGCTGACCTTAATACCCCCATCTCAAAAAAAAAAAAAAAACATCACAGAGGAGGGCGGGGCTTCAAGTGATGATGCTAGCAGAGTTTTAATTTTTTTTTTCTGGCATCTGGCCAGACTGATTTGCGAGGAGAGCGGCAGCCAGAAGCAGCGGCGACAGCTGCGATGGCAGCGCTGCACATAACCGGCTCCAAGAACACACGTCAAGTGGAGGCAGCCAAGAAACATTTGAAATTATGACCGTCACGACGAAACACAAGTCAAAGTGAACTGTGAGAGGCTTCTGTCACGGTGTTTACTCCCGCTGCCTGTGAAGAGTGGGTGTTGTTCTTGGAATTTTTGTTGTGTGTTGTTGCATGATGCACATTTCCAAAAGAGAGCCCATAAAGTTTTTAGACGATTAATACTGTTTTTTTGTTGTTGTTTGACATTTGTTTTTGGTCTTGTTTGGTTCTGGTCTGCCACGATGCGAAAAAATGACTGAATAAACTGGATTAAGACATTATATGCATGGGCACAGTTACGGACAAGACAGACTTGTCCAAAAGAGGGTTTAAAAGTCTGACAGTAAGACACGTCAACATCGGCGAAGTTGTTCTGAGATAGACAACTTTGTCAATTGAAGCATCAGACCGGTGCTCGTTTGGTGGGAGGAGCTTAGGATAGCAAGCGGATGGGAAGGTGCAGGGAGACGGCTCCGTCTTCAAATTTATTTCCTGCCCGTCGCAGAAGTGCCTGTCACAGCTTTACCGGTCAATCGCTGGCCTGTGTGCAGTGTGAAAAGGGTCCCCCGTGCAGCGACGGCTGCAGTGAAAACACAAACCGATTAAAAGAGACCGTAATTAACCGGCACCCTGCGGAGCTTTCGAGCCTTTCTGAGTTTTGAGTCGGAGGACAAAGTCAGCACTTTTCCGGCAACAGAAGGCAACTCATTTGAATGACGAAAGCTTTGACAAAGCCACTTTCTGCCCAGCACCAGACAAGACAGCTAGTGACGAGCTCGTGAACATAGCGAAGCATTTAGCAGACAAGGAGCCAAATAATTCCCTCAGGAGTTGGTGGAGACGAGACCACGGTCTGCTGAATGTAACAGATAAGCAACTGTTTGCCGACACGTTCTCCATAACAACTCTAAAAGGTAACAGTACGTCAGAAATTATGCTTTTAGGCTTGTTCTGCTGCCCCCTTGTGGCCAATAAAAACCACATTTATATTAATATAAGAATCCATAAAACATTTCGGTATTTTTTTTTTCCCCTGATGTCCAAAGTGAGTTATCACCAATCGTTTCTGTGCAGATTTAGATGACAAACTAAAGACGACCGCCTCCTGGAACGGGCAGCCTGCTCGGCTTTATTTCAGGCCCTCATGCAGCATGTTTGTTTTAATGTTCTTCATTTAATTGGTTGTTTCGTTGCCAGAAGTATTCACAAAGGTGGCCCAAAAAAAGACATATCCCTCAGTTTTTGTCTTGACTGGAAAGCACCAGTCCTGGGCTCATATCACAGTACATTGTGTATTTAAAAAAGAAATATGTCTACATATATATAAAAAAAAAAAAAAGCTTTACGCTTTTGAGGAAAATAATGAATTGGGGACAGTTAACAATTGGCCGGGAGAGGAGTGGATGTAAAGAGGAGAAGCATTACGGTGCCACCTTGGTATCACACCGTCACAAGAGACTCTTGTGTTCTAATTGTGTCGGGATTAACAGCAGACATCGCTCGGGTAAATCATATGTGAAGAGTGTGGGAGAAAATGAGAAGTAGCTTAAGTGGGTGAATGACTGAGCGGGCATGTGTGTGCATTCGAGAGAGAGAGAGAGAGAGAGAGAGAGAGAGAGAGAGAGAGACGGTGAGGGGGGAGTAATGAATCTAGGACAGGCACTGACTGCAGGGTGAGGGGTGGGAGGGATAGTGAGGTAGAGAGGATTTCAGAGAAAGGAGGCAGCTGAAGAGGGAGGGAAGTAAAAGCAGTCACAGGAAAAAAAAAAAAAAAAAGAGGAAACTCAAGACACGTAGTTCTCATTGTAAGATGAGGGATTTGATTTGTATTAATCATGCAAGAGGGGCAGGAGGACTTCAGATAATTGTTGGAGGATCACAGGAAATGCGTGCCTCGTATCCCCAAAAACATACCGACCGGAGTTTTGGCTACCGATTCGACGTCGTTAATATTTCGTTGCTGCCCTCTGACCGGAGGAATCCGTCGAGTGCAAAGTGTTCTTTACGCTATTCTTTACTTTGAATAAACGAGGATTTCCTAAGACGAAGTATAGATGTGGATCCTCTTTGGTGTTTTTTTTTAAACCCTCGCGAAAACTCAAGTGTGGGTTTGCAGTACCGGCTTTGGTGGCGGACGTCTGTTCTTAACATCAAAAGCCATTCAATTCAATACGGCTGCTTTTTGAGTTCGAAAGCATCCGTAGAAGCATTCAGAAAAGCCATCGTGCTCTATTTGTCAGCAGAGTCAAAAGCCAATCCGAAAGCTTTTACAGCAAATAACTGTAGCTTGAGAGCCGAGTATAAAACCTTGAAGCATTTCTGATAGCAGCTCAAATGTACGCGGTACCGAACAACAAACCTGGCATCAAATATGTCATCAGATCTGTATTCTTGTTTACTTGTTCTTCATGACATAAATCAAATTGTTGTCAGTTTAAAGGAATATTTATTGCAAAATTACAGCACAGCTGCTCGTATTCAGACGCTAGTAGATTTATCAATATTTTTTTTAATCAAATATGCGTGAATGGGTGAATAAGACGCACAATTTCTGGAGCACCTTGTACACCAATAAGGTGAAAAAGCGCCATATAAGAAGTGCAATCCATTTACGGTTTACCATACTTGTATTGGGACGACAAAACTGGCAAATTTAAGCCCCGCCTTAGTTATCGGATGACATGCCACAAACGCCAAGCAGAGAAGTTTTGCTCGAGGGATGTGGAGAAGCCCCGCCTCCTAAATTCTGAGCGGTTCTTTTGTTAATTCACGTGGATACAAGTACCACTAAACACCAAAGGTTTTACTACGGCGATCAAACCATACACCGAGTAGCGGCTGCTCTGTCGGTTAAAATGCAACAGCAAGTATGTGAATGTAAAACAGGCTCACTTCAACGCAGAGCTATGAGATGGGAATCCATGGCAAGCAATTAAAAGCAGCACTGGCGACTGATTTTGCCTCCCCCCCCCCCCTTCCCTCCCCCCTCCTCCCACATCCTGTAAGGAATAAAAAGGAAAAAAAAAAACCTCCTCTTTTCAAGGTGTGCGGTCCTCGACAGTCCTTGGCTCGAGCGCAGTTTGTTTTCTTAATGTCCGTCCAGTTAATTTAACTGTAGCAGCTGAGGCTGTGTGGAGAGGACGCCTAATTAATGGTTTTAACCGTAGCCGGAGACACCGTGGGCTGTCTGTAGAGACAGAGAGAGCAGTCAGCCAGACGCCGGGCAAGAAAACCGCTCTCAAAAACAGCTCCAGCGACTCGCCTCCTCCTGACTGTGTCGAGTTTCGGCTTCGCTGTACTTTTAACTGCCCCGTTGGGTATAAACCAATCTTTGGTGTTGTGTTTTTAATTATATTCTAAAGGACCTCCATGCACATAAAACGCCTTGAACCGTCCGAGGTGATAAATAGCACCTCGTGCGTCGCTTCAAGTTTGCGCATGTACTCCATAAAGTTAAATCGGCCTCCGAAGACGAGCAAATCCGTTTCCCCAAAACATGTTCAGCACTAGAATTCACTTAATAATAGGTAGTAGGTAAAGAGGAAGTTGTCCTGAGGTCAAAGTAGTCCATTTATCAAAAGGTAAACGGCTTAGTTTATTCAAAACTCACATTCGCGCACGCCGATGCCACTGAACTACAACACGAGGTTGCCGTGACGACCGTCGGAAGCATTTTGTGGTTCAGCGTCTCGCTCGAGGACACTCGGACGAAGGGTATCGAACTACCACAGCAGCATATCGTCTCTTAACTGTCCGTCGCCACTCGTCTCTTTTTGAGAATAACTCTTATTGACAATCGAGAAACGTTTGTCGTTAACGATTTAGTGAGATTTGCGTTGAAAAATCGACTTACAAAAGTACATATGAATTTGTTTCTGAATGTGTCAAGTATGACGGTGGTCGGTCGGTTAATTAAATGATAGAAATTAAATTTGATGTTTGATGCTTATTAAGGAAAAATTTACAGAATTTCATCTTTTCTTTGTTTTATATAAAATCATAAACTAAATTAGCTAAAATTTTGGACTGTTAAGTATCTTTAAAAAAATGATGATGGATATCTTTTTTTTGTTGTTGTTTTTTTACTATTTTCTGACATGTTACAGGCAAATTAACCAAAAACAAAATCAGGAGATCAATCAACAGGAAAAATAGTCATTAGCTGCAGTCTTCCACTGCTGCTTAGTATTCCCGCTTCATCATTTGCATCACCGCTAATAAATAACATCAATGTTCTAAGAAAATATTCGAAAAGGTCACATTTTCATGAGCTAACAAAACCAGTCCTATTTTCATCTTTGTGTTCACGTTTTTTTTGTTTATATTTTTCATGTTTATTTAGGTAAGCTGACATTGTTCTCAGCCCATAAAGAATCACTTTATCCTTCAGAACAAGCCATTTTAAAATCCACCATCCCCACCTTTCAATGCCAAGATCAGTTTTAATGAAGCAGCAAAATGCCAAGCCACAACAAAATCATTTATAATTGTAAGATAATGAATTATGAATGCTGGAGTCTGAACCGCCGGACAGGTACTTCAGGGACCGTGGAGGATACTTTCCTAATTAAAGCACCTGGCAGAATGGAGGCCACCCAGGTGATTTCACTTTTAATTGAAATGATGTCTTGAGGCGTAGTATAATTTAATTTACATGCTCCTATTAAATCTTTTTATTGTAGGTCCCAATTATTGCAATTAATTGGTGCGCTTTTTTTTCTTCCCTTTAAGCATTCATGAATGCTGTATATTAATTGGCAAATAATTACTGTACCTGTTATCAGCTTTTCTTTGGTTTTGCTTTATTTGATGAGTTCAGACCCAACAGGTGAAATTATTGGTTAGAAATTCAGATTATATATGGAGACTGAAGAGATGTCGACACTGACGCTGAGACTTGAAAAGTTTAAAGGAGCCAAATCAAGCTGCTTTATGGAAATCAGGTGACATGGCCGTTATTCCATTAAGGTCACAATATTTTGTTTTTAATCATATAAAACCCTAAAGATATTATCCTAAATGACGTAAAGTCATTCGTTTGTGCCATTGTTTACATTGTTTGAAGACACTCCAGGTCTAAAGGTCTTAAAGCACAACTGGGTTACCAACATAAATTATGACGGCAAACACAGCTGTGTGAAATAATTATTTTATGAAAAGTATTGTAGTGAAGAAGCAGTAGCAGGGCCACTGTTCAGGCACTTGAGCTGGAGCCATGTAGAACGCAGATTATGGGACTGTAAATTGCCAGATGCTCCACTGGGTACATGACAGATAAGTCGGCAAAATAAGGCACATACATGAGAGGGGGACTTCTTTTTTTTTTTTTAAACACAGAAACAGTGCTTTCAGAATAATTGTTTTGAGGTTGATTACAGACTGGTGCTACTGTATAAGAGGGCGATAAAGGAGGTGGGGATGTTGGTTTTGGAAAAGAAATTAGGCGGCCATTTCTTTTCAAATGGCCGGCTAACAGGATAAGCAGCGAATTAACTTCAGACTTGATTACAAGCTCATTAAATCGAATTTCAAGGATGTGGAATCACTTTGTTTGACATACTCCCCCCCCCTCCCCAAAAAAAATAAAAATGAACAATATCATAAGGGGTCTATTTAGCACAGTGGAAAACACACAGTACACCGTTTTTGGCCAAAAAGTTAAGAGCTGGGCAATAAATCAACATTATACCAACATCGTGATACGAGACTGGAATGTTTTGCATTCCTGGTTTTAAAGGCTGCTGGACATGAAAACGAAGCTACCAGCCCGTTCTAGCTGTTCTGTTATTTGTCTTTACCCACATTACTGATGATTGTCTATCAAATATCTCAATCTCTGAATATTTTACAAGTCAAAGGTCAAAAATATCATAGTATTTGATTTTAGACATCACCCAGATTTTCCAAGAGGCACTGCAAAATGAACAAAAACAGATTCAATACAGCCGCAAACAAATGCTGAATCCCTTAAAATAAGACATCGCGTAGAGATGAAAAGAAAAGAAAACAGACCTAAAACGAACACAAAAGAGACAAGCACCAATGACGAGTCCATATTTTGTCTCTTTCATGCTGAAATGACAATAAACAAGACGAGATCTTCACACTTAGTCCCTGGTTCACCTGCACCCTCATTTACAAAAGCTGTTAACCAGTTTGCATCAAATTGTAGCTCTGCGACAGCCAACATATTCATAACATTTTGTGGATATGGAAAAAGTCCCTGGTCTCGTACGATAATGTTCAATGACTCAAAGATAAAAAACTGTCTTACGTCTCATCTTAGCTTGAGTTTAATCAACAGTGAAATCTAAACGACTCGCTTAAAGATGGTTCTTGGGTTCTTTATAGTGAAATCAACATTAAGAACCCCCCCCCCAAAAAAAAAAAAAAATCTCTGCTTTTCAAACATGAGAAAACACAAGATAAGAGATGGGATGGCTGGTTGAAAACTGCATGCTCAGTAAAGCGCTGAGCAATCTCCCCGAGCGCCAGTCACACCCTCTCAGCGGAGTTTTAGTGGCGGCTGTGAATCTCAAAGAGCAAAAACACAGTGAAAAATATTTGGTTTCTCGAGAAATAAAATATTGATTACATAAACCAGATATGTTCAGACGTGAAGTTTTGGTTTCATGTGTATTGACTCAACTACTAATAGAAATGCTCGTGCTTGTGACAGTTCCTCATGATATATATTTACAATATTTACTTCCCGACAGGGTTTCTTGTATTTGTACTTTTTGTAAACTAAAACACTGCACGATTGACTCGGTATCAATCACTGTAAGGTGTCTGCATGTTGCGCGTCAAGTCGGTCCATCGTAGGATTAATGATTTGGACTGATTGCAGCGAGATTGGTGCGTTCGCACCGACGCGTGCTTCCCGAAGCCGAAACTCTTTCACGAGTTGATTTGGAAAAAGAAGCGGTGGAGCCAAACAGTCTGAAGTTTAAGCGTAGCGTTGGTAGCAGTTGGACTAAACGAAACAAAACAAAAAAGTGAAACTGAGAATTGATTATTTGTTTACTTGTTTACAAGCTTAAAACTGCCCTGAAACGCCATTCACAATTTGTAACAGTGGTGTATACCGAGTAATCTGATACCTACTTACCATGGGTGGATAAACAACCAGATGGTGCAACAGTGGATCAGCAATGTCAACTCCCCCCCCCCCCCTCCCACCCACCCCCTCACCCCCATCAATCATGGTAGAATTTTGGTTCCTGAGCATCAGTCTGGTGCTCATGTCAACTGTTTACTGATTAAATCTCATCCGACGCCGCCCAGATGAATTAGAAAACTGCTTTCTATTTATGGCTTTCTGACTGTTTTCTGAAAAAGACATACAGTGGGAGGGGGGGGGGGTTCGGAGTGAGGTTTGCGAGACGGCAACCGCAAAAAGCTGGTGCAGCCCGCGGGGGTTTGATGGACAGCTGAGATGGGTCGAAGGTTTGTGGAAGCACGGGCCAGAACTGCTGAAGGTAATTTGTCTTCTAAGACGAACCATATGGACGAGAGAGAGAAGAGTTGGGGACTGGTAACAGCGAGTTTGAGGTGTGTGTGTGTGTGTGTGTGTGTGTGTGTGTGTGTGTGTGTGTGTGTGTGTGTGTGTGTGTGTGTGTGTGTGTGTGTGTGTGTGTGTGTGTGTGTGTGTGTGTGTGTGTGTGTGTGTGTGTGTGTGTGTGTGTGAGGAAGCTGAAGGTGATGCAGAAGTCCTCTGGCAGGACTTTCCTACAGACTTTGAAGTACTTTTTATTTTCCAGTCTTTTAGTGACAGGTTTGGTTCTGAGATTTCAAAAACGGTCCGTTAATGAATATACACCTGTAATTTGCATAAATAGTTTTGGTGGGAAAACACAACGTGTTTGATGCCGGAGACCGAGGTCTGCATCATGAGGTCCGGCCGTGCGCTTACTCGACAAAGGCACTTTGGTTAGGATTTCGATTTTCAAGTCAGTCGTCTCTCTTCTGCATGTAGCTACTTTTGACATTTTTTAGTACGAACCATTTTTAAAGGTTGCAGAGGATTGAACACGCAATGGAGAGGCTGCCTGGTACGACTATGCATGGAACATCTGTTGCGCTCCATTTCTGTGGCATTGAGAATTTTACAACCGGCTCAGTAACATTAGTTTTTACTGACTCATTAAGGATGGTAATTACTCTCAAATTGAAGGTTTGGATTTTGGCCAAAGTCAAAATTTCAGCTGAAGACTTTGTTGTGTTTCAAGAACAAAGTCTGCTGTAGCGTTGAGAGCACAGAGGAGGTCCAGATGGATGGTTGGGTTCATAAAAAAGTGTGACAGTGAACTCTGGTTTCTCTTTTCCTCGACCAGTCTTTCCCCAACTTAGTAATGTCGAGAAGTTTTCTAACCCCCAAAAAATGAACCCAACTTAAACAATAGCTGGGGCACATTAGACAACAGTGTAAACAATGCTGTTCTTCCGGCAAAGATTTTAGTTGTTTTAAAAAAAAGACAAGAATGTCTTTTTTTTAAATATATGAATATATATATATATATATGAATAAATGCAACAGCGTAATTAGCGGTTAATGAAAATGAAACTCGTCTTTCTTGAAATGGTGAACGAAATTTAAATGAACTCATTATTAGTCCATTGAGAAAAAGTTATTTTCCTACTTTCTCAAACTGACTTAAAAAAAAAAAAGAGTAGAGCAGAACACAACAGTAATAACCTGATATAAAAAAAATACAAGCACCTCACAGATTATCACCAACTCTTCAGTGCCTCGCCTCTCTGCACGCAGACATACAGTATGTTTGAGGCAAGATACAAGTTAACAAAAAAAAACTAAACAAAAAACAAAACAACAAAAAATCGATGAGGTATACAGAATCTCCAGGAATGAACAACCTCCCACCTTTTATATCCACCGCGTGTTGATCTCATGACTCAGACTTCCTACTGATGTATCTTCAGCTGCATCTCACTCAACTCAAAAAAGCTCGCCAGACTCCGTGAGGAAAATACATTGAAAGACACTTGTGAGCAGAATAAATTAATAATGCTTCCACAGTTCGTGTGTTTCAGACAGTTCCGCGAACAAAGCAAAATCATCCAACAGGCTCTTAAAAACAGCTCAAAGACTCAAGGCTTTTCTCTGACGTACGGGGTTCCAATGACGTAGAAAGCTCGCAAGTTTGACAGATAATGAACAATGCCATTTTTCTCCCTTATTTATTCCCTTTTCAGGCTTAAAATTAAAAATAAATGTTAAAAAATTGTTTTTCACAAAAAAAAAAAAAAAAAAAAAAAATGATGATCTATTTCCCAATAGCTTTGCTTTCAAAATGAAAAACTCCCAGAATTCATAAATAATCACTTTTTTTTTTTAAGTGGATCTTTATACCCTTAAAACTAAACTGAAGACTGAAGAATAATTTTATTTTATTTTTTTAAAAGCCCATATGACAGGATCTTCAGTCAGAATAGAGAACAAACGTCTAATCTTGATACAACCGCTTGTGTTGAAAATGTTTTAACTTCAGTAAAAAGTTGTGGGGGTTCCCTGCAGTCTTCACTTAATAAATGTACAGACAGGATCACAATCTGAAAGAATATAAGACAAACTGGACTTTGTGATAATTCACTGACTGTATGTTCTTTGAAAGTGGATTCCCACTTCCTCAATTTTAAGCAGCACACCGTTACTTTGAAGATATATTTGGCTTTATCGCTTTTTTTTTTTTTTTTTTTTTTTTAATGGACACTTTCGTATTATTTCCCAAAACTCTGCTGGTATTCAGCAGTAAAATGAAAGTTTCCTAGAAGTACAATTTGGCTCTAGCTGCAAGTTATTAAGAAATGTAAGTCAAAAATTCCAGACTGTTCAAGATAAACTAAAATTCTTCAAACATTACATGTCCATGTACCACGTCGACGTCTGGTCTACGGGAATTAGGTTGAAATATGTTTATAGGAATAACCGGAGAGTATTTTCACTTACAAAAACACATAAAACAAGCAGTTACTTGATCACTGTGGGAACTAAAACTTCCTATATAATTAGCACCAAATTGCATAATCATTTCTTTTAAGTATCCAATTATTTTTTTCTGAAATTATGATGAAACTTTCCCAGAAATTAGCTGCAAATTACAGAACCCATTAAATAAAGTGCTACCTAAGTTTGTCCATTTGGTTTAAGCAACTTTTTATTGTTTTTGAGTGGTGAGTGGGAGGTTTTGTATTATCCGGGGGCTAAATTCGCACAAATGAAAATACCAAGCACCTTCTCAAGATTACATTGAGGGGTGGGGGGGGGGCCTCAACCAAAATATGACTCCTTAGATACTGTAGATGCGAGTTGGAATATTATGCCATCATGGAAGGCTCTTAACGCTGGCACTTGATGAATCCCATCATGCATTTCATGGAGAATTATGGGACCTGAGGGAGGTAGTTAAAGCTGGCAGCCACAAATCCAGGTGCGCCAATTAGGAGCTAATAAACATAAGATCATTTATTTCCAAGAGCCATGTAAGGAGGAGATCCTCTAAACTGTATGTAGCCAATATTGATCCATTTTCTTTGTGTCCTGTTTAGGTTTCTTCAATAAATGCCAATTTATTTCAAAATGGTACTCTAAACCCGAATACATGAATTTATACGCATCAATTAAGTACATCTCGTTTTAAGAAGTTTGTAATCATAGAAGATGCATTTTCTGTTAACATTTTGTTAGCATTTGTGGCAGTCCAATATCAAAACAGTATTTTTTTTTTTTTTGATTTTCCCTAAATCCAAACAATACGCATTGATGATGCGTGACAACCTGCCCTTCACTCATCCTCAGCCTCGAGGAAAAAAGGGCTGACAGTAAAGTCCCGTCCCGACGTTACGCTTTCGGCATGTGGTCCCATCTGGAAAACACAAACGTCGCCAAACAGCAGTCGAAAGACGGTTCTTGGTCGGGAGACAACTTCCTCTTCTAAACACGAGACAGTCAGCATGTTTTATTGTCTCCCGCGCCGGCCAAATGGGGCCGACGGATTAGTGGCCAGCTGCGAGAAATGGGATTTTGATTTTCAGTCATCATCATGAAACTCCATCCAAAAATGTGACTTGCACTCGCTGTAGGAGAAGTGGTGCGGATGAGCATGTTCATTCAGACAATCTGTAGAGCTATGACATGATAATGCCATGACATCTGGGTTGTGGCGAGGTGAAACACTCTGGCGCGGTCCTTTGGCAGCGGTGGCTTCGACTTGGCTACGTGGTTCAAAAGAATGGACGCGGCAATTGATGCTTCCTCGTTTGTCGTACACGTCTGCTCGTTTTCCTCACTCGCATCTCGTCCTTGAGTCTCCGTCTCTCCCGGGTGGGACGCGAGGGAGAACCGATGCGATGGCGGCAGTATAGAGGGATTATAGACTCCCATTAAGGATGGACTTGCATACCGTTCCTCAAGTCTCCTCCGGGCAACAGCCCGGCTCCTTGATCCTCGCTCTTCTGAACGGCAACAAGGGAACCGAGACGTCTTCGAAGGTGGCCGGAGGAGGACTTCCGTTGCGTTCCCAAGAGGAAGCGGGACGGGAGATTTAACGGAGGAGTTACGCGAAGTGCCATCAACAACAGGGCTCCTCTGGGAAACCGATTAACAGACCTCGGTAAGATCTGCACCAACACTTTACACCAATGATGACGCAGATTTTAATTGGTGCAGTGAGAAGATGAGTTACTCGCTGAAGGTCTGAACCGCTGCGCGATTGTTCTGTTCCCTAAAGATTCGAAGGGATAGTTCGGTTTGTTTGAAGTGGGGTTGTGTGAGGTGCTTATCTGTAGTCGATGCTTTACCTTGCAGTACATTTAGGGAGCCAACCAACGTACTGCTGTGGACGAGATCAGCAGCAAAACCAATTTTAGCCACATTAAAAAAAAAAAAAGACCCACCTTAAACAATATTAGTTGAGGGGAAGCTACATTTAGAATATTTTCAGCACTCTCTCTTGCCATCAGACGGCCCTTCCACAACCAGGAACTGAAGCTATTATATCACTCTCGTAAAAGCCAGCAAACTCCTTTGACAAACAGGAATTTTACCTCGGAAGAACATGGGAGCTGCCGGTCTACCTCCTCCCGCATTGTTTGTTTTATTGTAAACTTGACACACTCCACAGAAGAGGAAAAACTCAAAGAAAACACAACAATTCAACGTGATGAAACAGGAATGTTAAATTCTATTTCCGCCAATAGACTCCCGAAATCCTGCACATTCAACCTTCAAATGGGACGCTGCGCATCCAGTCGAGGCCCCCGAGGCTCTGTAACAACCTGCCGTAGGAAATCAGGTCAGTAGCGTATTTTGAAATCTCTTCTTCCAAACTGTCACCAAATCCTTGCCCATGCATGCGGGAATCGTTAAATTGCTGGATTTCTCTCTACAGTATTGAAAGGTTTCGACCTTCATTTAATTTGAATTGAACTTGTTCATGTTTCTCTGCGAGCGTACCCTAATTTCACTCTGGTCTTTTATGCCAGTACGTTTAAAAACATTTTTATTTACTTTAATGTAATTCAGATTTTCATTTTCAGCATTGTGATTATTATAAATATTATAATTTCTGAAGTGTATTATGTAACTTATCAATGATAATCAAATGTAAAGTGCATGAGAACATCCCACAAACAGCACGGCTGGATAATTTGAAAGTGTGAACTGATATCATCGAGCTTTCAAATCTGGAGCTTCTCATCGGGGGGAATAAGTCGGGACAGATGGTTAACCAAACAGTGAGGACTCCCAAAGAGATTTCCTACATGTCGGACTCGTATATATACACACCCTTTCAAATTATTTTGCCGTTAGCATTTAGCAAATAATTAAGCCAATTCACTCCAGTGATCACAGAGTGATCACACAGCTGGCTTCGGACTGTTGTCTGTCTTTTCTGGCTCAGGCGAATAATTAAATGTTGGTTGCAGTGGTATCAAGCATGTGGGCAGCAGTTGGGAGTTGGTAAATGGAGCAGCACTCTCCTTTAATCCTCATTAAAAAAAAAATATAGCAGTCATGACGAGTTCACATGGTCTCTTCAACCCAGAATAGACAAATTGTTCAGATAACCGTCTCTCTCTCCTCTGGCATGTTTGAGCAGAAGGACTACCGTCGCGCTGTGAAAAATGACCTCCTCAACACCGTAGAATCTCACACTGCAATTGTAAGGCAGTTTTGCTCCCCCAGTTTGCACCTTGTTTGATTTCCCAGGGGGCTCAGAGTGCTTGTTTCAGGGAGTTGGACCTCCCATCATTCATTCGGGATCATGCTGTCAGATGCCTCCACATCTTAACACAACAATAAGCTGGACTCATATGGTTGCCTGTTGCTCCTCGACTGGATTCTGTACCGGACATTTTTATTGCTATCCTCCCGCGCGAAAGGCAAAAGAGACAGCAGACCGCAAGGCCTTTTTCATAGTAGTACAATACTAGTACGAGTAAATAACGTCTTCTCGTCGTTGAGAAAATTGATTTGTGTGTGATGTGTGGAATAAAAATAACATTTTGCAGAATTTCCACGTACCGGTGATCACAAAAAAGGAGCAGTTGTTGAGCAAGCAGCAAAACTCACTAAAGTTCTGGCTTTCCCCTGGTCCGGTCACGTATACCGTCACGCACTCCGTTCGTGCCACAGGAACAATCTCTGCACTTTCTGAACGCACCTTGTATACGTCAATCCCGATTTCAAAACCAGCAGGTTTTCTTTCATTTATCTTGACGAAATCAAAAGACAAATTGACCAAGTAGGACTGAAATTTGTCCCGACGAAACACAAACTGTGACCGTTGGTAGTTTTTTCCCCCAAAGTGGTCTTACTTCTCTACTCATTTGCATTTAGATCTCTCAGCTGTTTTAGCCCGTAAGAATAAATCGATACGCGCCACTGACGACTGACAACCTCTCTGACAGCGAGAGGTCAGCGGGAAACAGACGGCTGACTTTGACATTTTGGCAGTAATTAATTATCAAGCCCCAGAAAGCACAGTGGAACATTAGCCTTTCATACAGGACTCATAGGGAGTAAATACACTATCCTCATTTTTTACCAACGGTGGGGGATCTCTTGTCTACCTCTTCGTTGCCAAGTCACAAAAGATGAAAACCAGTCAGCTGTAGTTCCGTGTTGCACATCTTGACAGACACATGAAAAGCTATACCGTCGTCACCAATAATAACGTGTGACTCTAAGCTCCCGTGATATCCACTCCTATTTTCATTACTTATCTCAGAAAATAGCCAGTTTCGACATCAAGCCGCCGGGGACTACAAAACGCTACTCCTATAAATCAATAGTTGCACTACTTGTGCAACACGTGAAGAACAGATTGTCCTCTAAAAATCATCAGAGTGTTTTGCTGCTGAGCGAGTAGATAATGTGCTCTCAAATGTTAGATAATGGCAGGAGGAAAAAGGAGAGGAGACGGATTAAGGCCTTCCTCTTGCCATTAAAAAAAAAAACACAAAAAAAAACGAGCGCACTCTCAGACATGTCATTTCCTTCAATGGCAATCAGTGGTGTCAAAGATGCATGACATCCAAACATATGCTGCGGCACCCCCCCTTAGGCCTAGCAGCGCATCTTGGAAACGCAACTGTGTGTCTGTGTGTGTGTGTGTGTAACAGACGGACAGCCAGATGAATGAATGGACAGAAGACAGTGGGACAGATCGGGGTCAGTTCATACCAACCGACCCCCCCTTTTAGTTTTATTCTGGCACACAAAGTGCAACCATCTCATCAGTTTGCGCGTCGAGCCGCACATATTTTCTCCGCATTCAGCAGACAGAAGCAATCAGTTTGTGGAATGTGGTGGAGTTTTTTTTGTTTTTACCAAAGCGTAGCTCGGCTCAATCGCACAAGCGTTTTGTGCGATTGGCTTTTTTTTTTTTGTCAAACCACTAAATAACCAAATAAAACCAAGAAAACAAGTTTCTTTAACAACACGCTGACACTGAACTCAAAAGTCAACAAAACGACACGTTCTGCTGTCTGAGAAAAATCCTTTCAAACTCCAAAAGTGGACTCTCAAGTCACACGGTCTGTACGTCAAACCGAATCTGGACAAATGGAAAATCCTTGGTAAGGTGACGAACATCGACCAATGACCTGCGGTTTCCCCCTCATAGTTTAAACACTTCTATTTCCAAAGGAGGCCTGCAGTGCCTCATTCACTGGATGAAATGCCTTATAAACTGTCGGCTTGTGATAAAATCAAAATCGGCAGTGTTGATTTGAAATGTGAAATAAAAAGCACGGTGCATTTTGGGGGGGGGGGAATTACTTTCGACGCAGACTCGGCTGCCACTTGTGCGGCCCACCTACGCAGAATATATCTGACAAAGCATTCGGCGGCCACTTATCTGGGGTTTAGAGAGCAGCATTTTCCTGTGGGATCCCAAGGCGTTCCCAGGCCAGATGACGCGCACATAATCTCTCCAGCATGTTGTAGGTCTGTAACCCTTAGGGACGTGCTGCCAGTTGAACGCGGTCGGAGGAGCTCCTATCCACATCTCTAAAGCCGAGCTCGACCACGCTGCAGAGGAAACTCCTTTTGTACCCACCGTCTCATTCTTTCCGTCACTGCCCCAAAAGGTCATGACCCCCTGGTACATCGAAGGCTTCGCTCAGCTGCGTCTTCACAAACTCAGCCGGCCGCTACGAACGACTAGTTTACAGCCGAGGCCGCACCGACCCGCCCGGTCCTTCCCGCACGCAAGATAAGACCATGAGATACTTCTTCACTTCAACCCGAAGGCAACAAACCACCGTGGCTGCATCTCGCGGTGGTCATTTTTTATTCTATCTTTTGAATGTTTTTCATATGCTCTACATTTATGCTTGTCTTTTTGTGGATAAACAGAACAGGCAACATTGCTGGAAAAATTGATCGCCACTCAGAGAAGAGGTTCCAAGGCAGTACTTTACAGAAAGGCCATTCATCAAGTTCCCTCAGGTAGACTTGTTTGTGACTTGCAGTTTTCATGCTCTTGTCATCAGTCATCATTGATCTCCACCATGGAAACGCTTCCTCTGCTCTTAGTTACTAGAGAGTCCACTGACAGGGTGTCTAACCTTTGGGACATAGACATGGGGATTGACCCAAGGTGCAACGTGCCTGCAAGCAGCACAAGAATTTCCTGCATCGGACCAGAAAAAAAAAAATGTGGGGAGGGAAGGGGGGTGAGATAAGATTTTTGGTCCAAGCATCTGGTGTTAATGCCTAATTAGCAGAATGAGGGCTGTAATCGGTCAGCAACATAACCCCGCAGTTTGGCAATCATCACAGGGATTCTGGAGGTGGGTGGATTTCCACATCTGGAGGCAACTGCAGGAACAGTTGATTGGTTAATACGAGGCACGCTGATTAGTGACCGGTTCCTGTTTGTGAAACAGGGGAGGATTCGGTTGGTTTACTCGATTGGTTGGCATGAACCAGCGATGAGCTGTTTTGGAGTTTTTAAACTGAATATTAAAATTATTCGAAGTGGACAAATTAATCACGGTATTGAAAATGCCTATCTGAAATTTATGATTCAAAGTTTTGCTTTATAAAATTATTTTAACAGACATCGTTCTAATTAGCACATTTATGGCCCGCCGTAGGTTATCTTATTATCCATAACCAACTAATCAGATTACAAGGAATTTTAGAGTAATAATTGGTGTCATAAAAGTCTGCTGGGAGCTTTGTTAGATTCTTTCAGTATTTCGTAGGTAAACAGTAACTAAGACGTTCCTTTTAATTGAAAGAATATTCACTTCCAGCCAAACATTTCCAGATTGGGCCAATGTAGACTTTGTCCATAGGCAGAGGGCCAGTGTTGGCCAAACATGATAATAGTTGGCCATATAAGCAAAACAGCATAGAAGTCTCATCCAGCCAATACTGGCCCAAGTTTGTCTCTGCTCAGCTAATGTAGTCAGTCTTTGTAGCACCTGCCCAGGGACTGCAGATAAACCTTAACTTTCCTACTAATTATATGGCAGTTATTAATTGCCTGTTTTTCTTGTCAAGTGAATAAATAAATATGTAAATGAACACAGACACAATTAAATACAATGCTTCAACTCTCCCACTCCGAACCTACCCTCCATATGTACACTGGGTTTTACTTTTAAATCCAGTCTGATGCAAAGCAAACCTCCACCATGGTATAAAATGGATTTCAAGTATTTCAGAATTAGAGTAATGAAGTCTCTGTCAAACTTTTAATTGTGTGAGCTGTTATCTGCTACTGATAGACTTGTGCATTTAGGCCAAACTCTCCTCCCTCACGTCCTCAGAGATATCTATGACTAATTCATTATTCTAAGCCTCTTTAAGGTTGGCACTCAAAAGCTGTGTGATCACTGAGAGCAGATACAAAGAGTGTGGAACTTTTTTTTATTCTTACTCCAATTTACTCTGGATTTACCAATCTGTTCTTCCCCATTGTGGGGAAATTGCATACGCCCTCGCCGAGTAATTTCGTGTGACAAACAAACGCAGGCGCTGTTAAATTTACAGTAGATGGTTAATGCGGTACTAAAATGCATCCTGAACCTTTTCAGTCACCGTCTTATCTTTATCCAAAAGCTAAGCACACGTATTGATGGTTGGGAAGGTAGCCAGCCAACTCAAAAGGCATCCCTCCTCAAATCCAGGGCTGAAAATAGTCTGGAGAGAATTTTCCTTTGGTAGGACTGTAGGACTTGATTATATTAAAATACATTTTGTGGATACTTTTACACGTCTTTTTAATTATTTGAAAAGTATAAAGAAAAGAGAGAGCAGGGTTCTAATATTTAAAGGGGGAATACAATTGTCTTGCCCCATAGCACAAAACAAGTACAATCTATCCCTGAGAGCTTGATAAGGTTTTAATCGATACCAACAACTCAATGATTACTTGGCCAGCAACTGAGCTTTCTGGCCTCCAAAACAAATGTTTCCATCCCCGGCCTCTGTTTCGGGAACAACGATACAAGTTCAACTTTTAAAATGGAGCATCCTGAAGTGTCGAAACAGCAATATTTGGATTCTTTTTGCAAGAAATATTTTGAACAACATTAAGCAAATCACCTGCAGTTGAAAGGCATGCTGCTGCACATGCAGTCACACAGGGAGCTCACGTGGCTCCCTTTCTATTACAATACAGATTTGCATAAGGTTTCTTTTTTTTTTTTCCACACACACACTCTCTAATTGGTATCTATTCTAGTAAATTAAATGAAAGCAAAATTAATCAATTTCTCATTTTTGCATTGTGCCCCACGAGACCTCTCTAATACCCTTTCAGAACCAAAAGATTAAACTAGCACTAATTGAACAGGTTCTTTAATGCACATCCACATCATGAGAAGACGGAGGAGAAGGGTGCTGCGCAGCTTGTTTGGATGCATGTGCTCCTGATTCTCAATACTCCGTCAATATATGGAATCCCATGTATTTGGCACGGACATGAACTACTCCGATGTCAAGTTAAGAAACCAGTGGATACATTATATTTGATATAACTTCACCAGGTTTCTCAAGCAGAATCTGTAAGCTGTGGAAGATGTACAAGAAGATTCATAAATTGACAGGCAGTGGGGGGCAAAAGGGATATCACTAATTTAACATATCTGCTTAAGGACAGATTTAAGTGCTACAAGTTCATTTTTATTTATCAAAAGACAGCAAGTGAGAAATGTTTACTGTAATGTTTGATTAAAATTCTACTCGATGTTAAAATGTCGGCCAAACGGTAGCCCGGCCCGAAGCCAAAGCGTCGCAGGAGCTCGCGGCTTTACTTTTTCTTTGCGCGAGTTAATTCCTGTTACATAGGCTTAAAATGATCAAAAATGTCTTTTGGATCCAATACAGCATAGCAGAGGTTATTATAACACCCAGGGATTCCTTTGCTCTCAAAGCCTATGTAACCTAATAAAAGAATTGATTACACCGGACATTGCTCAATCTGGCGGCAGCTGCAGGGCAGCGGGGGGGAAGGGGAGGGGGAGGGGGAGGGGGTGTTTTCATAGACCGCAGAGCACACAATGAAAAAGTAGAGACGCGAGTCAAGTCATGGCAGAAGATTTAATTCTATTAGAGTGAGAAAAAAAAAAAAGCGTAATATTTTGCAAACCTGCCCATAAGCAGTATTAGATTGCCGAATTCTGTGGTGGCCTTAACTGCACTGCATATATTAAGGGAAAACTTGGCTCCAGCTACAGTTGAAGGTGAAATCCATCCATGTGAGCGTAGAGCGATGTGAGCATAGATGGGTTTCGCTCTGTTTTCATGAAATATGGGATCCGTGTTGTTCCCAAAAATACCAACAGTGACTTGAGTGAAGTTTTTTTTCTTGCCTCCCGGGCCAGATTTATTCTGGAATGGATGACGCCGGTCTGGTCTGACTGAGCGAGTGGTTCCTTCTCTATGTGTTCTGCCTTATTTAGATAAAGCTGAATGGAATTTCATGGGGGTTCATGGCTCAAAGTAGACATCTTATTTCTCCCCGGGGCCAAAGTAAAACCGTCTGTGGCTAAACGTGTGCTGATGTGCACGGCATAAGTCTAAATATTGATTATTGCTGTGGCTGGTTAATTGTAAATTTAATTAGAAATGATTTTAAGGGCTGTAGATGAGGTTCTTCTTTGTCACAGTTTGGACTACATCCCGAATCAATGGCTTGTTGGCGAGAGGCGGAAATTAAAGCCAAAAACAAAACAAAAACTAATGTAATCACCAAAGCCAAGAATGCACTTCTGTGTTTAATTCTGATTCGTTTTTGTCACTTCTTTGTTGTTTTGTTTCTGGATTTGAATGCTTAGCAAGTATCCCATTGTCACCAACAATAAGTATGTTTGAATAATACATGAAAAAACAATAGCTGCCTGTTTTTTTCCGGGTTTTTTTTTTTGTTTGTTTGTATACAACATGATTACGGAAGTCAGGCAAATGGAGTGCACTCAATGTTGTGTTGGCCTAATTTGTAAAGCATTTGTTTCCCCCGTTAGAATCAATACGACTAATATTCAAACTGTATTTTCAACAGATCGGTGCGCTCTACCCTCAAAAAGTCAGAGACAACATTATCGATTGACTCGGGAGACAAACTGGACACAAACTGTGCGGATGTGCGCTTCACAAATTGGTTCACTTCCAGAGCGGTTTCCAATTTTTTTGGGGGGGGGTTTGTGGCCAGTGAATCCGACACAGCTGCACACGTCAAGGACACGCAGACACAGAACGAACACGCCGACCCCTCGTTGTGAATCATACGTGTAGCTTTCGCAAACAATTTTTCATTTTTTTCTAAGAATGCCAATTGATGTTTCACTCAGTGTGCTTTTAAAATCAGACAAAGTCCATAAAATTCAAATAAATAACAACCAATAATAACGAAATTCTCCAAATGCCAAGTTGAAAATGAATCAACATTTCTGGAGGTCGATGTGCAAAAGAAACTCTTTCAGAAATTGTAACTACTTTTCCATCTCGAAGTGTTGCAGTATTCCTACATCTTTGTTTTGTTTTTTTATGGACTTTGTCTGTGTCTTGGGAATCGGATCAGGATGCCTCCTGAGCACCTTCCAGCCGAGGTTTTCCCGTTGCGGTAGGACCTGCCCGACCCGAAAATGAATCTACGGACGGACGGTTTTCTGAGGGTTTTGATGGCACTTGAGTGGCCGCAAATCACGGGTCAAAACTACAAACCAAACTGCGACGTTCATTTGCATCAAATTCAAAAGGTCCGATTGTTTTCCACACACAAATAAACTGGAACAAGCAAAAACCAGTCCGCCGGACAGAGAAGACGGGACAAGGTTGACAATGTCGTCGAGTTCAGGAGATGAACCAGAGGAGCTGGCAGCTGCATCTAATGTCCATTTTAATTTGGTTTTACTTTCACTGTCCATACACGTCTTTGGTTAAACATGTGTGGGCTGCGATTCTCCTGCTTCTGCTCGATAATGACTTTGACTGAAACGGTAACATAACTCACAGTCTTGCTTCAAAGCACCGGGATAATGTGGAGTGACAGGACTCTAACTTTGGCTGCAAATAATCAATATTTTCCCATGAAAATCCCTTAATTGGTCTGTAAATCAATTAATCCTTCGCTGCGTTCCAATTGGCAAACTTCCCTCAGTACACTAACAAATGGTCCGCTTCCATGTTAGGACTCTTGCTTGAATTTCCACAGTGTGGTGGTGTCTCAAACCACACACTGCTGGTCTGCACTGACCGGAAAATAACCCCAGCATGTGAACACATCACCCGCCAACATATCTGCAGCCTTTAATTATTTTTACCCAGAAATCCATGTGTTTTTGTTCCGTGTCCTCTGTTTGACACGCTCAGTAAACACACTGATGGCTTCAGGCAACAGCTGCATTTTCGTCAGACCCCTTGATATGAAAATTCTTCACGTCGTTGGCCCCGCCCCTTTCTTCCTGTCACCCAAGTACTTGCACATGCGCACCACATGTTTCTGTGCATTCAGTCTATAAAATATCTTGAGAACAGAGAATAATATCAAAGTTGCTTGTTTTGTCCAGCGCCAACCCAAAGACGGTCGGTTTACAACCGCAGAAAAAGAAGCAACAAATCCTCCCATTTAAAGAGGCTGAAACTATAAGTACTTAAATAATGAGTTCATTATCCAAAATACAGATGCCAAACCATGTTTGTGATAGAATCGTCATTTCTACTCCAACTGTACCCACAGCCAAAGTTTAAATGCCCAAATTCAAACTTCTTTTTAAACTTTAGAACTTCAACCAAACCCGTCACTAAAGCTGCCTCACATCAGGTATTTGCTTTTCTCCGAGCAGACCTCCGAGCTCTCTGGATAGAAGCGACAGTCGGTGGATTCATGGCAGTGTTTGCGGATTGCGTCTGACCCTTCGGTAACCCGTGTTTCTGCAGTGAGAAACACTAGACCTCTGTGTCCTACGGGTATTAACCGCGAGCGCGGCGGAGGGGCAGCCTGTGTTTACAGTCAATCTCACGTTGACATGATGCAATACCACATCAGGAAAAGTCGCCAACTGTCGCCGTAGAAATGATTGTCAAAGTCAAACGGCCAGACTAATCTACGGGAGCACGCGGCTCGTTCAGATACACTTCCACCAGCTATCTGCCGTGTTGACAAAGAGAAACGGTTCGTGAACTCCGAGTGCACCGGCCGGGCGTCGGTCAACCGGGGCCCCGAAAAAGTAATCCCACCGCTGAAAACATCACCGAGCAAGGAGGGAGGGAGGGGGGAGGGAGGAGGGAGAGAGGGAGGGAGGGAGGGAGGGATGAGGCCGAGGTTGGGTTGCCCAAACCGGTCGGCCCGTGCATTTCTGAGTCCTTCAGCAGATTTATAGCGCTGGGAAATCAGCGTGAGGACGAGAGAGGAGATGCTGCAAGAAAAAAAAAAAAAAAATCACATTTCAAATGGTCATATTTCTTCAGTTTCCACCGCGCTGATTGCAGACTAATCGCTCGACGCGGAGTCAGCTGGGAAATACTGCTGATATGCAAAGCAAAGAGAGGGGAGGGGAACGGGGGGGGGGGGGGGGGGCCGGAGGCGGCTTCAAGCCAACCACTTCTGCACCAGATGGTTTATGTGTCGTGACATTGTTGATCTCTCCAGCGTTCGCAGCTTAACCGACACGTACTGGATGCATATCGGCACTTAAAACGCCCACAGATTATTACCTCTGATGTCTAATGCCATTAAAAGCAGAAGTGACTCTTCGTATTTTGGCCCTCCGCAAAACGTGAAACCTCAGAGCTCCGTCTGGCGTCCGTGCAAAGGTGGAACGGCGCATTGAGTCTGACAGACGCATTAATTCTGAAGGCTTAAATATGATGCCATAAAAATGCCGCAAGTACATATTTGTCGTGTGTAATAAAATCGGTCTTTTATTGGCCTGGCAGTGAGCTCTTAGGATCCACGGAGACGAAATGCGCCCGACTCTTTTCAGAGGAGTATTTAACAAGTGACAAAAACATTGAAAATCTCCCATTAGGTGTCATTTCTGTCTTTTATGATAGTATTGACCTCCTTACTTATCGCTGCGGTCTGAGAAAACCATGAAATCACTGCGACAAGGCAAAAGCCAAGACGGCAGACAATCGCAAGCTCCACATTTTAGCCAGATTATCTAAAGCGGTTAACCTGCAGGTTAAATATGGAAGTAAACCTCAACCTGAAATGTCCCTTTTTTTTTTTTGTTCCTTGTGAAGTTAAACCAGGAAATCAGTCTTTTAACTACATTTTAACTACATACTACAGCAATTTCTTGGGGTTACAATTTTGTGTTTGTTTTGTTGGACACACGAGCTGCTTCGAGTCCAACGCTAATCCAAGCAGGAATAATACACTTCGAGTCGTAACAAACCAAAATGATCTTTAAATGGAGTCATTTGAAAATACAGGTCTTCACTTTTATTTGCTGGAAGCCGATCTGCCGACTGTAGCCTTACCTCGTACGACGGGAGCGACACCGTCGATACCGCGAGACATTTGAATGTTTCACGGCACAGGAAGGGTGACACAGATTTATTTTTTTATTTTATTTTTAAAAGCACTCTGTATTTAGACCTTCTGCGAGGTTTTACAATCCTGGCTGCGAAGCAGCAAACACTTTGTGCGGGAGGGGAGGTCCCGACCTCTTTCCCCCCGTGGACACGTGTCGTCGACCGTATGTGAACACACCGTCACGTACAGCGGAGACAACTCACTAGACGTGAGCTGCGCCAAGACAGGCAGAATCAGAGGAAAGAGACTATACCGCTGTAACACCACAGAAAGACAGGAGCAAGGCCACGACGGGTGCCATCACATCCACGCAGTATAATACGACACAGGTGTTGAGTGAAGGAGGTGGGGGGGAGGGAGGGAGGGGGGGGGGGGACACAAAACTAAACAAAAGAGGCCCTCTCTCTCTCTCTCTCTCTCTCTCTCTCTCTCTCTCTCTCTCTCTCTCTCGAGCAAAGACGAGATGCAAATGTGAAAATCTAGGCGGCGGAAAGCGTTGCCAGAGTCTGACTCACGGTGCCACAGGCAGCACAGGAAGCTATTTCCAATCAAAAGGCGGTGTGGGATCTGCGCGAGAGGTGCAGCGCATGAGAGCCGATTTTCAGACCAAACATCACGTGATCGCCCGACGCGGAAGACATATTGCTGAGCGCGGTCACAAAAAAAATTTTGTAAACTTTTTTGGAGGAGGTGGGGGGGGGGGGGAATCGGAGACGTCCGTATCCTTCTTCGCTGTTACAAAACCCGTTTTCTGAGTAAATATTATGGATAAGTTACCGGATGTACATAAACTTTTGGAAATATAAAGGCATAAAATGAAGAAGAACTCAAGCGTGTCGATCTGTATCTACATACGTCATACTGTGCGTCAGATCTTAACATTTCAAATGAGGAATTGGCATATGTGGGCTAATTATTCTGCAAAAACACACGCAGGTGGTGGAATATTTCTTTTTTCTTTTATTTTTTGTTGTTGTTGACATCACTGTCAATACTTTCCTGGGACAGAAACAATGAGCAGCGAAAAGAAAAGACAATCGCACACTTAATGAAGACGAAGCAGATGGGCCGCATGTATGGATCTGGGGGGGGGGGGGGGTTTGAATATAACTGCTGACTAAAAGAGTTGTCTGGCTGATGCACAGCTCAACTATCAACTGTTTGTTTAGGTTGTTTTTTTTGGAGGAGGGATGCTCGGAGGACTCGGGAAAGGTTGCGTCTCGCGAGGCGTTCGCGGACGTGTGAAGTAAAATGGCAAACCGGAGTGTTTCTGTTCGGGAAGGAAAACGGCCGCCTCGAGCCGATCCATGAACCAATGCGTGTGCTATTTACTGTACTTAATCTGCTCTCTTGAAGAAACGGGGCTTTTTAGTGTATTGAAAACCCAAGTAGGGGGTATATTGAACACGGTAAATGGATTGCTGCTTTTCAGGCTTCCACCCCTGGCCGAAATAATAAAAAAAAAAATCACATAAAAGCACGCACGCTTTCACCAAGCACTCACAAAGGTCCACCAAGAAGAAGAAGGTGAGAGGGGGGATGCGGGGGTGGGTGGGGGGGGAGTAATGCATTGCAAACAAATACTGTACTAATTTCTGCAGGACCGGCCCCCCGAGCCCTTCGGCGGAGGTCTTTTGCGCGTCACGCTACATGCGGAGAAGGAAAACCGGCGCTTCACAAAAGGTTCCTTTCAAAAGACGACATCCTTTGAATTCACGACACAACGGCCGCCACAAGAAGCCAAAACTACAGCGCGGGGCTTCAACGACATTTCAAAGTCCCTTCTGACAATTAAAAGGAAAATTAAAAAAAAAATGTTCGGCTTGTTTGGAGAATTAAATACAAACAAACAAACAAACGTAGCTGAACGACACCGGGAGAACGTGCGACTGTGCGAAAAGGAGGCCGCGAAGTGAAACGACGACGCGGCGGCCTCTTTCTCTGATCGTCAGCCGGTTGGTCGGTTGACCCGCTATTCCCAGAGCACGGGTTGGTTGTAGCCTTAAGCACATCCGCCACTGAAATCTGAATAAAAAATAATAATAATGTTGCAAAAAAATTAAATTAAATTAAAAAAAAAAGGCCACCGTTCATCCGCGTGATCGTTATCTGATGCCACAAAGAAACAGGGAAAAAAAACAACAACTCATCTCTTAAGCATCGACCGAGACCCGCCGGGCTAAATATGTAAACAACAACCAGACGCCGGCGACAACAGCAACTCGACATCTCGACCTCGCCGCGGTTCGGAGGGAAAAAAAAAAAAACAAACAGACTGACTAAAGAGCGTTCATTTGCAGTCGCGAGGTGTCGATGCGTGCGAGGTTTCATTACTGCGTGCGTGGGAAGCAAAAAACAAACAAACAACAACAACAAAAAAAAAGATGGCAAACAGGGAAACCTCTTCAACGGCGGGAAAGGCTTCGTTTCACCGCATGTAAATCGATTAGGGGCCGAAACACGAGAGCCGGCGCGTCACACCGCCGCCGTCGACTCTCGGGGAAGAGGCCGGTGGCTGGGAAGGCTGCCAGCTACATACACACCATGACTGGGCAAACCCTCGCGCTCCCCTCCACCCCCCCACCCCCCCCACCACCCACCCGCTCCTCCTCCACCGCCACCGCCGTCCCGAGCAGTCACCGAGACTTAACCGCCGCACGAGCCGCACCCAGTTCGATGGGAACAGTTCGAGACGTGATCCAATTAATCAGGAGTTGGCCGCGATGCGCGTCTGCTCGGCTTTCATCCAGCGAGGCGGGAACGCGACCGGGTCTCTCCGCGCGGACGTCAATTTTGCAGAGTAGAAAGAAAGAAAAAAAACCGCCTCGACGCACACGGGACGCAAGAAAAAAACAAAACACATACGGAGGTTTCTTCCTGTTAAAAGGCAGTTGTTGTTTTTGTTTTGTTGTTTGTTTTTTTTCTCTCAGCCTCTTAAGAGGGAATTTTTTTTTTGTTTGAATTGTTTGGTTTCATTCGTGCGACGTCGTAAAAGTTCTGTTGTCGGGACGTCACCGTGTTATAAAAGCAAAGCAGAATTGAAATGACAACGATCTCAGAAAATGGTTTCGGTCATTTTTGAAGGTGATAGTTTTCTCCGACATTATTAACATGAACATCTTTGAACAAAACCAGCAAACTGGAGGCTTCGCCGTCGGCCCTTCAGGTCCTGTTTTTACAACGGGTCACAAAACTAAACAATAAATCGAGAAAGTAACCAGCAGATAACAATGAAAGTAATTCATGTCTGTAGCCCTGTAATTATCAGTGGTTCATTTTATGTGGGTTAAAAGTTTTAGTTGGTAAAATGTAGTAATTTCAGGGTTGTTGTTTTTTTTTGGTTCGGGCACGGTATCGGGACTGCCGTCTACGAGACAATATTATTAGTTAGACTTGGTTTAGGTATCAAACCTCAATACGTTTCGGCAGCAACAGAACAAGTGGCAAAAAAAAAAAGAAAAAGTAATTTCATTTAACTATTCCGAGATCTAATACTTTCTAATACTTCCTCATTTCATCAGTACTTTTTTTTTTATTTTGACCAGTTTGGCGTTTCGTGCTAACAACGTTCAGCTGCTTCCGTTTGGACGACCTTTAATTTACGCCAAAACGTGCAATTTCGACGCAACACCCGCGACGAGGAACTAGAAAACCTCAAACACGCCGAACTGAAGCGTCGTTGCAAGCGTGCGAGCGACCTCTGACCTCCACGCGACCAATCGACGACAAATCCCCGCGAGTCTCTTATGGAGATCTTCTTCGTCTCGTTACGTGTCGGAAAATATGACTTCAAGGTGAGCGGAGTGAGAAATAATAGATTCATTACTTTACCGGCTTGTTTTGGTTTCCCCCCCCCCAGAGAAGCTTTAAAGGCCGTGATATTGCTTCTTTCACACCTTGGGGATTCGTCTTGCAAATTGTTTACTTGCCACCACGAGTGTGTGTGTGTGTGTGTGTGTGTGTGTGTGTGTGTGTGTGTGTGTGTGTGTGTGTGTGTGTGTGTGTGTGTGTGTGTGTGTGTGTGCGTTTGAGGGTCGAGGGGGGCCGAATCCGGTCGGTGCGCGGAGCAGCGCTGACCACAGGCGTTAGCTGGGATCTGTGTGGGCAGCGTGCAGCAGCGTGCAGCCGTGCAGCCGTGCAGCCGTGCAGCGGCCTCGCAGCCTCGGAGAAGCCATCAAGGAGAGTATGCGCTTTACTGCGCACGTAGGCGGGTTGTTGTTTTTTTGGTTGTTTTTTTTTCCTTCTTCCTTTTGTGTGGTAATGAAATTGAGGCAAGATTTAGTGAAAATGAGCAGGAAGAAGAGGAGATATTGTGCAGGGAAAAAAAATGCCCCCGAAAGGATGCAAAAGGGGTGGTTATGCAGTAAATATGAAAATAAATAAAAAATGTGCACTTCACTGCAGCTCACTTTAAAAAAAAAAAAAAAAAAAGAGAGAAGCTTTCATGGCTAATCTAAAGTCTAAATACGGGCACCCTCGGCTGCAAATGAAAAAAAAAAAAAAACAGGAGACACAAGTACGGGGGGGGGAAGGTGCTGCTACTCGGCTCGCCTCTCGGCAGTGCACTTTAATCCGCCCGTTGCCATGTCACACTTTGCACACACTGCTGGGAAAACACTGCTGCTGCTGCATTAATAAAGGAAGGAGAAGAAGAAGAAGAAGAAAAAAAAAAAAAAGGAGTTGGATATTAAAAGGAAAGGATTAGTGGGGGGACGGGGGGGGGAGGTTTGGAGTCCAACTAGATCTAGATCACTGGGACATGTCAGGAAATCATCTTTGGGTTGTTTGATTTGGATTTTGTAGGACTTTGCTGTGGCTCTATGTGGGACACACACACACACACACACACACACACACACACACACACACACACACACACACACACACACACACACACACACACACACACACACACACACACACAGGAGGAGGAGGAGGAGGAGAAATCAAAAAGGTTGATGGGTGCTCAATGTGTTGTGAAGTCTCTGGGTTTTCACTGTATTGATCGGCCGGTTCTGCTCCTTTCTTATCGACGGTCACCTGATGGCGCCGACTTCTTTACGTCTGCTGCTGGTGATCACTGCAATCACACTGTCACGATGGTGTTTATTGTGTCGCGGGAGGCTCTTTCAGCAACATACGGCGGGGCCATGCGATTATTGATATTGAATTTATAGAAAAAGAAAAAAAAAAGTGCTGGAGGAATATGGGAAAGGGGGGGAGGGGGGTTGCACTTTTTTGGGCCGAGACATTAGTGGAGGGGCTCTTCGAATCCTGTGACAGGATTTATGTGTATTTGCGCCTATCTGTGTGTGGTTGGTGGGGGTTAGAGAGAGAGAGAGGGGGGGGGGGTGTGTGTGTGTGTGGGGGGGGTCAAGGAGCAAAAAAAAAAAAAAAAAAAAAAGACCAATCCCAGCAGCAGCATGTTAGACATACATTTTTTTTGTTTTTTGGAGGCACCATCACTTTCTATGCAACACAGTTATGAACCCCACTGGAGGTGTGTGTGTGTTGGGGGGGGGGGGGGGTCTGAGAGAGAGAGAGAGAGAGGGGGGGGGAGGCTGTTACTCACCACAAGAAAGCGCCGCCACACAGATGAGCAGGGGAGTCCATCTGAAATCCCGTACACCTGACATGGTAGAAATTCCCAGCAGGGCGGATGTTAAAATCCCAGATGTCCCAGTAGCCGCTCGGTTGGTTGATTGATTGATTGATTGATTGATTGATTGATTGATTGATTGGAGGAAATAAAAAGCTTTCTTTCTTTCTTTCTCTCTCTGCAGGTGGTAGCCCCTCTCCACGCGCCGCTGTTGCAGTTCTTCTTCCGAGGGCGATGTGTGTGTGTGTGTGTGTGTGTGTGTGTGTGTGTGTGTGTGGGAGGGGATGGGGTGGGGGGGTGTCTTTTTTTTTAAAGTTGGATAATGCGCAATAGACAGATATCTATCTGCACGTGAGCGTTGTGTAGTGTTCAGAAATGTGCCCGCCCGCCCGGCTCCAGCGTGTCCACAGACCTGACGACGCGCGTCTCCTCCGCGCAAAGCGGAGCGTTTTCCTCCACAACGCGGCAGGAGGAGGAGGAGGAGGAGGAGGAGGAGGAGAAAGTTACAAGTATTCCTGCTGCAAATTAAGCAACTGTGGAAGATAAAAAAATTTAAAAAAAACAATGAGAAAGAAACGGATCCAAGTCCTTGTCACACCCCCACCCCCACCAACCCACCCCCAGACCTCCTTTTTTTTTACAAAAACAAAAAAAAATGGGTATAATTATAAATCAATGGACATCCGTGGAGAGATGACGCGCGCGTCCCTGGCTTGAAACGCGCAGCAGCCCGACCCGCACGCTTGTTGGGTTGTTGTTTTTTTTTTTTGGGGGGGGGGGGGGGGGTGGTGTTTCTCCCACAACGAGCTGGATTAGTCTGAATCGCAACCAGGAGACAACGGGCAGCAGATTGTGTCTGTGCGGTTAGTCATTCTCCAAAATACCAAAATACACGAAATTCCTTGCGCCAAAAAGAAGAAAAAGACCCCAAAAAAAAGAAAAGAGGCGTCCAGAAAAAAAAGGGGGGGGGGTGGGGGGTCCGCACCGAGCTCTTTTGGCTTCACAGCTGACTTGGTTAGAAATCCACAGCGGAGAGAAGAAGGTGGAAAGACATCTTTGAGAGCTGGAGCGGGTCAAAAGATGCAGCCCCTCAAAAACAAGCCGAGAAAAGGGTCCGGTTGGTCGGCTTGAGAGAGAGAGAGAGAGACCCAGCGGCTCGGTTCCCCTTCCTCTCTCCTCCTCCTCCTCCTCCTCTTCTCCAGGAGTTCACCTACCGCAGCGTGTTTGCGACAGTCAGCTGGGAATCATCGCGCGCTGTCACGGGGTGGAAAATAAAAATACAAAATACAAAATAAATAAACCACCGCAAACATCCAGAAAAGCTGCCCACTTTTCTGATTCTCCCTTTTTTTTTTTTTTTTTTTTGTCCCCCCCTGTTTTACTTTGCCAGAGAGCCGGAGCGGAGCATCGTCGGTGCCGCTTCCACCGAGGAGGGGAGTCTGAAACACCGCCAAGTCCCGACAACTCTCCGGGGGGGGAGTGGAGGGGGGGGGGGGTTTGGTGCGCGTGTGCGCGTCTTGTGTGGGTTTTTTTTTTTTAATCCAACTAGGTGACCGGAAGCGCGTCTCCGTGGTGGTTTCCAGCCGGGAGACTCGGTCCGTCTCGTCTCGTCTCGTCCGTCTCGTCTTGTCTCCACCGCTGCAGCCCGTCGCTCCGGCTTTTTAACTCCGCTCCAAACTCAACGTGTTCACCTTAAAATGTCCAGAGCCGCAGCTCCTGGTCGTGAAGCGCGCGCGCGCGCAGACGGGGCGATTTCCGCTGGTAGTTTTTCAAAATAAAACTAATTAGGGAACCGCGCGTTCGTTAGGTTTGCGTAATGTCAGGAGGAATACATACAATTTCCCATATCTAAATGAATTGTTTTTTTTGGCATTGTACATACATTGACAATACAATCACACTAATAATATTATTATTATTATTATTGTTCGTGCTATCGTTATTATTTACCTATATTTGAATTATTTCTATCAATGTCATGTTAAATGCTGCTTCTCGTATGCTGAAGAAGCCTTAACGTAGAGAGGATTAAACAGGGCTATCAAAACTGGACCAAAGCGTGACTAATAAGCCCCAAGGCTGTTAGCTTAAGAAGAATCCCCACTAATCCCTAATTAATAATTTCCACAGCAACGACATGTCACACAATTAAACCTAATTCTAATTTGCTTGAAATTTACAAGCTTGTTTCAGGCCGTAGCTGCACGTATGTACGTGTTTCCCAGCTCGAAGTCTGGAGTTGTATTTTGTTGTTGTCTTAATGTCTGGTGAGTGACACCTGCCAGTTTATTACCCATGCTTTTATCTTAAAAGCAAAACCACCTACTTCCGGTTTCTCCCCCCCCCCCCCCATTACGCGTGGTGAACTTTATGCAGCTTCAACCTGGCATCACAGACAAAAATTAATCACGTGAGTGTCTTACCCGCCTCCTCTTCATCCAAAGGGGGGGGGGGGGAAGGAGGAGGAGGAGTACCCGAAGACCAGAGGCCTCGCTCCTGCCGAGTCATGGCTTCACTGGAGTCCTGCAAAAAAAAAAAACACCAAAAAAAACAACAACACAGCTTTTATTTACAGCTTCATTTCACTCAGCCAGAATCGTGTTTAATAAGAATATTAATCTTTGTGACACTTTACACTTTTAGGTATATGGGAGCTTTTTCAGTTCATGGCCTTGACAAACACAGATGTGAGCAACTGATCCATTCAGATGAGTCAACTTTCTTCGTATGTTCATTGATAAATATCCACTTGTAGGGAAACAGTTGTTGAACTTTTTGGGAGGTTATGCTGACATCCAAATAAAAACCAGCTTATTTGTGTCAAAAAGCAATAAAAACAAAAACAAACAACAACAAAAATCCCTCAGTTTCAACATTTAATATGTTGTCTTTGCTCTGTGTTTAAATCAATACGGCTTTTCAGGATCTCTAAATGTTTTTATTTACATTTTACACAGCGTCCCAACTCTTTTTGGAAATGTTAAGTCTCATCAAACGACGTATGTTGTGATTTCGGCTGATATAAATCAAAACCCGAACAGAGTCCCGGTGAGCCCGAGACAGCGAACAGGAAACTTGTGGGTTGTGTGTTAATTAGGCCGGTTTCAGAATTGTAAATTAAAAAGTGAAATCTTTCGGAGAAGTTTTCTGTGCTGACTGTCTGTTTAAATTTTGTCAGCTGCGCGTTCCTCCTGCGAACCTCCTGCTGCCGGATGGAGGTAATGTTCAGCAGCACCAACACTCTCGAGTCGGGCCGTGGCCCTCAAACCGTGATTGATTTGTTATCACGAGGCCCCGACGTGTGGCCCAAAAAAAATAAATAAAATAAATAACCCCCCCCCCCCCCACACACACATTATTACACCGTGCATGTCTCTGCTGAACCGAGAAAAAGCCAGACTGATCCGACCCGGCGACGTCTTTCCAGTCTTCATCTGTCCGGTTCTGGTGAGCCGGTGCCCCGAAGGCAGGATGAGGTTTCTGCTGCTGGTTCGACAGCGAGTGGAACCTGACGGGTGGTTGTTTGTTTGTTTGTTTGTTTGTTTGTTTGTTTTTTTGCTGTTGTTGCCCGACCGCCTCGACACCGGACGTGCCGCGCATCCTGAAGCTCTGCTCAAAGCGGTTGTAAACAGTGTTTATCCGAGTTACTGTAGCCTCCTCCGTAAGATGCAACCTCTCTGACCTCCCTCGTCAACAAGGTGTTCCTCAGGGTGTTTGTGTTCTCGAACCATTTGGACTAAACTCTGGAGGCCGTGGGCGGAAATCCGACGAGGTCGGTTTAGCGAATACTCGCAACAGACCGCGATGCCGCACTCAAAGTCACTTAGGTTCAGTTTTGTCAGGTGTGTGACGTGAACGCTGGAATAAATCGCATGAATAAGCATGTAAACGGGTTCCCAACGAAGCGCTCGGCGACTACGTTCCTTCAGGTTACCATACAGCGTTTGTGTGGACGGCTTGTTAGCTAACGGGAGAGGGAAATTTAAATGAATTTGCTCCTCGCTGCCTTGTAATGCAGAAAGCTCGCAGAGCTCAGTGTCTTTTTTTTTTTTTTTTCTTTCTTAAACAACTGCTTGCAGGAAGGAAGCTAACAAGCACCAAATCCCACGGTGTCCAAAAGCTTAACACAGCTAATTCATCACAGCCACTTATACAAATCAAGTCACTTGCAATTTTCCAGTTAGAGCACCTGAGCCTCGGCGCGGCAGGAAGCTGCCAGGTGAGAGAGCGGCGCGCAGAGGCCCCGCTGCACCTGCCGCTGGGGGGGCCGCCTGGGGGGCCCGCTGGGGGGGCCGCGAGGGGCCGCCGCCGCCGCAGGCTTCGACCGCTGAGACGCGACTGCGGGTGGTTCGTTTGGGGCGGTAATCTGTCATCGCAGCCCCCCCCCCCCCCAACCCTAACCCTAACCCCACGTCTCCGTCGGTAACCAGCCGCCGCCGCCGCTCGCAGGTTTGTCCCGTGACGAGTCGCCGTCACGGCCCGTCGCCCCGAACGCCGCTCGGTGGGACCGAACGCCGGCGTGCGATGCCGTTCTTCCTCTTTCCGTTGTCGACAACGTAACACGGCTCGCGTTACTGAGAACGCACAACGCGCCGTTCAAGAAGTGTCCTTGAATTGTCTCTGTTGTAAATTGTAAACTTGGAATACGTTTTTGTTTTTTTGTCTTTTAAGCCTTAAATTCACAAACGAATCTCCGCCGTTCACCAGATCTAGTAAAAGCTCATTTTCTGTCCTTCTTTGCCAAACCAGAAAAAAACCCAGAATAAAGAAGAGCTTTAGAAATGCTGAAAACTTCTTCTTCTTCTTCTTCTTCTTCTTTCTCTTTTTAGAAACTCGTCCCATAAACGTCAAAATATTCATTCCGACACAATATCTCCTCAGTTCATTTGTTACCTGAGATCACAAACAAAAAACACCAGTTGTTCATATTTATTTGAATTTTATTGGCATGACGCCAAATCACAACATCTCAGGTTGCTTCACGGGAAAAGTCGAGACAGAAACCGGCGTAATTATTCTGTAAAATAAAACAATAAAGACACTTTGCGGAGCCAGTTACTCCTTTTTTCTAACAGACACTCCTGAAACGGTACGAGTCCCTTCCACTATGCAGTTTTAATATGTGGCCAAAACATCCCAGAAAACCTGGTGCGACACCGGTTCGGTTATTCCACCAAGGAGACCTGCACGCGGGTGTAAACAGACTTTCGTGATTCCCGGACAATGAAAAGCTTATGACTTCGGACATCTTTTGATTTCTCCTTCAGCGGCACCACAAGGTTGCCATCTAACTTTACGCGAAGAAAAAAAAAAAAAAAAAACAGTTGTTGGAAATACAAAGACGGGCAGTCGAGCGCGATGCAAAGAGAAACGCGGGAGTCCTTAAAGTCCGACGCTGACAGGATGTTGATCGAGAAACATAACTCTCGAAAAACAAAGGGTTTAGACTCCGGGCGACCAAAATCGATAACCCCGGCCGACCGGGAGTTGCGCTGCGTTTCCAATCGGATACCTTTTCTTTTTACTTTTAGTACGTCCCGGTACTTTTGGCATACTAAATTGTTTTTAAGCATACTTGACAGTATGCTAGTATGGATACTTGAACAGGAGCGGGTGTAACTGGGAGCCGGTGAGGTGGGCGTGGCCACCGGTGGAGGAAGACTGGCGGCCTCCGGTGGGCGGAGGGAGTAATGCAGGGAATAATCCGTGTATACAGACTTTCCCTTTCCCTTCGCATAAATCCTTAAAAACATTTGCGATCCCACATTACACAATCATCAGATTACGTCTTTCAAGACTTTGGTTTTTCAACCAAATCTCACTTTCCCATCAGCCTCAGCTGCTCTCAGCAAATACGAGCTCTGCTAACACGAGTTCTGTCAACTAAAAGCTGGTGAACTCTGCAAACATGATATCCACCGCGGGTGTGTGAGCACTCTGACATTCACCAGCTCAGGGTGCAGCGGTGCGTTGAGCGAAATGCTTGCAGGTCGAGCCTCGCTCCTCATCTTGTTTCCAAACTTCGGATTTAATTGTTGCTCGTTTAGTCAGTAATAAATAATGATGTGGAGAAATTAGTCAAATTTTCACAGACGTGGAAAAAAAAAATGTTGCAACAGACTGTTTTTCATTTAAGGTTTTAAGGAAAAATAAATCTTAAATGATATTATCATTATAAGTCTCAGACATTAAAACATTTGTGTTGCAGTTGAAACACAAGGAGTGTTTTTTTCATTTAAATTCAGTTGCAGCAGTGACTGCACGCTTTAAAACACATACTATAGTGATTTAAAGTCAGTTTTAAATGCTCCAGCAACATAATTACCGTTTGCCACTTCTTTTTTTTTATTTTTTTTTTTTTTACTGTGTAATCAAAAACTTAATGATGTGAGAACTAAATACTTTTCTGGGTGCATTACGTCTCAGTGCGAAAGCTCTGCATGTATTCAGGGTGATGTATCGTGATGAAGTCACACGCTGCTGTTTTTACCGGCATTAAAGTTATGGTGCATTTGTAATTTGCTCAGTTTACCGCCATCTCCGTCTGCATCCGCTCTCTCCCGGACCGACGAGATCGCCGCTCGCAGGAACTCCACGGGACGCGACGGCCGAATGACTCGGCGTCCACGCGGCCCGCGATTAAAACGACCTCACCGCCGGCTCCGTTCGTTTCCCACAGAGCCGAGTGGCCTCGGTCGGCTGTGCGCGCTCTCGTTAGGCACAATGTCGGGAAAGAGGCGAAGAAAATTTCCCTTCTTTTTTCTTCTTCTTCTTCTTCTTCTTCTTCTTCTTCTTCTTCTTCACAGATTTCTCTGCTTCCCCGTCAACGCGGTTTATTTCTGCCGATGCACGTTCTGGCTGCCGGGTGCGAAATGGACGACGAGAAGTTTCCTGCTCCTCAAACGGTCCCGGGTCTCTGTAACTTTAATCCGGAGGAATCGTCAAGCATGGAAGAGGAGCAATTAAGGCCAGACGTTGTAGGTAAAAAAAAAATTTTTAAAACACAGCTTTTTCAGGCGTTGGCCAAATTTGCTTCCGTAACGTGTCTTCTTTCAGACTGGCGGAAAGAAAATGTCCCAAATACACATTAATGGGTTTATTTTCCTGAATTTTGTGCATTTGTGTCGGTAAACTTCTCCTAAATTCGCCCAAAGTTAGCACGTATATAATGTTGTATAAAACAAGCTTTGAACAATATACGAAGAAATGCCCGATCGGATGCCCGACCCGCCGCTGTAAAGTTGATATTTTATTGCGTTTAAAGACCATTTTGAAGAACGGGAACTCCGTGTTTTCTTCCTGCTTTGAATCGGTTTCTGTTGTGCAGAAGAAAAAACAATAAAGCTGAACTTTGCCCCCCCCCACCACCACCATCACCACCCCCACCACCACCATCACCACCACCGGTGATTACGACACTCGACGTCTGCAAGCTTTTGTAAAGAATTCAAAGCAAAGGACAAACGTAAACATACATAAGTTGATAAGTTGACTTGCAATCACTTGAGACATCAACAACAACAACAACAACAACAATCAATGCAAGAAAAGAAGAAGAAGAAGAAAAAAAAAAAAGAAGAAGAAGTGCAGTCACTTTGCAAGTCAGATGAAAGTGCAATCACTCTCAGAAGATCAGTCCTCTCTGCTCCTCTCAGACTCGGCGGCTTTTCAAAAAAAAAACAGCCTCGCAGGCCCGACACCGCCACTCTCAGTCATATTTAATGCCGCGGTTAGATCTGAGCTTCGCTTCCAACGCGTCAGAAACAGAGACGAGATGTGGCGTTGGGGGGGAGAGGGGGGAGGATAAGGGGGTGGGGAGGGGGGGGGAGGTTTCTTCCTTCTGCACGGAAAGTCAGATTTCACCGAGATGTGATTTATTGTTTTACATTTTTTTTTTTTTTTTTTTTTACAAAAATACAAATAATAAAAAGTCAGGCGAAGGTTAAAGTTCGACAGACGTCATCTCAACAAACACGTCCTCCTCCGCCGAGCCGAAGGTGCTTCTGCAATAAACTCGACTGAGACGGCTGGAAAAAAAAAAAAAAAAAAAAGAAATCACAGCTTCCTGTAGATGCACTCGTATTCTCAAGAGAATATTTCCTTTGTCAGTCGCCGGCTTCTGGGTGAACGAACCGATCTCTGTGTGCAGATTTCACTCCCGAGGGAACGCTTTGGCATTTTGGAAAGCCTCCTGTGATGGAGGAGTTGTCGGCGCTCCTAATGACACCGCGCTCACGTCTGCACGGCAGACAAAAGCCGATTAGCTTAGCTTAGCATAAGGCAGAAAAGGAGGAGAAAAACTCTCAGAAACAGCACACATTTCTTTCATTTATAAAAATGAATCAAATAAAAAAAAACAATCGATATCCGCCGCACATGTGAGGAAGAAACAGATGTTCGCTTCGGTCTTTTGTCATCTCTGACTTTCGGCGTGCGCTGAGCAGCCCCCCCCCCCCCAACCCTCCACCCCTCCCGACATCCAATAAACTTCTCAGCCACCAGTGATTTAGATTTCTAAATTGACTATCTTTAACTATTTAACACAGTTTTCTTGGCAGCAGTAGATGCTCTTTAATCTAGTTTTAAAACACAACGTCAACAGCTGTCCGCGGCTCAACGAGCAGATTCGGGCGATTAAGAGGAGACGGCGTGAAGTACAACATAAACGAAAGAGTTCTGAACTTGTTTTTCGGGGTTGCTCGTGATGAAATTACTGTCAATTTAATGTTTCACAGTGGGCTGCGGGTAAAATATGTTTGTAATCTCATTGCCGTGAGTAGCAATAACTGCAGAACTTTATTAAAGACCGCTGATCAAGTGCTGGATTCAATGTTCGGTCACTCACGGGAACAAAATAAAAAGTTTTAGATTTTCTCCGCCGGGGGAGCGGGGCGGAGGGGGGGGGGCCTCATTAGGACCCCCGCACTGCTGAGAGCTTCACTCAAGTGCACCGAGTGCAGGAAACACCTTCAATCTGAGACGGCGTGGTGCCCAAACACAGGGCGTTCTCCACTTGGCATTAAGATGCCTTCCCGTCCGCATCCGATCACAAGCGGTCAGCGAAGGTTCAGGCGCTCGGGACGCATTCGGAGGCGCTCGGGACGCATTCGGAGGCGCTTCTGGGACGCTTCTGGGACGTTTTAGCAGCGGAAACGCGACGCGTCCTTAAAAACCCGCCGACTCGGCCGACGTCGTCCAAATATCTGTAAAAACATAAATGCAGCTCCACGTTCTTGCGTTCGTTACCGTCACGGCAGGTTCGATAGTTTTTTTTTTTTTTGTTTGTTTTTTTGTCCTCCATTCAATCCTTTACTTGAAGATCTCTTCACCGAAGCTTTTGTCTTTCTTTTTCTTTTAGTTTACGATGTTGTAATCCGTCCCCGGCCTTTATCGAGACGCGCTGGGACGATTCCTTCATCTCACACGTCTGTTCCAGGCTGCGGATAAAGTTTACGGGCGCTCGGACATTTACAAACCTGAATATACTTCATCTGTTCGTAACGGACGTCTCCGTCGCGTTGCTTGAATTCCTCTTCTCAGGTATCCGTTTGCGCCTCTCGTGCTTTTTCACCTCTTTACGTCTCGCGGTGTAAATTGTGTTCATTTGCATACAGAGGAAGTGACCAGCCGATGGACGTCTACAGATGTCAAATATCCTCCCGCACGTCCGGTTGCGACAGGTGCGATTTTCCAACTGCGACAAAGCGAAGGCGTCTGTCGCGCCTCGGCCCGAGACCCGTCCGCGACCCGTCCGCGACCTCGACAGTCTGCGGTACGACTCATACGCGCCCTCGGGGGGGGAGGGAGGGAGGGGGGAGAGAGACACAAAGAATCTTTTACGCTTTTATCCGGCAGCAGGTTGCATCTTCAAAGGCATTTTCATGTTCACACAGATGTCTGCCATCTGCCTGGAATGATAAAATGTTTGCCCGGAGCCAAACCACACTTTTAATTTCCACAGTGTGCGAGTCTCTCCGCTCTGCACTGCGTCTTTGTCGGCAGTCGGATTCAGTGCCGGTCGACGGCGCTCCGTTCGCTCCGGTGAAAGTCGCTTCATCGGAGGGAAGAGTTGAGTTTTTCCGGGGGTTTCTCGAGTCAACGTAGCTTGTAGGTCCGTTCCCGGTTTCGAGTCAGTTGACAGCGTGCAGCACTTCCTTATGCAGACTGTATACGAAAGTGGATGAAGTTTCCAGGTCTGAAAAGTGAATGCAATGCTGAAGTTTCTTAAAGTGCAATGACCACTGAAGGGCCACTAGGGGCTGGCTCCAAACAAAAACCTCCGGCTCCGGTAGACGTCCATTCAAAAAGCATCAAATCCACGATTTCATGTAAATGTCAAAAAGCTTACGACGAACAGCCCTACGGAGCGCTTCAGCATCTTTCAGCTCCCTGTTCTGGCTTTTGGTTTACTGTTTTTATTCACTCATCGACCCTGTTCAGACAGAAATGCAAATGAGATATTGCTCCATAACTGATGGGAAGTTTAAACAACTACAAGTTGATGAAACTCTGGTGTTGTTGTTTTTTTTTTATATTATGCTCGTAGTATCGCTAAGTTCAAACGCTGATTGATCTGTAAACGTGATTTTGTTGTTTGCCTTTGGAAATATTTCTTTCTTTTTTGAAATGCTTCAAAAACCTTGTTTTCAACCAAGAACGCCGACCATTGACTCACAATCTTGCGGCACACATCGGTTGCGAACAGGAATTTTGTTATTTAATACCATTTCAAATCTGTGAATAATTTGCGTTACAGTCCGCTTGTTCGAAAGCCCATCGGGTCCACGTATTAAATCAATCGTCCATACCTCGGCGGATGAAGTGTTTGCTTTATGATTTGATGGATTTAACAGATTGACACTATTGTTCAAGTTCTTTTGTTTTGTTTTTGCCTTCGCTGTAGGCTTATACGGCGTCTTCACACAAAGAAGAGATACCTCAGGGCATGAAGATTATGACTTTGGCTCACGACCTCATTCTACACATCTAATCCCGAAAACACAGCCTGAGTGAACCTCTGCATCTGTGCACATTGTAATATTCACATCGTACCAGCTACCTAAGCCTTTGTAAGCTCCTCCGTGACCTCATACCATCGAAATGGCCTCTTTTCTCAGCACAGGACGGCGTCTGTACCCTAAAAGATGCTTCAACAATCGGAATAATTCACTTTTAAACACGGGATACGTTATCGTTATCAATATTGTTTTTTCTGTGTTTTTATTTATGTATTTATTTTTTTGAACCTTGAAGATGTCAAATCTACTATCAGTCCCTTTTTACTCACGACTAATATGCTTTATTAGGCGGGGAGTCTTTTTCATATTAAAGGCCATTACGATTTAAATAACATCCTTCGAGGGCCGCGCTGAATTATTGAGCGTATATCACACCGGCCTCTCTAATGCGATGGCTGGAACTGCTTCTCTTTGGCGAAGGCGTGTCATGTCAGAAGATGATGATGATGATGATGGTTTTCCAGGTTTGGGTCAGTAGCTCTTGGGTAGAACTGAGTTTTTGGTTGTCCCAAACCGATGCAAACTTCAGTGCTGCGTCTCCTCTGAATGGGGAAATCCTCTCGCTTTCAGCTTTTGCAGGTCAGTGATTTTGTGTCGTCGGGTATCAGACTTATCAGCTGGTTCCACATTAAGTGACCCTGAAAACCTCTCGCCAAACGCTCGCCGGCATGTCCAGATGTCACAGCAGGCTTTTTAACTCTTGCCGCAATTGAGTTGCCATTTGAAAGCAGAGATCTGAGAAGCTGGTTTGCACCTCGGAGCGTCAGGACGATCAGCTCTGACAGATCCTCCAGGAATGTCCAGGCCAGATCTCGAAGCCACTTGCCGCCGGCGAGTTCCTTCATCTCCATGAATTGTTTTGTTTCTTCCCTCGGTTTGTAAAACGGCGTGAGCAGGCCTACGGCTCCGACTCCAGCTCACTCTGGAGCTCCTTGGACTGGACTTTGCTTTTTGGTCTGTCGGTGGCGGTCCTGGTCTGGAGTGCGAACTGCAAAGCCTGAAGGGATCTGTAATCACCGTCTCTTTGCGGTCAGGCTTTGTCTTTATTATTCGTGGCTGTACGGCTGTATCCCCAACAGATGCGCAGGTCAGATGTCCCGACGCCGACCTTATCACAATCTGGAGTTAAGACCATTCAAACAGGCTTATGTCCAACAGCGATTGTGCAGCAGGACAGCAGACGCCGTGTCACGCTTTGCGCTCTAAATGGTATTAACACGCCAAACAGGTCACCGGTGTAATAGGCTTCAGAAGCGTGGTTTCCCTGGATACTTCTTGCCAGAAGTTTTGCCCTTTGGCTCTTGTTGAGATTAACTCCTCCCAGTCGAATACACAACAACAGAAAAACCACATGACACGTATCAAGATATCCATGTTATGGGTTTACCCAGGAGACGGCCGGACAATAATGCACCGTCACATGTATCCTTGATTGGTTTTCCAGGCTTCGGGAGGTCACGTAAGGTCCTACTTCATGTCTTGGCGCCGGCAACTTAAGGCATTCAGTGTATGTGGTGACCTGGACAGACAGATGGCTTAGTGCTAAACTCCCTGGACACAATACCAAACGCTTTGGCACCGCCTGTGCCGTGAAGGTTTTACAACGTGCACAGGAACTCTGTAACAGTGTACATTTTTGATTGAAAAAAAAACAACAAACAAATGTCTCAAAATCTCTGTAGATGCCATTGTTACGCGAGTCTATTAAATTGGTACGGGGACTCACTTCGCCTGTAGCATTAGCATTCTTCAGCAGGAGTTTACAGACGAGCATTCGCAGCCGGGGGCGACGCGCCATCCCTCTCAATCGCAGCACCTGCTTTTTTTCCTCCCCCCGCTTGATGTGCACTGCAGCGCGGTGTCACGTCGAAAAGCGACGTCGCCTGAATAGAAGATTAGCGTCTCCGGCTGACTTTGTGGGAACTCCCTCCAGGCCTAACTTCTGAACTTCTGCAACCGGTCGTGCCTTCTGTATCCGACCGTGATCCGTTTCCGTCGTCGTCTGGAGTTTCGGGATGCTGTTTGCAAACGTCTTCTGCACTCGTGTGTGGAAACGCATTTTGTGATGATTTCTCAGGATCTGCTTCATCTGCCAGAATAACGTACTTCGTGTCAGCGTCACGTTGTGCCTCGACTCGGGGTGAAAAGTGAGGCGCTTCGGGAAAAAAGGGTCACGGTTCGGCTGAAAATAAGCAATTTTACGTAAGTGGCGTTACGTACATCGCGGAAGTTATTTAACGTGCATCACGCCAGTTAAGTCCTTCCAATCTTTACTCAAACTCACCTTTTTAGAGCTGCTTCTTAATGCGTGATTTATATTGTTTTTACTGTTATCAGCTGCTTTCTACTGTGTGTGCCTAATGTGGTGTAATTTATACTTTTATGGTGTTGTTTTGATCATTTTCAACCTGTAAAGCTTCTTTGAGTATCTTGAAAAGCGCCACACAAACAAAATGTATTTATTATTATTATTATTATTATTTAATAATAATAATAATAATAAATACATTACCTTATGAAAGTAACTTAAAAGGAGCTCCGCATTGACGTTTGCTTCCTCACGGACTCGAACGTTTGTCTCCCCGCAGAGCGTCTTGTGTTTGTACCATCCAACAAGCGTCTCCTTCAGAGGACATTGTCACTCTCCATCTACTTCATCACACGTTGCCCCCCGGCAATAACAAGAAGCTGGCTGGCCGTACATGCGTGACACTGACACGGTATTGTCTCGCCTACTGATGGCTGCATTACGCAACTTAGTGCGGTAACAACCTGCCTCTGTAGAGGAAACGGATGTTCAGGTCTTGCAACGGTAGGTGGCTTTAATTAATATATGTTTGGTTCTGCATGTACATGCCTTCAGGTGCTGAATATGAATCCCTTTTTATATATATATATATATATATATATTTTTTTTTTTAAGCCTCCCACTCCTACAGTCCCTGTCACCATGCAGTCTGTGCGTACGTGACACAAACCCGGCAGTACTACTTTGGCGTAACGTGTAGTTTTTTTTTGTCGTGTTGGTGTCAGTCGAGCCCGCATTCGGTTTGCAAATTGCTAGATTTACATGAAAACCGAAATATCATTATTTCTAACCCTCCCAGACAGTCTGGAGCTGTTTAAGCTGAGAAAAAAAAAAAAAAAAGACAAGTCCTCAGGATTAATCCTGTTTACATGACTGTAGGAGTTGTTCTGACTGCGCTCAGATAAATGAAAATGGAGTTGCGCTAACATGGCTTACAAAACTGCTCAACCGTTTTCAAGCGCCGTGTTCTGTGTGGCATTTTTGTTTTATACGTCTGCTCGGATATGCTTTCCATGTTCCGGTGCTGCGCGCTTATTCATCACAGCAGGAGGCTCGACAATACATGAAAGAATTCATTTTAGTTTTATTTCTCACAAATTGCAGCCCTTTTTCTCGCAGGGTCTCACATTTTTGCAAATTTAGATGTTTTTCAAAAGGGTGTAATAATTGAGAAAGTTCGTCCGTTTTAGTTCTCATGAAACCTTTTTAAAGGATTTTTCCATGATGTCACTTTTCAATTCTCTCCAAAACTAAAATCAGGGTTGCTTTTATGCCATTTAAGGTCCTTAGAAAGCCGAGATCGACGGGCTTTCACGAGACACCGGCCAAATAGAAAAAGATCTCCTTCCAAAAAAAAAAAATCTGGTTTGTGGAACCAGAAAAATAAGTATTCGTGCAGCTGAGAGCCAAATTTGAAGCCGCGAGTCACTGAAAAAAAACGACACATCCACGACTCCACTTCTCTACATATTGCATGTACAGCCTTGCGCTGACGTGTCACCCCTGACACGACCTGACATGTGACAGACAGACTGAACAGCAAACAAGATGTCAGCCATATTGTTGTGTCACATCGGTCGTTAGCAAAGCGCACGTTTTACTGCTTTGACAAAGAAATACACTCCGCATTTCATAGTTAAACTTAACAACCCCATTAAGCTGCCAGTCTTTTCTACGCTCATGCCTCCCCGATGACACTTCGCATCTGAACATTTACTTCAAAGCCAACTGTTCTCTTTCAGAAATTTGTTTTGGGATCCCACTTAAAAAAAATAGCTCGGTATGTGCTCCCTCAAAACTATCTCCAGAAGTTTCACAATCATTGTGCTTAAATTTAGCTCGGTGCCAAGAGAAGCTCCTGTTGAACGTAGATATGCGCAAGGGTCTGAAAACGTCACCAGAAAAAACCAAACAACTAAAAATGTACTTGAAGGAAGTGATTCCTAATAATAAATAAAGAAAAGAAAAACATTGCCGTTCGCCTGACAGCTGACTAAAATTCCCATTATCCACTCAAACTCTTATACAAAACCCATTTTGTAATATATAGGGAGCCCGCCGTCGTGTTTACACAAATTTCTGGACTATAATTTGGTGGTAGCGGTCCTTGTTGTAATTACTGTCAAAATATCAATGACATATTATCAAAAGCTTTTGTTGGAGCCTCATATTTTTGCATACACAACATAATTAAAAAAAATAAATAAAAGTACTTCTGGGGCATTTTAGGCCTGACAGTAGACAGATAATAGGAAATGTAGGAGAAGAGGATGCAACAAAGGTCCATTTGAACTGAGGAGGTCCCAAAATCTATGGCAGCACTCCATGTTCTCGAACCATCTACTGTACAACAGTCTCTTTCACTGGAGCATCGTTGCATCATTCTGTCAAAGTGCACTTATAATGATTTGGCGAAAGCATAAAGTTCAGGCAGGTGAACCCGGAACAAAGTAAATGCTGAGTCCGAGGAAGACTCAAAGCTGACAAAACGCCCAGCTGAGAAAAAAAAAAAAAAGCAGTCCAGTTACTGCTACGTTCACTGGGAGTATATAAAGTGACTTACTGATTAACAAAGTGGTGCAGCAGAAGAGCAGGTGAGGTGGGCGTGGCAGGCGGGAGACCGTTGAAGAGAGGCAGACTGGGGACACCTGGTGGACGGAGGGAGAAGCGCGGGGAACAACTTGACTTCAGAGGAGCAAACAGACCGACGGGTTCTCACAAATAGCATAGAGAAACGGTGTTCACATGGCATGAGCGGGAGTCACACCAGGATATGTTATCTCCTTGGTGAAGATGAAGGTTGCAGCGGCCACCGCCATGTTTGTGTCAGAGCAGCTGCCCGGAGCTGATACGAAGCAGAATCAGCCGATACGAGTTGGGAAGACTACACGCGTACAATAAAAGGGCGGCGAAGTGGATTGTGCTGCACGAGTGGTTTAAGATGTTTCTGTTGATCCCAGATTGCCTTCGGAAACCGCTTTAAGTGATGAAAGCCACGTTAATTAGTTTCCTGCCCTTTCAAAGTTCAATCCGCTGTCATCAAGCCACAAACTTGGTCGGTGCTGAAAGAGTGACGCAGTTTTCACTGTACGAACGATAAACCAGCACCAAGCTTGTGCTACAGTGGTTATTCAATTTGGGGAATGGAAACTCAAGGCTCCTGTAAGTGCAGCTCCCATTTGACCTTGAATAGAGTTCTCCATCGATTCAGCATCGCACTCCTTTAACACCGGCAGACTCACGGTCAGCAATTAAAAACATTTTTTTTTTTTTTTTAAAAAAGGATCAAAATTGCTGCAGCAGAAGCAGAGATTCTTTAATTTATTTATTATTCCACACATTGTTGTTTCTTGGCAAAACCTTGTGTGTACTGTACTGTACAATACCCACAATGCACCTCAACTGGTGACCGGTTTTGCGACCCCCCCCCCCCCCCCCCCCCGGAGCCACAAAATGCTTCAGACTACTTTTTTTTTTTTTTTTTTCCCCACACACTACTAAAACTGCAAACAGACTTTGATGTGCAAAATGTGTAGGATTCACTTTAAAGAGTCTCGGGCCTGCTCGGGCTGGTCCGTCAGACGGCACCGAGTCTGTCTCATTGAACAAAAACAAGAAAAAGAGGGAGGGAAGAGGACCTTTTCACTGATACTGATACTCTCAATGTGGGCAAGGAGCCACTGGATAATGGAGATTGTTCTGTTATGCCCCTCTTTGTTCTGCACCAGTACCGGGTTCCCCTGAAAGGAAGGATTTCATTATTTCACCCTCAACTGGAACACGTTGCCTTATAAGGAGCTGGCACATCAAAAGTTTGAAATTTGAATGCAGCGGGGCTCATTCGTGTAATTGACACTATTCAGAGTGCACCGGCCCTGACCTCCAAGTCTCTGCAAAAGGCCAGCGGCAGGTTGTTGAACAGTGGTGTGGAAAATTAGAGGTTATTTCAGCGCGCCGCAGCCACAATTCTCCTTTTTCTTCAGGAAATGTTGGATAAGGACAAATCCCGTTTCATGACATTTGCAACATGCAAGCTGCAACAAGACGGCATTTTTCCTTTCGTTCATTTTTTGGGCACTTTTTTTTTTTTGCTGGGCCGATTCTTTTCTCTTTTCTCGTGGCTTGTGTCCGACGAAGCCCGCGTGGCATCCCGGACATGCAAACACAAAAGTGTCTTTAAGTTTAGGCACCGGTAACCACACGGTTACGTTTAGGAAAAGATCGGGATGGTTTGGGTTAAAATAAGTAAATTCAAAATTTTCATCTTGCTATTCTGGAGCCAAAAATGACCATATTTGGACGAGCTGAGGAGGAGCCGGCGGTGGATTTAACCCGATCGCCGAAGACGCCCCGCCCACCTATAGCTGGAACCTGACTGCACCACAAGCCTGTCAATCAAACAGACACGCCCCAAAACATACCACTTTTTGAGGCCTAATATCGAGTTAATGATGAGATTATTTTCAGACCGACCGCCAGAAAACTAATGAGAAGGGAGTGACCTTAGCAAAATGACACCTTTATGATTTGTATAGAAAATGTATTAAATTTGTACTTCATGAGAGGATTTGAATGGGAGTCGAGTGTTTACATGGACAGTCACTCTTTGGACACCTAACAGGCATTCTGCAGCGTTTGACCTTCTCCAACATGCTCAGGTTTCTGCGTGTGTTCATTTGCCAAGGACCACTGCAGTATGTTTTGTATACTTTAGTAGCTTGAACAGCTCTAAATGTGTTGCAGATGAGGCAGCATGGCAACGACCGCTAACAACACACGACAGAATATATAGAAGTGGAGAGTTGAGCTTCTTGCTTCTTTGTAATTTTGCAATTTAACAGATTTATAAATATTTATTAGATGCTTTATGATGCCCGTTATAAATCAAGTGTTTGGGTTGCCAGATTGTGCAAACTCCTCCACTGCCATTCCACTTTGCCTACCAACTGCAGAGTTGGCGGATGGTTTATTATCAGTTGTAAATGCAGCTAACTGACCAGCTTCGAGGGCCTCGGACCTGAGACCGTTCCCGGTCGGTGCAAACGCAGCACGGCGCGGTAATATTAGAAGTTACATCGCTTGATCAACATCAATCAACACCTGCGCTATCTTATATTGTGGCTCTTTCGGACCGTTATTGACCTGCACAGCCCAGATTGTTTCACTCTCTATCAGATGAAACTGCCCAAAGAAACCTAATCGCAGTGAAGTCAGTGGATTCTTGCAGAGACACTATTTCTGCTGCTGCTGAATTTTTAAATGGCTTTTCTTTTTTTTTTCACTGCTGCAGGTGCCGCAGACAGACTCTCATTCACCTTCACTGTATTGAGGCGACGGCAAAATTTCTCACGTGTTGTTCCTCTTCACAGACAACTTAAGCAAATAAAACCAAAACTATTGACTCTGCTAGATCTCTGTAACTTGGGCAAACTGACACATTATATTTCAGTTGCTTACATCATCTCGCTTTAGATCGTTTCAGTGTTTGTTGTTTATCTTACCTGCGACACACACACACACACACACACACACACACACACACACACACACACACACACACACACACACACACACACACACACAATATATATTTGACGTAAATTTAAAAAGGCATGGGAGGTATAAATGCCGAACAGAAGAACTTAAAAATGTAACACTGTCGTTTATAGTAAATCTAACACAATATTAATTGCAGGTCTTTCAAGGATTGTAAAATGATTAGTGGAAGCCACTTTGTTTGCTGGTGAATTGTTTGATTCAGTTTTTAAACTGAGAAATGGCTGCTTGCATCTATTTGTCATTTATATAGTTGATTATATATGGGAAATATTGTGTCCTAGTTATAGTGCAGCAGGAACAATGAATGGTGCTCTTCTTTTTTTCTTTTTATTATGGGCTCGTATTATTACATTTCGAGTCTACTTGATTATATTATAGTTATTGATTATGTGTCAGTTTGCGGGTTAAATGGAAAGCTCAAATCCCATTTGGCCACTAATTTAGGCAATGTTCGCGCTGGTGTCAGAGCTGTCCGGTTCCCTTATTATTCATGTGGATTTAATGAACACCTTAGGGTTCTGGATCAGGTTTGTCAGGAGGGTGGGCCAGAAAGTGGTTTACTTTCATCTTAAGTGCTTTATGCATCCAGTTTTGCATCGCTTGTTTTGGCCGAGGCATCGCAAACAGATTGTAGTTTAGTTTCGCCTGATTTGTACACAATAAGCTTTGATGAGTAGTAATTAGTGTCTGTAATAACTGTATCATAAACTAGCTTAGGGGATAAAATAACAGACTGTTTCCACCTCCTTATCCATAAGTATCTTTTTATTGGCATAGTTGAACTTTGGTTTTAATACTTTTTTTTTTTTTTTTTAGGTTTTCAGAAAGCTATTGTTAATTTTAAAATAGACTTTGCGTCATACCTATTCATCTCCAGTTGAGAGAAAAGCTACCGAGGAGTATCTAACCTCCTGCAGATAAACAAGTAAGACCAGGGAGGGCAGGATGTCCTAAAAAGAAGAAGAATGCAACATTTATGTGCACTTAATAAGTTGTCATTTAGAGGTGAGGAAGTTTATCCACTCAAAGCTTTTGCAAGAAATAATAAAACAGGATCTTTTGTTTTAAATATGCGTGCTTTAAGCACCAAAGATGTATCATTGGTCTCTGATAACACAAGAAATTACAGTCAAACCCCCCACCATCCCTCCTCCTCCAACTCCTTCAATAAATCACCACATTGGCCCCCACTTGTGCAGAAGTGAAACCACATGAATAAAGAATGCACATGTGTTATTGACAGACAGGATAAATCATGATTATTCAAGGCTCAAGCCTTCACCTCCAAACACTGCAATGAGAATTTTATTTTATTCAATATGGTACATCCTTTAGTCGTCCCAAACCCCAACACAAATCATCCTAAGGCACTTAACATAGTAAAAACCTTAGAACAGAACCGTACATCATTACAAAGAGGAAACCTGAGTGCACCTCCAAATGAAAATTTACAGCGTGCACATAAAGGTTGCATTCTTCTTTTATACCATCCTGCCCTTCTGTCCTAGACTCTTTATCTGAAGGAGGTTAGATGCCCCTAAGTACCCTTTCTGCCCTCAACTGGAGATAAATAGGTATGACACAAATAGCAGTCCATTTTGAAATCCAACAATAGCCCCCTGAAAACTCAAATCAGTATTAAGACCCAACTTGAATTATGCCAGTAAACAATACACTTCAGCCTAATAAGGTGGAAGAGCAGTCTTTGTTGGGTTTTTTTTGGGGGGGGGAAGGAAGGCCTGGAAGGAAAAACTCTGGTAATAGGAAGAAAACACCCAACAGTTGGAGGAGGGGAGGGGGGGGATCCCTTTTCAACAGGGAGCAAAACCTACAAAAGGGGAAAGAAAAACATCCTTTTAACCAGAAGAAAATCTCCAAAAGTGGGAAGGAAAAACTCCCTTTAGCAGCAAAAAAAACAACCTCCAAAAGTAGGGAGAATAAACTCCCTTTTAACAGGAAGAAAATCTCTAACAGTGGGGAGGAAAATCTCCCTTTAGCAGCAAAAAAAACAACCTCCAAAAGTAGGGAGAATAAACTCCCTTTTAACAGGAAGAAAACTTCTGAAAGCGGGAAGGAAAACTCCCTTTTGAAAGAAAAAAGCCTAAGAGAGGAACGAATAAACTGTGAATAAACAGTTTATTAATAAATTTATAAAATTTATTAATTTTATAAAAATTTATAAAAAAATAATTTATAATTTTTTTATATTATTTATATTATTTATATATTTTTTTTAAATTATAAAATGTATTATAAATTTTATAATAAACAGTGAATAAACACTGTCGACTGTGTTCCCTGAATTTTTGTAACAAAAACTTGACATACTGATTCATACTGCGTAAAGAGACTGGCGGTGCTACGGGTCGTGTGTGACGACCGGCGTCAAGAAACCGGCGGTTGTGAAAATGCGCGTTCGTCTCCGGGCTCGCGTCGAGAGTTGCCATATTTCCGAGGGTCCGTGAACGCAGCGAGCCAGCAGAGGAAGGAGCCCTGGCAACGCTGTCACAAAAGCCAGCGCGGTTCATCCACGTCCCCGCTGAGCCTCCTCCGACGCGTCAGCTTTGTCAACATGCACCTCAGTGTTTGCCGAGGCTGCTCACCGTCCGATCCGCACCTCGCAGCTTCCCCGAAGGCCCGTTAGCAAATTCACGATGGGACTTTTCACCGAGCCGAGCTAGCAAAGACTTTCGTCTCCGTCGCAGCCACAAAATCGAGTCGATCAGCCGAACCCCGAACGAGTTGTTGTTAGCCGGAGGGGGGGGGGGGGGAAGCTAGCGAGCGTCGGCCGAATCATGGCGATCGTGTCCGGCTCCTGCGCCCGGGTGAACGGCTCCAGAAACGGGCCCTCCGCGTCGGCCGCGCCGTCCGGGTCCGTCGGACAATCGCAGCCCATGATAGCGGTGTGGGAGTGGCAGGACGACCTCGGCTACTGGCGGCCGTACAGCGGCCAAGTGAGCGCCCACATCGAGCGGTGCCTGTCCCCGCGGGGCCAGAGAGGAGGAGGCGGAGGAGGAGGAGGAGGAGGACCCGGCTCGACGAGCATCTGCCTCGGACAATCAGACCCCAGCCTGTCGCCCTACCTCATCGACATACCGAGCTTGAAGCAGTTTCGGCAGGACACAGGTGAGCGACGCTCGACGCGCCGCGGGCCGTCGGACGCGTCCCGCTTTAAATGTGGAGTCATTTTCACGTTTAGCAAAAAAAAAAATACGCAAGGCCCGGTTAGCTGACGCGGTAGCTGCGTGACGTCACCTTGCGTGACGTCACCTGGCAGAGGCGCTGCTGTTTCGATGAGTGTTTACTTTGACGCAAACTGAGATTAAGACCAAAACTTACTGGGTGTTACTATGTTATTATAAAAAAAAAAAAAAAAAAAAGGTAGTTGACTTTTGTCCACATTACACGTTGTTACAACACGTGACATTGTGAGATCATCGTGTGGTTTTGTTTTGAGCTCAGCTGATTGCATTGGGCTCCTTTCAAATTAAAAGTCTCTCCAAACACGCACCGATGCATTGTGGGCATTTATTTTGTTCTTTGGGACGTTGGCTGCTGAAAATGGGGATTTATTCATTTTTGATTGTTGCACGGTGCATCTTCACCAAAAAACAAATAAATAAATAAATAAAACGGTATCTTGTTGTTTTTCAGGAAAGACGCGGTCGGTGCGTCGCTCCCTGTTCGCCCAGTCCTCGGGCCTCGGCAGCGGCGTCTACTGGGAATGGGTCAACGACGAAGGAGGGTGGACTCCTTACGAGACTCGAACCTCCATCCTCCTGGAGCACAGCTACCAGGCCCGCCAGGGCACGGCGGACCTGGGCCCGCACGGGTACAACTACATCGTGGATCTCACGTCCCTGGCCCAGGTGAACAAATCGACGGGCTTCAGGCGCCAGGTGCGACGGCAGTGCAACCTCCCCTACCCGCTGGCCTCCGCCGGCCCCCCGGCCATCCCCTCGGCCGTCGCCTGCTCCTGCCAGCAGTGCCTGAGCCACAGCAGCACGGGGCCGATGCCCAGCCGCTCGCGGCACTCCTTTTCGTCGGGGAGTCTGAACCGGCCGAGCCTCCAGGTGACGGGGAGGGTGGCGGCGGCTCACCCCGCGTCCGTCTACTCGCCGTACCCGAGGAGACCCCTCTCCGTCGGGGGAATGTCCTGGGGCAGCCCCTGGCCTCCGCCCGCCTCCGGCAGCCAACTCTCCGCACCGCTGCTGACCAACTCGGCCGGTGCCAACGGGTTAAGGTCGGTATCCGTGTGGCTCAGTGTAAAACAACAGGGAGGGAGGGGGGGGGGTGTTTGGTGTCTGCCCCGCGTTCGGTCCTCCTTCCTCTTTGTCCTTCCTTGTCCGTCTCCACGTTTTTGATCCATCCTGTAAAACAGGAACGGGCATAACAGCGCTCCAGTGGTAATGTTTGCGTTGGCCCGGTTCCCGTCACTCTCGTCTGTCTCATCTCTGACCTCCTTTTTTTTTTCCCCCTTTTGTTCCCTGATGGCACAAAAAAAAAAAAAAAAAAAAAACTGGCTCTCAGACAAATTGCTTACTTAAGTGTCACAGTGAAAAACACGGTCCGCTTCCAGTTTTCTCTGGGCTCGTGTTTTTCTTTCCCACACAGAGTTTTATTGAGTCTGTTATCTGCCACCATTAAAGCAATAATGCTTTGGTAACACCCTGGAAATGTGAGTGATATCACCTCTTTTACCGCTTTATGACAACAAGGCAGGTCAACTGGTGTCATCGTACGATCAGCGACGCATTTCCTGGTATTGTGTTACCATGGTACCGACACGTTGGTTCAACATCAGCATTTCTTCATCGAGAACTAATTTCAGGTCTTATTTCGTGCTCTCGTGTTGTTCGTTAAAACGTTGGATTACCTTAAAAACAAAACAAAAAAAATGAACAGAAATAAACTTGCGACACTTCAGTGGAATAATCAACCTGCAATAAAAAAAAAAAACAGCACGGTTGTCATGTAAGCATTTAACAATGAGATATATGACAAGTAATCATCAGTAATATGGGTATAAAGACTACATATGGAAAAGGAAAAATACTAGAACAGTCTTGTAAGTTCAGAAAAATACTGTAAAGAAGCCTTTTTTTAATATCAGTAATAGAGAACACTTATTCCGTATTACATAACTCAAAATGTAAGATTAAATGTAGTCATGTGTCGATAATATCAAACGTTATGTTTAGATCGGATGTATTTGGGTTTTGGTGACTCGTACTTTGAGCTGCGTGGAAACTCTGATCCCCATTTGTGGCTTTTTTTTTTGCAGACTAAACCGTTAACTGAAAACGTAATGGATCGTAACAAGTCAAAGTTACAGCACTTAACTGGACTCGGTTCAGAGCTCCTTCATATTTCAGGAGCGGCGGCCGCTCATTTCTTTTGCTCCAAGGCTGTTTTGCACAGTAAACACATTTCGTTGGGCACATATCCATCAATATATTGACCGCGGAGTCACGCTCCCTCGTCGCGCCATGCGGTCAGTGCCGCGTTGTTGTGAATCAATCCCAGACACAAATAATTAGTCCTTTACCGGACTGTTGGAAGACACTAAAATAAAAGATAAAAGAAACCTGCCTTTCCAGGCAGGTTATATTTTCCCTTCATTTCTTCTATTCTTAAAATCAGCTTCTTTAAAAAAAAAAAACCTCTGACGTGGACTGAAAGCTAAAATAGTTCCTGGTCTTTGTGTTGTTGCTGTGTCTTGTATTTTTTTTTTTTTGTTACTGACTGAATGTTCCTGTCTGTGTTTCCTGTCCTCCAGTGTTCCTTCCATCTCTGTGCAGCTGAATGGATCCACCAGCGTGAGCTCTGCCCTGGCAGGTAAACGGGTCACTAACCATCCGTCCGCAGTGCAAAACAAAATAAAAAAAAAACAACCTCTGCTCGGCCTGCTCCGGCTTTTTGAGTTTTATCTCAGTAGATTGGTCCGTTTTTTTTGGTCGTTTTTCTTTTCTTTCCCAGATGCTGCTCCTGTGCATTTGTCTTGTGAGTGTCAGTCTGTTTAGGAATAACATGCCAGAGAAAGCAGGACGGAGGGATATAAAAAAAAAAATATATATATATATATTGTAGTAAGTGAACGGCCACCCCAAATGTGAAGCAAACTTTACAGAGAGAAGGGAAGCGACGCTGATTTCGGCGGTAGACATGAAAACAGCCTCCACACACGCTTGTTTTTTTTAAATATATATATCTATATATATATATATATTGCGAGCCCACACGAGTTTCCTCTTGCTGTACAAAGCGTTTGGCCCTGGATGCAAAAAAATTCTAGTCCTGATCCGGTTTTCTCAATATCACTGAAGTTTGAATGATGTCTCGAGGCTAAACAACATAATAGGTGGGAGTCGTGTTTCCTCATACAACAGTACGCCCTTGGTAGTGGAATATATCCATTCACTTTGCATACGTGACGTAACATTTGAATACTAATGTGAAGAAATGCCAACGACCTTTATTGCATTTCTTACGATATGAAAAATGAGCCAGAAAGTTTTGTCGCAGCGTTTTGGTTATCGTGACTTTGAGATATCTGAAAATGCTGCGAGTGAGTTAACCGAGCTGCTGCCGGATGAATCGCCGTCATTCAAACCGACGCTTTCATATCCCGACCGGTTGTGCTGAAGACAGGCGGCGATCTTTTAATTTGGACAGAAAAGCCGAACGGAGCGGAATCGGGTCGGGCAGGAAGCCAGTCGGAGAAAGAAAAAACAGACAAGAGAATCCGGTCAATTTTCAAAATAAAACACCCTCGATTGTTCGTGTTGGCGTTACGTTTACAGACGTGTCAGGATCGTCCCGGCATCACGCTCCTCCAGGGGAACTGATGTTTTATACTCTGGCATTTTCCTCGCTTGCTTCACTTCTTCTAAAACTGTATTTCCTTCTTCTGTCCAAACACACACACACACACACGCGCACACACACACACACACACACACACGCACACACACACACACACACACACACACACACACACACTTCTCAATAACATGTCAAACCTGTGTTGACACCTGCACACTCACTGTGCACCAACACCCACGAAGCTTTCATTCTGCTCAGCTCGACATAATGCAAAATTCATTTTTGCCATGTCATCATGTTTGACAAGTAAAAAAAAAAGTATATAATGTATAAATATATTAGTTAAAAGTAATGGGCAACTATAAAAAAAGAAAAAGAATAATTTAAGTAGATGTTCAGACTCATTAGAGTCAAGAGGTTATGAGCTCTTGTGAAGTCCTGTGTGACGCAGTTCGGATATCAGATTTATATTAATAAAATATGTTATATATGAAGTTATCCCATACAGAGCCATTATTTTAACAAGATTTTTTTTTTTTTTTACCTTGGCATGACACGCATATTAACCCGTTGATTATTCCTTGCGTTTTGGTGAAACGAGTGCAACATCAGCAGGTTGTAATTGTCGTATAAAAAAGGCAAAATTAAAAAGACAGCTTCTTTTTTTTTTTTTTTTTTGGTTCCCTTCTTGCGCACGTCTGAAACTGGAAAGTCAGGTCCCGGGTCTGCGATAAGCTGACTACCTAATCAATACAATCAGCCTGGGAAGGAGCCGGCGGACCAGAACCTCATTAGTGAAAAGCACCGAACCGAGACTTCAGAGAATCGTTTTGAAACGGAAGGTCACTCGTGCGGCGACGTCTCCGAATGTACAGTTTTAACGCTCATTAGTCAATAATGAACATTAATGGTAATCGGTGCTGGACTTGATACGCCGGATTGTTTTGGGTTCGAGCGCGTGTGACGTAAACACCGACGTCTTTTCTTCACTGTTGGAGGTTGGATTTTAAAAAATAATAATAATATATATATATATATATATATATAAAAACACACACACTAAGTGTTGCTGGTCTGTGATGTCTCGGTTTGATTTTCGGGTGACTTGACGAACGATGCCTTTCTTCTTTTCTTTCTTTCTTTCTTTTCTTTTTTTTTTTTAAACTTAACTTCCTGCGTGTCATCTGCAGACCAGCAAAGCGGTCGTGGCCACAAGTTGCTTTGAAAAGTGTCACACGAGTAGAAAATGCCGACTCGGTAGTACGTCTTATCTTTTGATATTACCTAACAAGAAAAAGAAGGAAGAGGTTGGATTTCGTTTGAAAAGTTCTCGATGACGTCTGACTCGAACGGGGGGGGGGGGGGTGGGGGGAGAGATGAGGGGGTGGTGGGGGGGGGATGAGGGGGTGGGGGGGTCGCGGTAGACGCATCGGCTGCTGCTACATTTCTCATACCTTTTTTGATTTGTTCCTTTCTGCTCCCTGCATATCTCCACTTTGCTCTTCAACCCCCTCACCTGCCCCTCCCCTCCCCGCCTCAACCCCAACCCCAACCCCTCCCCCCAACCCCTCCCCTCCCCCTGCTCCAGGCATGGCCTCCATTTTGATGTCAGCAGTGGGACTCGGCGTGCACTTCACCTCTGCCCCCCTCCCTCAGCAGCAGCAGCAGCAGCAGCAGCAGCAGCAACAACAGCATCAGCATCATCAGCAGCAGCATCAACCTGCTCCTTTCTCTCTTCCTCCTCCTCCTCCTCCTCCTCCTCCTACTCTCCTCCCCCCAGCCAGCAGGCCCAGCAAGCCCCCCAGCAGCAGCAGCAGCAGCAGCAGCAGTTCAGTTAGCAGGAGAGCAAAGAGGCAGCACAGGAGAGGTAGCTACCACGTCACCGGCCCTCAATCCACCTCTTCTTCTTCTTCTTCTTTTTTTTTTCCTCCATCTTTCCTCCTTTCGGTCCACTTTTCATCATCACAGGCTTCAGGAACATTTCTTTTCCTCTGTGTGTGTGTGTGTGTGTGTGTGTGTGTGTGTGTGTGTGTGTGTGTGTGTGTGTTTCTCACTAATCCACTTCTGCAACTGCCGACGAACACAACTTTGATTGTCCTCCGGCTGCCTTTCTTCACTGCGACCCTGATAAAATGAGCCGCCCACGCAGCGGCTCACCGAATTGTGTTAAATAAAGGAAACGTTTTGCCAAAGAGCACCGACGCTGCTCACCGAGACACTTTTTAACTGTCCGTTTAAACTTCACCAAATCGTAGTCTGGGTGTTCGTTCGCGTTGTCATTTTGGCGCAAAGGACATCTTTGATCTGTAATGAATCCCGTAGCCAAACAAACAAACGAGTCGTCTCAAGTGAGACATTTGGATGCTTTTTCGTGTCGCTCAGATAAAACAAGACATTTAACATCGTTTTTTTGGTGTTTTTTTTTAACTGGTATTTCTCAAATCACTAAAATTTGGAGTGTATTAATGAATAAGATGTGTTCGTAGATGAGTGAATCCACCAAATTAACCCCCCCCCCCAAAAAAATGAAAGCAGAACGTGCTTGGGTGCAACTCGGCTAATTTTAAATGATCGTCAACGCTTTGTTGCTCATCTGTATAATGAACTTCATTTCATCGCTGCCTTATTTGCTTTCCTCATCTCTGCTTATCACGACCACAATTTGCACTTCTTCCACTCTCATTGTTTGACACGTCCTAACTCGGGGAATTAAACGGAGCCGTAACAAACTGAAACATGACACTCGGAGATGAGCCTTTAGTTTGTTCTGCAGAATTTCATTTTCCTAAACGGACTTGACACTCACACGCGAGAGGAAATGGAAAAAAAAAAAAAACAAAAAAGCGGTGTGCAGTCTCGCGTCCATCCCTCACGCTGCCCATCGACATCCGTCCATGCTTTGCCTTTATTAATTTTAGGATGTTAGCCAATAGAACAAACGTCAAACTAAAAAAAAAATCTTTGAGAAAATCATTTCATCTCACCAGAATTTGTTTGTGTGTTTTTCTGTCCCGTTTGTGCTCCATCGTCACTTCGTGTTTTGTCCGTCTTCCAGCTTCGGCTCAGAGACCCGAGGACGTGATCCAGCGCTACATGGAGGTGGTGGGCGGCGTGTCGGACGAGGTAAATGTTTGGTTGTTTTTTTTTTTTCCTCCAAAGATAAATGGGAAAATGTCTTGTTGTTGGATTTACAAATGGACGGACGGTAAGTTTGCCTGATTCTGCACTGAACGCACGTTTCCTCACGTCCCCTTCAGGACTGCATTATCTGCATGGACCAACTGTCCAACCCGTCCGGCTACGAGACCCCGTCCCCAGAGGAGGGAGGCCGGAGCATCCCGCCCGACACCGTGGGCAAATTCATCAAGTGTGGGCACACCCTGCACATGCTCTGCATGCTGGCCATGTACAACAATGGAACGAAGGTAGAGCTCCTATCAACGGGTACTTTTAATGAGTAATCCACAAATTGTTCGATTTATAAAATATATATATAAAAAAAAAAAAAACTTCCCAGTTTTCGTTGACCACAAGTTGTAAACCTTCAGTTTATAGTTTATTAAATTCTCACTTTAATTTTTTTTTTTTTTATTCTTACCTAAAATTCCTCCAATGTTTTTTTTTGTTTTTTTTTAAATAAAATGAGTCCGAATAGTTGACTAATCATTTGACAGACTAATAGTTGCCCCTCTTAGCTTGTCCCTTTTTTCAGTTTATGTTGTTTGAGCTGCTTCCAGTATTTAAAGCGAAGCCAACTAGGTGCTGGCTGTAGTTTCATAAACATCACACCGACATAAAAGTGATTGATCTCGCAATTTGACTTCAAATCGTACTTCAATTAAACTTCATGACGTGAACAGACCAGCGATGCAGCGATTTTGGAGCCAAAGGAACAAAAGTCTATCGACGGGATAATCGATCAGCGCCGAGCCATTTTCGTATTGATCGGTTCGGTTTACGAGACTCCTCTTCTTCCTCCTCCTCCTCCTCCTCCTCTTCCTCCTCCTCCTCAGGACGGCAGCTTGCAGTGCCCCTCGTGTAAGACAATCTACGGAGAGAAGACCGGCACGCAGCCCAAAGGCAAGATGGAGATCTACAGCATCGCCCAGTCGCTGCCCGGCCACCCGGACTGCGGCACCATCCAGATCATCTACAGCATCCCGCCGGGCGTGCAGGTACGTCTGACACTCGGCACTGGAAGTTTGCATTTCTTTTTTTTTTTTTTTTTTATCTTGTTTTTTTTTCCTACCACGGAGGAAAAAAATAAACGTACAAATTTTATTATTTATTTATTTTTTTTAAAAGCCCCGACGAGGAGCTGAAGAGGTCAAAACTCCAGCAACGAAACGTTAATGTCAAGAGCTGCAGGAGTTCAAACGCGGTCGAGGAAAAAAAAATAGCCAACAGGCAAAATAAATTACTCGGAGCGGGTTCGGTGAAGCCGGCGGAAGACCGCGAGCGACTGATAGACGAATGCTCGGTGCTTAATGCGCTCTAATGGAAGGATTTCATGTTTCACTTTTAAAAGAGAAAAATTGGCAGAGGAGGAGGGCTCCCTCCTCTTCAGACTCTCGCTCTCCGTTTTGGTTTTTTAACGGTATCTCTAAGAATCGGAAAATGTTTTCTCATCTCCAAAATTAGGATTTTGCTTGAATTCAACATTAGAAAATGATTGTTAAAAAAAAAAAAAACAGTCCGTCCTGTGAGTTCCTCCACGGTTACCTCGAAACATTTTTATCAACAGATTAATGTTCAGCTATACAAGAGCCTCCTTTTTTTTTTTCCATCCAACTTTATGACATTCTTCTGGGAAAAAGTCTTAATTTCCATCTGGCTGTAACCATGACAACATCAGCTGCAGCAAAGTTGCAAGAACTTCAAATGTGATTTGTATTGAGCTGTTGCTTTTTACTCTTAAGCTACAAAAAAACCCCACTGATATTACATGACTTTATTGGTCCAACTGATCTCTATTATTGAACTTCATAAATTCATCAATTGGTTTCTGTCCTCCTCCTCCTCCTCCTCCTCCTCCTCCTCCTCCTCCTCCTCCTCCTCCGACAGGGCCCGGAGCATCCCAACCCGGGACAGCAGTTCACCTGTCGAGGCTTCCCTCGCTTCTGTTTCCTACCGGACAACGACAAGGGCAGGAAGGTACGAAAGCGCCGCGTTTAAATCTTCAACCACGACGCATCTACACGCAGATTATTAACGCTCTCGCTGGCCGTGTGGAGCCGCGAGCTTTGTGAGGAAGCGCTTGCAAAGTTTTATCCCTTCATCAACATCATCACCCGAGTTACACACGTTTTTTTTTTGTGACCACAACATTTATCGATAGCGGCAGCTAAAGTCATGAAAGTCGAATCACTTCCGTGCTCGAGGAACACTTGAGCTCCTATAAATAATCCGTGATGTCATTCACTAACGGTAAATTGGATTACATTATTCCAGTTGTACTTTACTGTAGGTGTGCCCGAGACTCACTCCCTCTCTCTCTCTCTCTCACTCGCTCACTCCACCGGTGGGATGTTTTGTTTGTACTGCACGGATTTTGGAGATAATGAAAAATGTCCCACGCAGTCCGTCCCACAGCAGGGAGGCGTTCGCTGGTTCAAATCAGAGCGCCGTTTAGGGAGCGCTGTTCTCTTCAATCACATCATATCTGCGGTGATTAACTGCGGTTACGCAATCCCGTTTATAAGCATCCTCGTTTGGAACGACAGCCGCGGTTCAGCCAGTTCAATCTACTGCCGAGCTCATTAGATCTACATTTATATGATATGATATATTATATTACCAGTAAAGCTGGTTTCTTTCAAGCTCATGAGATTTTCCGTCAACTGTTTATTCATCCGGATGGATTAACCCACTCGCGGCAACAACAGAGCACGTTACTGAAAATAATAATAACAATAATAATAAAAGATAAGATGGAGCCGATGTAAACGCAAAGCACTCGGCAACTAACTTAGTTTTGTTTTCCATCAACAGACGGTTATTACAAAGTGATTTGATTGCTAAAATATTTAAAAAAATATAGTAAAAGATGTTCAATAAAAGTCTAAAAGTTTTCTAATTTGTCTGACAAACACTACAAAACCTAAAGATTATGTAGGCGACCGACATAAGACTAATAAAAGCAGCAAATTCTCGTTTAACTTTTTAATTAACTATTAATCCGCTATTAAAATTGTCGCAGGTTGTTTCTGTCACTCAAAACCCTTTTCTCTCTCTATTATGTCGGTGGCAAGTTCGTATCGTGATTTCAGAAATACTTTTCGGATCCCGTATCTGAATGGACAACCGATTGAAGCTGATCTCAGATTCAGTGAAGCAAGTTGGCGCTCAATAGATGCAAAATAGTTCATCTTGAGGTTATATGCATCATCGATTAACCTGCTGACTATTTTCTTGATGAGTTGAGAATGTTTTTGTCTATAAAATGTCTGAAAGTAGTAAAAAAGAAAAAAAAAAGAAAAAGAAAATGCTCCTCACAAGCCCGTAAAACTCAGATTTTTTTTTCTAACAAAAAAAACCCCACATATATCCAGTTTACTTATCATGCAAGACAAAAAACAACAAAAAAAAAAAAGTAGCACATCTTTTCATGCCAGAATCTGCAAAGCAGAGGATGATGATTTTAACTAACTTTGCTTCTTGGGTCCTTTTAAAAAATAAAAAAAATAAAAAAAACAGGTCCTGGAGCTGCTGAAGGTGGCGTGGATGCGCCGCCTCATCTTCACCGTGGGAACGTCCAGCACCACCGGAGAGCCCGACACGGTGGTGTGGAACGGCATCCACCACAAAACCGAGATGATGTCCAACCTGTCGGGCCACGGCTACCCCGACCCAAACTACCTGGACAATGTTCTGTCTGAGCTGGCCTCTCAGGGCGTGACAGAGGACTGCCTCAAACCTCCGGGAGGAAGTGGCGGCGGCGGCGGCGGCGGCAGCAGCTAGGTCGAAGCACCGAGCTTCAAACACACTTTCCACTCACTGCTAACCACCGAGTTAACCCTTCAAAAAACAAAAAAACAAAAAAAAAACACCACAAAAAAACCTACAAAAACAAAATCCTCCTCTGTGGCCGGGGCGCAACCTCTGTCTGTCGCTCGGTTTAACGTCAGCGTCTGCCTCAACCTCGTCGAGTGAGCGAAGAGGGGCGGGGAGTGAGCTAAATAACGAGTCTTTTTGGGGAAGGAGCGCCTCTACGTTTCTGTTCATCACATATTTCAGGAGACTGAAAAAAACAACAACAAAAAAATATTTAAAAAAACAAAAAAAAACAGCTCCTGCGAGCTTCTTCCATCAAACCGCCACAAACTGGAGGTTGGTTTTTTTGGGTTTTTTTTTTTTTTTCCTCGTCGAGCCTCATCCGTATCCCCAGTTACCATGACGATGGGAGTTTACACTGGGGACATAAATCTCATGAAGCACTTTAGTTCTGACGGTGCATTTAGCCGACGACGTGCGCGATCTCCTGGTGAAAAGGGCGGGAAACCTGTTTTCAAGTCGGAAGAGTTTCTGCTGAAAACATGTTGCGTTTAGCACTACAACATACTAAAAACTTCAAGTAGCAAAGTCGGTATATATTCGCCTGTTTTGATGAGAAGGGGCAATACTGTACTGTTGTAAATAAAGAATATGAATTAAAAGTATGTAGAAAAAAAAAAAAAAAAAAAAGAGGCCGTGGTCACCGGGGGCTGCCGACCGAAAGTCGAATCATCTGTCGGAGACCCTGAGATTCTTTCTTTATAGTCGGGCAGATTTTTCCATCTCAGCCTCCTTCTGTGGTCGCCTAGCAACCTGCTCCTCGCCGCCCAGCTGTTGACAGCCGAGGGCCTTGTCGAAGTGTCCCACAAGCGCCCCTCGGCTCCGCTATAAATGTGCAACTAGTTTTTTTTTTTTTTTTTTTTTCTCTCTCTCTCTCACGGAAGCAAAACGGCCGGGCAGGAAGTCAAACACAGGAAGTGGCACAGAGCAGCCACTCGGGTTTTCAAAATAAAACAAGCCCGCGCAGACTCCCGACACGACGTCGTCTACCTCCCTCTGTCATCTGTCGAGTAGAAGAAATGCATATCTCGGTGTGAAATTTAAATTCACGACAATTAAGGATGTGGTTGTTTTTTTTTTTGACAACTAAAACAGCCACGGATTTTTTTTTAGATCCATGTCGCTGTTAACTGAAGTCAACTGAATTAACTTTTGTCCGCAGTCTGCAGCAAATAGCAGCAAGCAGACACACAGTCAGCAGACTTTTCTCCACTCTTGCTTTTTTTTTTTTTTTACAGTGTAAAATAAAGAAGAACAAACATCTTCGTCTCGAACTGCTGCATCTGATTCGGCTTTCAGCCCTCGTGTCCACGCTTTTTTTTAAATTTTTTTAAACATTTTAACATTTCTGATTTGACCGTGTTATATTTGATTGCCTAACACTTTGATAAGCAGATGTCTGATGCACTTACATGGTGATTCGTCATGTTTTATGTTTGCAGTATCTGTGCCCGACGGGGAGGTGGGACGGGCATCCTGCAGCCACTTTTTTTTTGTTGTTGTTTTTTTTTGTGTGTGTCACTTGATACGTTTGTTTTGTTTTACCATGTATGCGAGAAGGAACGAGGTCATTTCCTGCGTCCGAAACGGATGGGATGGACCGCCGAGATGGAAACACAACAACCACAGAAAAAAAGAAAGAAAGAAAGAAAGAAGCTCCGGCTGAGAATTTTTTTTTTTTTTTTTTGACTGTGTGACAATCAAGGTCATCGAACTCGTCTTGATTAACCAAGACAACGTGAAGCCGCGCTCGTGCTCCCGCCGGCTGTAACCTGTATCCACGCGTGTTATTCTGCAGTTACAGTCGCTCGACTGAGTCTCGACATGTACACAGACAACATTGAGAAAAAAAAATGTAAAAAAATATCTGCAATAAAGAAAATAATGCAAAAACGAGTCCCGGCTCTCATCTGTGACTATCGGGGGATGAAAAGAGTGAAATAATCTGCGACGTGGGCTCAAGATCCTCCGATGTGAATATCGGGAGTGGGTTTTTTTTTGTGGTTTTTTTGCACTCCGGGGTGCTTCTGCTTCTCGTAGATGGACTCATTACTCGGCCTCAGCAGAGCTTAATGGCTCTCGGTAGATGGTTTCCTGAAGCGTTATAGATTAACCGTCGTGTTCGAGACCAATCTCGTGTCTGGTGGAGAGGGGGACGAGGGGGACGTGAGGGACCGTTAGGACGGACAATCTGCAACAGCGCTGGAGATAAAACAATAAGGAGGTTTTAGCACCGAAATGACCGCCAGAAATAAAACCGCATCACGCACGCACAGGCAGACAGACAGGCAGACAGACAGGCAGGCAGACAGACAGACAGGCAGGCAGGCAGGCAGACAGACAGGCAGGCAGGCAGGCAGACAGGCAGGCAGGCAGGCAGGCAGGCAGACAGGCAGGCAGGCAGGCAGGCAGGCAGACAGGCAGGCAGGCAGGCAGGCAGGCAGGCAGACAGGCAGGCAGGCAGGCAGACAGACAGACAGACAGGCAGGCAGGCAGGCAGACAGACCAGTTATCCAAACAAGGAAGCAAAAGTAAACTGAACACAGATATTCATACAAAAATATATAATAAAGTAAGAAAATATCCACTCAATGTGATGGACTTACAAGGAAGCCAGATTTAAGATTTACGAGGTAAAAAAAAAACCGTCAACAAAACAACAAAACTTATTTACCTGCAGAGCAGGCGATGATGCAAAAGCAAACATACACCCAATATATATATATATAAAAAAACAAAAAAACAAACCGAGCACTTTCTCCACCGGACTCATCCGGTTTAAATGTTTAAATGTCGTTTCTATGGAAACAAACTTACCTTGTTAGCATCGTCTCCTTAGCCGTTAGCTCCCTAGCGTGATAAACTCCAGTTGTAGTTTTACTAGTTTTACCGGCAAACAATTCGCCGACGGTACTTCTCGCCTGTCGCCGGGTGTTACTTGTTTACCTTCCCGAACCCCGCTCCGGTTTTGTTCTCGGAAATTCACGTCCCTGTACCCACTTTTTTTTTTTTTTTTTATCCGGCTGCGGGGTTGTGAGGTCACGTCGCACGACCTTTGACCGGTCCGTCCGACCTCTGACGTCATTTCCGGCTAGACTGAAAATTCGTAATTTAATATAAAAAAATTTTTTTTTTTAAACTGTCCAACTGTTTGACGAAATTCTTGATGAGTTATAATGTGCTATTTTTAAGTATGTGTCTTTTTCGCCTATGATATTTTTTGCATCAATGGAATTTATGTATTTAAATCCATCTATATTTCTTTATTTTTATTTGTTTTTCTGCTGTCCTATTATTTCCACATTGCTACCTTTTCTGTACGCAATAATGAGTATTTGTCTACACTGTTTGGAAATGTACATCTTGTTCAATAAAGTTCTTATTCTTAAAAAAAAAAAAAAAAAGTAACTTAATATCCACTATTAACCGTGTACTGAAATCAAAATACCATTACAATAGCAAATGAACCAACAAAAATTAAAAACAACATTTGTTTTATTTTTATTCATATACATTTTTTCAATTTACAGTTATGGATTTGCAGGTCCTCTCCCATCCGCCAGGGGGTGCTGCGAACACCCAGTTTATGTTATGGCCTGTATTTCTCTGTTTTCTAGCTGCCAGGGGCCTGAACCCGCTGCTTCCTGCCGAATGAGTGTCTCTTTAACCAGTCAAAGGCCCAAATTCAAAGACTCTCACAGACTTTGAGGCGCGTTCCCGTTAAATCCGCGAGAGTTCAGAGCAGATCCACTGCCAGATCATCGAGTCTGTCAGGGCGCCCTCTGGCGGACGTTCTGAGCCCTTTAAGCACCCGCATTTTCTGCAGACTTTTGCAGAGGGTGAAAAACACAGCATGATTTTCTGTAGTACTAGAACCCCGTATTCCTCTTATTATTCCCGTCATGTTCCCCCTTTTTTTTTTTTTTTTTTTAATTAAGATATCATTTACAAATAATAAAAGAGACAGTCAGTTACTGCAGTTTACGTCCGAGTGTTTACACGCTTCCAAAATATTTCACAACCGACCTGATTTTCACACGTTAAATGACGCAAACCTTTCAACTGAAGTCGACTTCCTGCAGATTGGACGTTTACGAAACGCATCGGAAACAAAAACGTCGACGAAAAATGGAAGTGCAAGGCAACACATTTTTATTTCAAAGGCCTAATTGGCGTTAAGGTACAGCATATTAAATATCGTTAGTCCAGAGACAGTCATCGCAGAATAACATACCATTCTTTTTCTTTACATGATACATTCAGGCTGACTTTAAATGACATATTTTTCTTTTACATATTGTTAATGTGGTGCTAACATTAAAAGGCTGTTTACTGAGGGTCTTGTTTTTTTTTTTTAACTGCAGGAAGATCACCCCCCTCCCTCCCTCCCTCCCTCCCTCCCACCATCAAACTCTGAGTCCATTTTGTCTCCTGACACCAAATTAAGACACTTTCATCGCCGCTGTTTTAATAATTTGATTCCAGCGGTTTTTACCTGTAAGTTACTGAGTGACTCCGTGTTAGTGTTGTGATAGTTCCTCCGAAGAGCTGTATAACAGAATAATATATTTTTACATCCCTGCACATAATGTTATATTTCAATAAATATAATAAATAAAAAGTACAAATATCTGAATAGTATGGAACCAGATCGTTATCAAAGACATTTTTTTTTTTTTTTTTTTATGTCAGTAATACATTTTCAAACTCAAATCCTGGATCCAAAACGACGTGACTTCAGTGGATGGACACTTTTGAGGGCAAATAACACGACTTTGAGTGATGTTTCTTTTAGCTTTTGTAAAAAAAAAAAAAAAAAAAACAGTATAACCGCTGTGATCGGCTTCAGAAAGAAGTGACAGGCCCCGTCTGCACCGTGAGGAGACAGAAAAACAAGCCGAGCCTCTCTTTGCCCCGCAACCATTTCAGATCCACGTTTACATTCTGTTGGTTTTTTTTTCCTCGTTGGCAGCAGCTCTCCCACGTTCGGTCCGGAGAGATCGTTTAGTCTTGAGCACTCTGACAAAGTGTTAGTGTCGTGAATATTGACGGACTCCTCCTTTTTTTTTTTTTTTTAATATCCCTTTACTGCAGTTCGTCCTTCAGTAATTGACTTTCCCGGGAACCTGCACATTCACTCCGCTGTAGTCCACCATGTACATGGGCCACTGCTGCAAAGGGAAGCGGCGGGGGAGGGGGAGGGGGGGGGGGTGACAAGAGAGGTGATGTCAGTAGAGAGACAGTCATAACTGGAGGGGTGGGGGGGGGGCAGCAAAAGGCTTTCATTACCACAGAGATGTTGTTGACCTCGCCTCAAAACCACATTAAGTACGGTAGTTGCAGTCGAAACACACAGTCGTGTTCTTCAGTTCGAGGCGCTTCATCAACCACGTTTGAACTATGAAATCTGGCCTCGTTATGTTTGGCCTTCAAAAAAACAAGTGAGTTACTAGTTTTGGACAGAAGTTACAGACTCAATAGGCGGAGCTTAACCTCGGCTGCGCTGACACAGTTCACCGACGTCGTGCGTTTCATCATTTCCCGTGGTGAGGAACAACGACAACAACAACGACGACGACGACGAAAAAGACGCCTAACTTAACGTACCATCACTGGAATCTGATTGGTCGATAAGCCCAGGTCCGAGGAGGCGGGTACTCGGCTGCTCTCCTGGACTCTCTTGCGCTTTCGTCGGTTGGTGGAGGCGTCTGTTCCCGCTGCAGACACACAAACGGAGCACATGTTGTTGTTGTTGTTGTTTTTTTAATGCAACAGGACGCTCTAACTTCCACAAAACACAAAAAAAGGAAGTTTACCGACACCGACCTGTGTTACAAGCCTGGCTGCAGATTTCTGCAAAAGGCCTGTGTGGGACAGAAAAAAAGCTGGGTCATTGTTTTTCAGAGGTGCAATCACAACATATATATATATATATATATATATTTTTTGTTTGACTCTTACAAAACAAGGAAGTGATTTGCATTAGCTGGCTGCACACATTTCGTACCTTAAATATATAAAGAAAAAGAGAATTTTGCATGATTTAAGCTCCTGCCTCCATTCTTTCATCACAGCTTAACTGCTTCACCGTCAAAATATTGTTCACTATTTCATGTTATTTACATTTTGCAGTGGGAGATTTATTCTTTGACATCTCAAAAGCTGGATTTAAATCCACAGCGTAAATAAACCATAATGAGCTTAACCACCTAGAAGCAAAGACCCCCCCCCCCCCACCACCACCACCACCATGCCCCTTTTTTAAATTCCCACTGAAATACACAAGAGTGCTGACAGGCCAACGGGGCTGCTGAATATTCAGGCGTCTGCGCACTCACTGGAGCTGGCTCTTGATGTTGAATGTTACTTTATCGGCGGCTTGGAGGATTTTCTCCAGGCACACGATGTCGTAGGTGTTCGGGTTGCGGAAGGGGATGTCGTCCGGAAGGCCGCCGACGTCGACGGACTCCGGACTGCCGCGGATCAGCTTGTACGGGACCACGACGGAGCGGTCCAGGCCCAGAGCCTCACCTATAAACACACACACACACACACACACACACACACACACACACACACACACACACACACACACACACACACAAAAACTCACATTAAACACACATTTACATATAAAAGTCAACTGTTGGCTGTAAATTCAAATATTTTTTATTTTTTGTATTTACTTATTACTGTAGAGAAGAGCACGTTTTAATCTGCCTGAGGTGAATGTGTGAAGTCTCTTATTACAAGGTGGAGTATTTAAGAGTGTGATGTCGCCCCGGAGCGTATTCATGTAAATAACGTGGGGACGCAACTATGAGTACGATATTAATCACATGGAGAAGTGCTGAAGGACAGTGACGTACTTTTCTTTGATTTCTAACATTTAATTCTGTTTTCATCGGCCGACTTTTATTCACTTTGCGTAAGCTGTCACAGAAATGTGAAATTTGGTGGTTTTATTTTGGCGGAGTCCACAATGTGCATGACCGTTTCCTGTTGTGCGTAACGGCCAATCGAAGAAGACGGAGGGATGATTGATTGATTGATTTCATAGGTTTTGTAAGAAAAAAAAAAGAGCAACAAGACAACTCTGTCACATGATCGCAGGTTCGTGAAATTTGATCATTTGTATAATTGATATGATATGAAACTGCTTCCTGCTCCATTAGTGGTCAGGTTTCATTGATTTAAAAATAGAGGCTGCACATATTTAGATGGAAGTTGTTAGGTTTTTTTTTTTGGCTCCCAGTCAGTCAGACAAGTGTTTGCTGCCGATTTGAAAATAAGATTTACTCATAAAAATGTCACCTCGGCCTCGACACACTGCCGTCGGTAGAGAGCAAATGAAGAGAAAATATATGTCATATACGTCAGGGCAAAGTAGTGGTTTGATAAGAATAAAAAAAAATATCACGATCACGAGTAAAATGTGAAGCAGTTGAATCAACATAATAAATTCAATAATTCTCTTTTTAACGCCAAAATACTCAAAACTTCCTCCCGGAAAATCGTCAGTTCGTTGATGCATAACTTTATTATTAACATCATAAATCATTTTAGACGGCAGAAACGTATTTCAACTACAAATCAATTCTGCTTCAGGCGTTATAATGTTTATTTCAACAGTTGTTTTCTGCTCTGAGGAGAAAGGCAGACTGGATGTTACTCATCTGACCAAACATCAAACATTCATAGAGAGAAAACCTAACAACAGATCTGTTTGAGTGGTTCTTGTATGTTTTTTTTAAATTTTAAACTCAGAAGAAACTTCTCAGATTCAGTGTCGAAAAACTCCCAAAACACCTGCGAGGCGATTTACCATATTTCTTGTTGAACAGTTCCTTGACTTGCTCTCGGAGGACGACTTTCTCCCCCATGCGGTTAATGTCATCATCATCTGTCAGAGGAAGAGACGCCGTCAGTGTCGACATTCAAAACTCGGCGACAGAAAAAGCCTCGTCTCCTATAGAAAACATTCCCTCCTCACCACTGATCGAAGCGTAGGCCTTCTTTAGTAAAGTGACTCGTCGAGGTGCTGGTAAAAAAAAAGAAAAAAAAGAAGAAGAAAAAATATATTAATCTCAATATGACATGGTATTACTTCTAGCTATCCGCGCGAGACGATGGTTAACGAAATCCGATTTTATGATGAGAAATGAGATTCTGGTTCTCACCTGGTTTTGGAATAAGTCCTTGAAATGGTCTGAAAAACAACATACGAGCAGGTGTTATTTAAAAAGTCACTTTTAAGGATTGAAAACAGAATAAAAAAAAATTTAAATGTTGTGAAAAGAAATTCCAGTTATGTAACGTTGTTTAATGAAGCAGTAATTAATTTCCAATAAGAAAAAGCTGTGCAAAATTAGCTGCTTTCTATCGTCCACTGGTCAACGACGTATTCAAGACTGTCGGCGTCTGATCTTATAGAAATAAAAATAAAAAGAGAATTTTTAAATTGTTAAAACTTTCAATACATTTAAAATTATTAAAATCACAGAAAACGTTTCACTTTGCACCCTGAGAGCTTTCAGGTTCTTGTCACTAGTTGATGACACAGATGCTTTTCTCCCCGGTGCAGATCATTTATTCTTTACAAATCAACCAATTTGATTCTGTGATTTAGGAAAACTGTGTGTTACTGACAGGAAACGTCTGGTAAAGTGATCACGTGACCGGGGGAGGGACGGAGGGGGGGGGGGGCGGAGGGGGGGCTGTTTCCTCACCTGGTGATGGTGAAGCTGATCTTGTCGGCGACCGCCAGGATCCTCTCCAGGTTCTGGGAGCCGAAGGTGCAGGGCTTCCTGAAGGGGATGCCGGGGGGGAGGCCCTCGATGATGACCGAGTCGGGGTTGTTCTTGATCCTCTTGTAAGGCACTTGGACCGGGTACTTGATGCCCAATGCCTCCCCGTACTTCCTGTTGAACAGGTCCTGGACCTGCTCTCGCAGCGTGTTGGCCAGGTCGATCCGGGACAGCTTGGACTCCAGACACTCTGGAAGGCGGCGGGACAGTAGTTTAGTAGTAGTTTAAGAAGCGAGGGCGATAAATGTCCATAAACAAAGAGGATTTTGAAGGTGAAACGTTGGAAGATGAACGCACCTGAGAATCCGGGTCTCTTGGATATAGCCGCAGTGTCCTCCGCTGCCGGCGTCGCGTCCTTGGCGTCCAGCTCTTTGAAGAAAAAAAAAAAAAAACATCTTAAAAGGTTAAACTTTTGCTTTTGTGAGATTTTCTGAATCCAACAAACGTTAAGGAGACGCTTCTCGTTGCTTTGTCACGAATACATTTATTACAACAACAACAAAAAAAGAAGGACAGACAGCTGCAGGAAATCCCTGCAAGGATTTTATTTATTTTTTCTCCTTTGGAAGAGCTGCTTTAAAAATAGCGCTTGAACTGGATTCGACCTCCTAATTTCAACCTGGCGGAGGACGGTACAAACAACATCTTTAAAGCTACATTATGAGCTGCCAGATGGTAGATGGGTTTTTGTTGTTGTTTTTTTTGCACAGTCTGCAAAGACTGTAAGTCATCTTTCAAAGCTTTTAAATATTACAATGCGTGGAGTGACTGCACGTTTCACATCCGCCTCTATCGTCATCCCTTCTCGAACTCGGGAAGAGTGACTGACTGAAAATAATTACAGATTCATTATCTTGCAAAGTGGCTTTAAATTCGGTGCACGTTTTTTTTCCCCCGAACAAAAACGCTTTTGTGTATATCCGCCTATATTTGAACAAAACAAAGCCTTCCCATCTTCCCGATGGAGACAAATCTGATAATATTTAGTCGGTTAATGACATTTCATGGTTTGATTCCAAACATCTCCAAAAAAATAAAAAAAAATAACAGACGTACCTGAATCACAGACGGGGATGGAAGGCATCTCTTGTTTTATTGGCTCAGTTAGAAGCTCCGGCCTGAAGACAAGCAAAAATAAAAAAAAATAAAGGAACAAGTGAGTAAAACCGTAAATTAAAATGAAAGTGTAATAAAGTAATATAAGTGATGCGACACTTTCTTTACTCACCGTTTGATAACAAACTGGATCTGACCGCTCACGGCCAGGATCTTGCGCAGCTTGGCCGCTCCGAAGCAGTTGGGCCTTCGGAGGGAGATTCCCTCCGGCAGCCCCGTGACGTACAGATCCTCCGGGTACATCTGGAACTTGGAGTACGGCACCTTGGCTGGTTCGGGAAGACCCAGAGCTTCGGCTGAGGAGGAGGAGGAGGAGGAGGAGGAGGAGGAGGAGGAGGAGGAGGAGGAGGAGGAAGAGGAGGAGATCATCGACGGATTTAATTTAAACCTTTTTTTTTTTTTTTTTTTTTTAAAGGATCATTCTAGTTTATAATTTGGATCTTAATAATTGGGTTTGGTCTTATGAGTGATAATAACTGTGATTGCTGGGATCCGGCTACACGGCAACTAAATAGAAGTTAAGAGAATCAGACTGGTTTTGAATAAACTTCTGTGTTCGCCAAACTTAATGGAAATAAATAAAAAATGTAAACTGTGATGACGGCGGTAAACACCCATCCAGACCGACCTCCTGGACCGTGTTACATGTTGTAGCTGTGCAAAGACAATTTTCCAATACGCAACATGATGTATATACAACATTACACCGTGATACTGTGACCTGACGTGAGCCGCTGCAGCCGTACGGCTCGGCGGTAATCCCCTGAACATACCGCCATTATTTCACCACTTCCACCTGTGCCGTGACACATTTAATGCCTCTGCTTTCACTCCGATGTGAAATGAAGATTTCTCACCCCCCCCCCCCCACCAAAACCCATCCTCAACGCTGAACTGATTTATTCTGATGTGTTGAATTATTAAAAAAACTTAAATGTTACAATATTAATATTCAAATAGACTTTAAAAGCTTCAACTTTTAGAGTGCTGTGCTTTGGTTGAGGGTGTGTGTATACAGTGTGTGTGTGTGTGTGTGTGTGTGTGTGTGTGTGTGTGTGTGTGTGTGTGTGTGTGTGTGTGTGTGTGTGTGTGTGTGTGTGTGTGTGTGTGTGTGTGTGTGTGTGTGTGTGTGTGTGTGGAGAGATCAAAGCCGCGCTGCAAAGTTAATGGAGCCCGGCGTTAACTTCCCGCCCTCCACGCGAGCGAGGACGAAGGCTCCACCGCTACAGGTAGCTTACCGTACTTGATGCTGAAGAGGCTCTCCGCTTGTCTCCGCAGCTGAAGAATCATTTCGCCGATGTCCTCCACCAGACTCCCCGCTGGAAATGAAAAACGAAAAGAAAAAAAGAAAAAAAACACGTCGGCAACCGGAGCGAGAGTAGAGAATTACGAGTGCGAGGTCGTGGAGGGCTTTCGCCACCCTGCGAAACATTACCACGTCTCCACTCGCCAGCTTTCATTTTGATAAATCTGAGCTGCCCCCTCTACGCTGACCTGATAATGACAAACCGACCGGGTCGTTACCGGGTCGGGACGCGGCGCATTAATCAGCGGAGAACAGAACAAATGGATGCGAGAAAGCAAGAGGTGGGGGAAGAAAAAAAAAAAGGATCTTAAAAAAAACACACACACAAAAAAAGGGTCAAATATTTCTTCAGGTGGGCGAAACATTTGCAGCTGTTCTTGTTTCACCTCTGAGGAGGTTAAATTCCTTCACGCAGCGAGAGTGACAGACGAGAGTCGGCCCACCGTACCTTCAGAGGATCTTCTGATGCTCTGGGAAGCAGCGCCGGGTGACAGAGCTTCAGCTGCAAGAGGCAAGGCACACATGAGCAGAGGGCAGACGGCAACACACAGCTGCCTTAAAACAATTCATTCAAAAAGATCAGCTCTATTATTCAAATGTCCCTCCAGGAGGGTTTTTTTCTGTAATTGTCGCGATCAAAAATGCAAAATTTTAGCGGCGGATTTTTCCCCCCAAAAGGTTTTTTGTGGGAAAATTGCAGGAATCTTTTTTTTTTGTTTGTTTTTTTTTTTTTGGGGGGGGGGGTATCACTGCCTGGTAAACAATGATATTTAATAAATTCCTGTGATAATAATCATGCTGTACATAGTTTCTTTCATCTTTTATTGAGCTTCAATAACCACGGGGGCTCAAAGTTACAACAATTAAAAACACGACATTTGTGAAGCCCTTCGTCTAAAAGCACAAAATAACAGGTGCAACACGACGCTGATAGTTTCACCGTTATCGTGTATCATCTTTTCAGCGGATTAGTATCGCGACAGCGCGATCACGCTGAATTATTGCTCCGCGAAGGCTGTAAATTAACGACTCGGCTGTCAAAAGTTTTACAACGGCGAAGTGTTTCCTCTGACGTGGTGCAATAAAAAGTGAAATACAGCTCAAAATCCGCCGAGCGTCCGTTTTCCTGACTTTACACGCGGCCCTCTAATAAGGCCCTCTCATTTTGGTTCTGGAGCTGCGTCAGACATGTTTAGAGACATTCGGGTGTAGTTCGGCAGTAATAAGCGTCGTATTAGATCGTGTGTCTTTGTTGCAGGAGGAAGAGGGTGCAAACATCAACACTGGAAAAAAAATTTAAAAAAATAAATCCAGAAACCCGACCGCCGTGCGTGATTGATTTCATTGTAAAGCTGCAGAGAAAGCTTTCGCGTGTGCAGTGGAGCTCCTGGTTTAAACATTTTGATCAAGCACTCGAGCTTCCTTCTGGGTAATTGAGAGTAAAATTGCAGCTTTGTATAAGTGGCGTCACTTAAGTTAGACGCAAATTTAAAAAAAAAAAAAACACACAAAAAAAAAATCCCAACAACAACCTGTAAATGACTTAATGAAGTGTGTTGTTTGGAATTACAATCTGCCACCATGGCAGACCCTCTTATACGCAATCTTCTGCTGTACTGTGTTATACCTTAATTACACTTAATTTAAAAAGGTCTGTCGGCCCACAGCGTGACAGGATCCCTACTTTAAGTCGACTCGTAATCTATGCAAATGGAGGCATTTGAATACTTCATCACAGGTCATTTGTCTTTGAATTATACTTGATGTGTCGTTTGCTGCACTTACCTTCATTTGCTTTCCTTTAGTGGTCATTTGTGAAAGAAAAGAAAACTTAAACAAAGCACAATCGAATCAACAAAATAAAAACAAAAACGCCTCCTGAAGGCATCGTTTGCTTAAAAAAACAAAACAACCAAGATCACTTTGAGTAGACTCTTCCATCTCTGTGGCACTTCCTCATTTATATGTCAGTTTAATTTATAAAAAAAAAAAAACTAATTCAGACAATGTTGTTCATGGTGCAGGAACTTTCTGGATCTGTTAAACTTTAATGGGTCAGTTCACTAAAATTTGAGATTAAAGATTTCTGACATCATCACTTTGAAAGGATCTTTTTCTTTGTAGTGTTTCCAGCGTTTAAAAAAAAGAGAAAAATTAAATCCTGTATTTTTTTCACTTTTTCTGAGAAATCGTCTGCATCCAACCTGGCGAATGTTTTGTGGATTTTCCAGAGTAATGAGGAACGTGTTAAGAGAAAGGCAAGCTGCTTTAAAAAAAAAAAAAAAAAAAAAAAAGTAATCTTTACAGCAGCACGAACTGAATAACCTCCTCCATTATACTGCAGCAGAAAAACAAATAAATCTGCATGTGTATGTTTGCAATTTAAGTGAATGAAGCCGACCGCATTTTAATGGCACCTGATGAACGAGGCGGTTCAGAAGCGTCTACTCAAGATGTTCTTGGTCAGCTTACTCTACGGTTTAATGGAGAGAAAGAGCTCTATTTGGGGCAGGAGAGGTGGGGGGGGTGGGGTGGGGTGGGGTGGGGGAGTCTCAACGGGACCTTCTCTAATACAATAACTAACTATTTATTGTTGTGGGCAGCAGCGCTAGACGGGGACACGTAACTCAACATCTGCAAACGTGCGCCGTGCGTTGGCCCGGATCACCGAAACGTTCCGGTTTGTGCTCCCGATGGTTAAAAGGTGAGTCGGTGAGTCGGCTGATGCATGGCGCCTTTCACAGGTGAGAGCTGGTCCGGGTAGGACTGGAGGGATAGAGCAGCTACAGTCGGGGTCAGAGTCAGAGGAGGTGGTGGTGGTGGTGGTGGTGGTGGGTGGGGGGGTCTTTAGGAGCTTATAGGGGGGGGTGTGGCTACTTGTGACTAGGGAGGGAGGGGGGGAGGAAGTGGAAGATAAAAGTATCAGAGAAAAGTGATTTCATACGTGCTTGCGGATTATTTAGCGCCCTAAAAACAGGCCTGAGTGTGAAGCGGCGGGCCGGGCGGCACCGAGGCGTCGGCAGTCGGGAGAGGGCGGGGGTTGAAGGCGGAGGGGCGGTTACCTGCGTGGTTTTCCATCGGGTGGTGCGGAGCCGGGGGAGCCGGGGCAGCGGAGGAGGGGGCGGCGGGAGCGGAGGGCGAGGAGGTTGTGGCCGGACGCGGTGCGGCGGGCTCGGCCACAGGCTCGGTGGGCTCCTCCGCATTCGTGCCGGCGTCTAGAGAAGCAAACATTGTTGTTTTTTTTTGGGCAGGTTTTAATCTGCTGAACAATAAAACACAAGACTACACCACCGGCCTGTCAATCAAATAGACACGCCCCCAAAAACACATCTTTTTGAGGCAAATTTTTCGAATTGATGGTGGGATTATTTTCAGATGGACCTCCAGAAAACTGACTTTAGCTAACAACACCGAGATAACTCGTAGTGGAAATGTATTGACTGAGTATTTCATGAGAGAAGTTGAATGGGAGTCTATGGAGCCGGAGGCTTTTTGGAGCCGACCTCTAGTGGCACTCGGTGGTATTGCAGCTTAAGGCGTTTCCGCATCGGCCTCATTTTCCAGACTCGGAAGCAACGAACAATTCTATATCCAGTCTTTGATCTGGAACAAACTCCCAGAAACCTTCAGGTCTACTGCAACATCCTCGTCCTTTAAATCAAGCTTAAAGACGTTTCTATTCGCTGCAGCCTTTCACCCAACCGGAAGCTGCATTTTTAAAGTGTTCAAAGTTGGACTCGCATGAGTAAAGGGAGAGAAATGGAGGAAGAGGTGTTGAAGTCTGAAACACGATGTGCCGGTGAGATTTTGGTGTCGTGCCACCGTGTCACAGACCTGCGGTTCGCCTGTATGGACGTCGTGTTTGTGTTTTTAGCCGCGAACAAATCACTGCTAATGTGCGCTGTCTTACCCGGCACGGTGACTTGAATGATTTCCCCGTCTGGAGGCTCTGTTTTAATCCTTCTCAAAGGAATGCAGTCTCCCGAAGGACCTGCGGGGATTGAACAGTTCGTTCAGTGCTTTATGGCCTGTGTTGAACAGTCTGGAATGTGTGTCGGAGCTGATCGGACCGCAAAACACGACAGGAAGATAAACTTTCAAGGATGGTTACGACTCCTAGTTAAATCGTGTTAGTTTGAGCGGTGAAATATCACAGAAAGTTGCGTTTATGAGCACGTGTACCTGCTTCACAGTCAGCCAGGGGACTCACACAAGCACTTGTTGATCTGTGAGGTAAAATAAAAGGCAGGTTGGTGATCAGCAAACTGCAAAAAAACAAATCATTAAACATCTTTGTTTTCTGGCATTACTTAAGATCAGATGGCTAATTTGAGCCTGTGGAATAGGAAATACAATGGTTGTCTTTAAAATAAGATAAGGTAAGAAAAGATAGATAAACTAAGCTAAAACAAGAAACGACTTTATTAATCCCGCTGCGGGGAAATTTAGTCGTCACAGCAGTTTAAGAATTAAAGTACACAAAGAAAAAAAATACAAATACAAATACGCCTAAAATAAATATACAATACAATTAAAAATATATATAAATTAATGATATATAAATAATTATAATAACAAAATAAGATTTGCTAAATTATGTTGACTAATGCCTGAAGTTAAGTTCCTACAAATGTTAACAGATGATCTGCTGGGTGGTAATAGTTCATAAAATATGTATCTATGGTAATGGTTAATAAAGTATCTATCTATCTATCTATCTATCTATCTATCTATCTATCTATCTATCTATCTATCTATCTATCTATCTATCTATCTATCTATCTATCTATCTATCTATCTATCTATCTATATGGTAATGGTTAATAAAGTATCTATCTATCGATCTATGTTAATGGTTAATAAAGTATCTATCTATCTATCTATGTTAATGGTTAATAAAGTATCTATCTATCTATCTATCTATGTTAATGGTTAATAAAGTATCTATCTATCTATGTTAATGGTTAATAAAGTATCTATCTATGTTAATGGTTAATAAAGTATCTATCTATCTATCTATGGTAATGGTTAATAAAGTATTTATCTATCTATCTATGTTAATGGTTAATAAAGTATCTATCTATCTATGTTAATGGTTAATAAAGTATCTATCTATCTATCTATGGTAATGGTTAATAAAGTGTAACTGTCCTCTTTAATCTGCAGTCACATGTTAAAAGCTCTACCACAGGACACACAGAAAATAAGGCCAAACCCAAAAATATAAATGAAGGTCTGCTGCCAGAATAAAGCTCATCAGAGGTTAGTATTTCTACAAGTTTTGCCAGTTATTGAAGGAACACAACTTGGCAGCGCGCCGCCGTCTCAACATTTCCACATCGTAAACAAAGTCGGCAGGGGTAATGCCGAGCTCGGTGCGTGGGCTGTGCTCCCGACCTGCTGCTGTGAGGATTGCTGACCAGCTCGGCTGCGGTGGGCGGGAAGCTCAGATTGTCGGGGAAGCCGTCTTCAGGCGTGGAGCCGAGGTCATGCTTGCCCTCCTCCCTCGCAATCTTGCCAGCAGCTTCAACAAACAAGACACGGGAGATAAAACAAACACGGCATCCCATTAGCCGAGAAAACATCTGTGGGGTGTAAATATATAAATAAAAGACTCGACAGAGCGTTTTTCTTTTCTTTCTGTTAGCCAGTTACTGTAATTAATGGTCAAGACCTAGATAATTATGGTACGGCTAAATGCCTGAGCGAAGTTCCTCACAAAGCACACATGGAAAGCTACCAAAATAATTACAATTTTACCCAAAAGTCTCCTTTGAAAAGATGGAGCTCATTCTTTAGTTTAATAGATTTTTCTCTCCCTTTTTCTCGCATTACGCATGGAATAATGATAATAATAGAAAAACCAAATGAATCAGGTTCTTACCGGTGAAAATCCTTTCATCAAACATTCTGAAACATAAGAAGAAAAAAACAGACTGTTAGTTCAAATTGTGAGTCGGACGCTGTACATGAGGAGGAAAACATCACTAATCACACATCTTAAAACACATTAAACAATCAGACGTGTAAATGATGCAATCGAGTCTTTTCTTTGTTATCAATGATTGAAAATAACTGTGGATGTGATGTACTGACACCAACTCCTGCTGTTATTATAATTCATCTTTGGACACAACTAGTTCTTTAGGTCGAGGTTTATTTACACCTGTTTGTACTACTTTTTTTTTTTTAAATAGATAATAATAATATATATAAACTGGGTTTTTTACTTTTCATCCAGAATTATTAATGAAGTCGAATGTTGCGTTTCGGACCAAAGTACAGCCGTTGGAGTTGAATCATTTTAGGCGTCTTTTTGTGGAAGTCGGCGTTTTTGCATGGACTTAGTATGTATTCGCTCCGCGGGAATAATTCGCTCTGCGTTTGGTCCGAAAACGCCGTAACAGTCACCACACACGACTTCAGGCAAAATATTTTTCGATGAATCTGAGGGTGGTGCGAACAGAAAAAAATAAATAAAAAAAAAAAAGTGTAAAAGGTTTCATCCTTCCTTAGCTCTACATTTTAAAGCACGCTATTATCCTCAAAGGTGGCGTGTCGACACGATAACGCGAAAGAAAATGGCTGGCGATGATCTCTGCGTGGGCGGCAACTGTCGCCTCACGGCGATTAGGTTCGCGGCTCGAACCTCCCCGTGCGGAGTTTGAATGTTCTCCGGCTTCTTTCTACGTCCAAAGTCAGGTTTCTGAAACTGCCTGTAGGCGTGACTGAGGGCGCGAACACTCGGGGTTGTTTCCGTCCGTCTCTCTCTCTCTGTGTGTGTGTTGGCCCTGTGATGGACTGCCGACCTTGTCCAGGGTCGCACCCCTCCCACCCCTGTTCAGGCTACAGCGTGTATGGATGATGGAGGGATGGATAATCTATATATTACTCTAACAACAAATTTCAAACAAAAATAAGGTCCAAGACACCGAAAATAATCCAAACAACCCGTGTATCCAAAACCCGACATATCTTCTGCCTCTGTGTGCCATTGAGCTCCGTTCAAATATTAAAAACACATCAGTGAGCCGCACTCTTTCACATGTTCCTTCATTACCATGAGCACACACACACTGGAGTTTATTTTGAGTCGATCCCACACACACACACACACACACACACACACACACACACACACACACACACACACACACACACACACACACACACACACACACACACACACACACACACACACACACACACACACACACCGTCCTGCTGCCACAAACTCAGTAGAGCAACAAACGTGTTTTAATCTGCAGCTGAAAATAGTCCCGACCAATGCACCATTTACTCCCGTTTGAGTTACATTCACTGGAGCCCATCTGCTTGAGGAGGCTTTTCTAAAATGGAAACTACTGCCTTCATGACCCGTTTTTAAATATTTACATATTCATCGATGTGAACCAATAGACTCGGCGCTGGAAGCTGCAGACGGGGTTAGAAAGTCAGGACGTATTGAAAGGAGGAATAACACACTGTTGGTTTTGGTTTTCTCACAGGATTTTTGTTTTTTTGAACCATCAGCATGCTTTGGTGTTTTCTAAATATTCTATGAATGCATTAAGTAACCTGATGGGAACTGAATTATTTTTTTACATATCTTTTCATGAATTTAAGTGCTGGATGAGTGGAAACTTTATAGTTGGTAAAACGAGATAATAAAAAAAAAAAAAAATCAATGTAGCACCAAAAACACGAGGAGAATTTTATTTTCAAGAATTTTTGAATTAGCAATCGACAAAATGCATCCATCCATTAGTGACCAACTACTGTACATCATCTTCCCTCAAGCTGCACCTGTATTATGGTTTTTAAAAAAAAGACACTCGATGAGGTTTTCACCATCAAACAAACGCTGATCGATTTGACTATAAATTTGAAACCGAACCACTTATGACATGGAAATAACATGTGATATTATCTGAGAGTGATTATTATAACAGAATTTGGGTTTCAGTTAAAAGGAGCCATCCGCTGGAATTAACCATCAGAGTCTATCGACGTGCCCCAAAAAAAAGAAAAAAAAGTCACATCAAAGCATCTGGAAGTTGTCTGGAAGACGACGACCCCGTGATGCGATTCTGAATTAATCACATCTTCAATCTTTCCTAATTGTATTGACGCAGATGAGCTGCCTGCAGGATTCGTTAAAAGGATGCGTTGTCTCAAACAAGGCGCGGTGGCTCGTTTAAATTAGCTTGAACAAATGGACAGCAGAGCAGCCATTAGATCGACACGCTGGCGAGTCATCTGGGACGGGAACGGGAAAAGTGGTTTACCAGTCAGCGGGACACAATGTGCTGCGGGAAACAAGACGTTTAGCAGGCGAGATGAGACAGGCTGGTTTTGTTTGTTTTTATACCGTTTATTCAAAATCTGTCTTCAATGAAAGTTTAATGAGGGGACGCCTTTCCGCAAGCTTGCCGATAATCAAACTCTGCTCACCGTTTGACGATGAAGCGGATCCCGTGGCGCTCGTCCAGGATGCGTTTGAGCTTGGGCACTCCGTACGTGCACGGCCTCTTGAAGGGGATCTGGTCGGGGATGCCGATGATCTCCACGGCCCCGGGGTCGCAGGCTATTTTGCGGTAGGGGACAGGCACCATGTGATCCAGACCCAGCGCCTCAGCTGGAGGTAGAAAAGCAGTGGAGAAAAAAATAAATACAAACAAAAATAGAAGTAGGTTTTATACTGAAACTGCGTGCCACTACTGAAAAAAAAAATTAAAAAAAAAGATTTTCACTCCAATGCAATCCAATTGGCTTCACACTTAAAGTACAGAAGTAAAGAGACATGCAGCGCACGACAAGTACTTAAAAAAAACAGAAAGGGTCCAAAAAAGACATATGAAACGCAGTGACACTGAACGGTCGCCATCTTGGCTACGTGTAGGTAGAGGGGGCGGAGCCACCGGCGTGAAGAATTTTCTAATTAAAAGCGTCTTGAAGATGTTGAAGTCACACACACACACAAGAAAGAAAAAAAAGTGTCTTGTTCACTACTGCCGCCGGACAGAAGAGTGAAACAAGAGGACACGGAAACACGTTTATTTCGGGGTTAAAAATAAGTAAAGCTGCGGATGTTTTGGCGGGTGACGTGTTCACACGCTGAGGAGTGTTTCCAGGTCAGTGCAGAGCGGCAGTGTTTGCGATTTTGAGACAGCATTTCTGGAAGAGCACTATTTGTTCGTGTACCGAGGGAAAGTGTGTCATCTGGAAAACACGGAATAAACTTAATGCAATGGGGTTTTTATTTTCTTCAAATTGATAAATCTGATACTCTACAAACATTAATTTGCATACGCAGCCTCCGGTGGGACGCACACCCCCTCGTGTAAGATTCACAGAAGTGAAGTTAATTTCCCGCTAAATGAGAACTAAACTTTAAAGGGAATGATAATTGGTGCTGTGGGTTTGGATCAAAAACATCTGGAAACACGTCCCCCGTGAGCCGCGATGTGGAAACCGAATGCGGTACGTGTCGTGCAGCTGGTTCTTTGAGCGCTTACAAATAAGTGGCGAAACAATGCAAATATTTAAAAGAAGCCAACTTATAACCGGCTCTGTGTTTCTTCACCGTCGTTGCGAATGCACGTCTGGTGATCAAACCGCGGCACTGACCCCAATCTATCAACGCCCGCAGATATGCGCAGGATCACGGCTGCGTGTGAACAATTGTTTGAGGAGGCAGGAGGTACATTTTTTTTTACATTTTTATACCGACGCCTAAACAAAATCAAACTCTCCTCACCGTATCTGCTGTTGAACAAGATCTGAACGCATTCTCTCAATGTGTTGATGTCTTCCGTTTCCCGAATGAACGAGTCCCATTTTTCTGCAAGACAAAAAAAAAAAAAAAAAGAAGCTCCTGTCAATGTTTTATGGACAATAAAACAGAGACTTTAAAGTGAAGCTTTCTCACTCAAACGCGTTTTATTTCACAGCAGCGCTAAAGATCTGAAATTAATCTTTTCCATCTACTCAATGTCAACTCGGTAAATGAGTACAATCTTCTTAAAGGATTACTCTTGACATCTTAGTAGCTTAGCCATTAGTGGCTAGGAGTTAGTGCAGTTCAGCCTCGGTTCAGTAAACAATGCTCGGCCTCCGTCAGTCTGCAAATCCCAGCAAGATCACAAAAGAGACGCCGTGAAACAAACCATATTCACGTCTGCCGTATGAGCCTGTGATAACATGTTGAAGCCCGACTGATGCTGCAGCTTCGAGGCTAATAACGACATGAATATCTTGAAGTCGATTTCCTTTTGTTTTCATCATTAATAACCCAAGACATTAGAAATATTAGTACGTTGAGACTTAAGGATGAAAAACAAACTTGTCAGGGATCAAAATGTTTTTTCACGACCTCAAACTACATGGAAAATATTACATTTTGAGAAATGGTAACTCAAATTTAAACAGCTCTACCTCTCGGGTCCACACGTCTACAGACAAAGTCACTTTTTACATCTTTGTCTCCAGAAACCGTCCAACCTGAGCTTGTCCCTCTATTGTACCGATTCCTTATCCTGTCCATTAGCTATTTAACTTGTACAAAAAAACTAAAACAAAGTGTGATCTAGGAAGGAACCGTGAGGCAAAAAACTCTGTAAAAACCACAACTCTTTTTCTGCTGCTTAAAAAAGAGACACCATGTATTAATCAGCGAGCTTTGAGCTCTAGAGATGCCGGCAGGTGGATTTTGTTTCCTCTGGTCAGAGTCAGTCCAGCTATTTACCCCCCTCCCTCCCCCCTTCCTCCCCACACACACACTTTATGCTAAACAAAAGGTACCTGGCTGCTGGCTGTAGCTTCATGAGAGAAATATTGATGTTCTCTTCCATCATTATGAAGTCAGTGTGGCGGAAAAACATTGTTCAAGTGGAACTAAATACTATTATAATGCAGCTATTAAAAAAAATAAAAAAATAAATCAGTGCTTTGAAACAGTGTAGGTGTGATACCGTCGCTGAGGCACTGTGGGAGCCTTTAATCTAAATTTGAAGCCACTTAAGAGGAAATCTGAAGGAAATATTGGGAACATTTGTACAATGAAAATTGTTGATGTCGTCGTCAAATGTGGGCTCTTTATTGGTGATTTTCAAAGAGCGTACAAAACGCTCTGTCACTCAATATATCCGACGCACACATTAGCCACACATACAAATGCACTGCATCATTTTTTTAAATTTTTTTTATGCCGGAGACCAAAGATGTCATTATTTTTTTTATTTTTTACGTGCTCAGGCCTGTCTAACTTTAACAGCCCCCATCAATCATGGATGTTATGCTTTCAGAATAAAGCACACTGCGTCTGTCTGCTCGGTAATATATTCCAAACCTACCTGATTTTTCATGCACGATGGAGAAGAGTAGCCTCTTAGAGATGTGGATGCCAGGAGGGCTTTGGCCTTGCTCACCAGGTAGTCGTGTTGTCTCATCTAAAAAAAATAAAAATAAAAAAAAGATGCAATACAAATTCAATATGTTCAGTTCAATTTATGTCGGGCAGAAGTTTTGCTAAGCATCCACACGTTCGGCACTCCAAACATTCACCCGCCTTAATTAATTAAATGCAAAGATTCACAGGCTAAAGAATCAAACCATTTTTCCAGGGTCCTGATTTGTATTGTTTTTTCCTACATTTGAGTAGGTATGAAGTAAGTGAATGCACCTGACCACCGGGCTGTGACTCCAACGCTTCCTTTACAGATGGGAGTATAATGAGGAAAAGGGGGGAGTGGGCTGCTTGAATGAAATAATGGGAGGAAATAATGAATCGACTTCAAAGCAGACTGCAAATTTAAAGGCACACCGGAGGCATCGGATGAAGCGCGTAGTCTGAAATATCTCTTTTCATATAGAGATTTTACTTCTTATTATTAAGATCATTATTATGAGTGTTGTATCAATCTTGAATTTTAAGTCTATTCCGAGCGGCAACCAACAGCGACGCCCTTTTGGTTTTGATTTTGGCCGGCGCCGTCCATGCTAGTTCGGAGCGGTTCGGAGCAGGAAGTGACCATATTTGGACGAGCTGGGGGAGGAGCGAGCGGTGCATCTGACTCGACCTGATTGGATACCCGACGATACTACTTCCCGCCTACCACTCGTTGTAACCTGACTGCACCACAGGCTTGTCAATCAAACAGACACGCCCCAAAAAACATCTTTCTGAGGCTTATTTTTGAATTAATGACGGGATTATTAACCAGAAAACTAATAAGACAGAGCGAATTTAGCTAAGAACACCGAAATAACTTATATTTTCATTAAATTTCATGAAAGACGTTAAATGGGATTCTGTGAAGCGGGAGGCTTTCTGGAGCCAGCATCTACTGGCCCTCGATGGTATTACAGCTTAAGGCATTTCCACATCAAGCTAATTTTTTTAAGAACCCCGAAACTACGAACACTTTTATAAACAGTCAATGCGAACACTTTTATAAACAGTCAATGCTTTATTCACCAAAATTCGAACTTTTCAAATTCACACAAAACATTGGCTGGAAAAAAAGACATAAAATGAAGAAGCATGACGTCTTCATCCCGCCCGACTTACCGCTGTTGGCACAGTCCTTGACAGAGGTGCTCTTGTCGGTCCAGTTGGCCAGCCTGTCCTTGCCCAGGTTGAGGAGGGACATGGGCTTGAAGTCCAGCTTGCTGTCGGGGTGGGGTTTGGAGGACATGGGCATGCCGTACAGGAAGTTGGACAGAACGGAGTTGCTGGAAGCGGCGGGACTTGACGACGTGACGACCGAGGCGGCGCTCTTCCCCACACTGTGGCTGCTTTGTGTGATGGCGGCGGCGGAAGTGTTGTGATTGACATCTGTGCTGGGTTTGGCTTCTCGAGACAAATCCTCTGGTTGCCTGCGAATGGAGACAGAAGGCAGAAGAGATTAATTGGCTCATTTTAGGACAAACGTATCCGTTTGGTTACGACTTCCCCTTGATAACTTTATTTGGTATTTGTTAAATGGTATTTCAGCTCTTTACTTCTTGCTTCTAGTCCTGTGCCTGCCCGAGGAAACGGGCAGTAAACAGACCAAACGAATGACGTGCAGCACATTATGCTCAGACTGTTCATATTCAATTTCATTACACAGTGGCAGACATAGGAAATCCCCAATTTGTTGTGTGCAAAGGCATGTGACAGTTGATATTAACTCACAAAGAGGAGAGTCAAAGAACTTTCATGCTTCAAATCAGAATCGGCTAAATGTTGACATCTGGTTTTTAGCAGCTCGTGATTCAAAAACGATGTAATTAAGATGTTCAACCTTGTATGACTACAAAAAAAGGACAAAGACAAAATACTGTGGCTCTCAGTCTTGTGATACAATCTGGTGATGTGACGGAAAACACTTCCGACACAAACTACTGGTTTACAAGGCGACTATGACAAACAAGGATTCAATGATTTCTGTCACTTCCATTTTTTTGCCAAACTTTCCAAGTTTGTCAAATCTTCTCTTAATAGCGTTATAAATGCTGTGTGGTGTTTTTTGGTATCTGAAAAGCCTTTAAATTCATTGATGTGTTACTCAAAATGGAATTTTTTTTTTGGCTCATATTTAATTTGTAAGTAAGTAAATAATTTTTTTAAAGCACCTTTTCACAGATATAAAATCACAAAGTGAATGAAGCGGCAAGACAAGCAGCGGAGAAGTTAAAATCAGGGCGACAACGGACAAACAGAGACGCAGACACAACAAGTACAAAAGTTCAAAACACAGACGGCAATAAAAAGGAATAGGAGCCTGTCTGAATAAAAAAACGCTTTCATAAAGAATATAGAGAACGACAAAGAGGACAGCTTTCAATAAACCGAGAGCTTGAAGAGGTCGGTCACCTCCAGTTTTAAAACAGCTTCGACAGACAGACAGGAATTTTCGACCGAATGAGGGAGGTCGGCAAACATACCGGGCCGGGGTGTTTGACCGTGTAAGGATCTCAAATATCTCAAACATGTCCAGTTAAAACAAAATCAAACAGCTGTACTTTTGGACAGTTTCAAAGCAGGTTGACTCAAACAGGTAAAAAAAAAAAAAAAAAAAAAAAAAAAAAGCGTTCCTACAATGAATATTCATTTCTATCTCATCCGTAGCCATCTTTATTTAGCAATGTTCCCCAAGTAGAAAAAAAAACATGAGCACATAAGCTGGTGGACATGATTATGAAAAGTCAGGATTGGTCAAAAGATAATAACGAGGAACCTTGTGTTGTTTAGCGAAAGGTTGTTTGGGTCTGAATGCTTCCTACCTGACTTTATTGTTGAAATGTAACAATCCCACAAACAGGGCAGGAAACATTAATGTATAAACACAAGGCTGTACAGCGCTCCTACCAAGAGGAGCATTGGATTGTGGGTAAGAGGCATCAGATGAAGCCTCTATAGAGTATAAATGATGCAGCCGAGACTCATTATGTTCCTTTAATACATATTGTGAACAGGCTTTCTGCTGCAGTTGACAAAATCCACGTGCCGGCTCCTCGACCAGCTGCTGCGGTAGATTCTGTTATTTATTAAAGGTTACTGTTGAATATGTTGCAGGGAGACTAATATGCAACCTAAGAGAGTGCTGGATTAAAAACCCTTGTCTGCCCATAACTGATACACTGCAGGCCGTCTGCTACCAATAACTGACTACACAAGAATCCAAGGCAACGCCGTGCTTCCACCCACACACACACACACACACACACACACACACACACACACACACACACACACACACACACACACACACACACACACACACACGATATCTCTGCAAAGCATTAGAGGCTAAACTGACAACAGCAAACTTTGTTTTCATTTTGGAGCTCTTCGAAGCAAAACAGCTGCTTTTCATCATGTGATACAAGTGTTCAAACGTTCAATCCGTTATGCCGAACAGCTGCTTCCGACAACACGGCGGCGGGTCTTTCGACACGCTCACCTTTTCGCTGTGAACTGAATGCGGTGGCTCTGCTCCAGGATCTTCATCAGCGTCTTGGTGTCGTACTCGGAGGGCTTTTTCAGGGCGACGCCCTCGGGCAGACCGTGGGCCACCACACAGCCGGGGTCCTTCTGGATCCACTCATAAGGCACGGGGACCAGGCTGCTCTTTCCCACAGCCTCACCTGCACATCACATCGTGAAGGGTGAGTGTTTCTTTTCCTACATAAAAGGATATAAAAGCGGCAGCCTACGACTTCAAACGTCTTTGATGGACTTCTTACTGTAAAGCACAGTGAAGACTTCCTCCACCATCTTCCTCAGAACAAAGACGTTGGATTGGGGATCTGACGGCGCTCTCGGTTTCCCGTGCTCACCATCTTTACTCAGTTTGCTCAGATCACCTTCCTGGTCTTTGGTATGGGCGTTTGCTGTGGGCGCATTTTGCAGGTACGGCGCCCCTGCAGCCAAACACACACAAAATAAGTCACATACCAGTAACATTAAAGAAATTTGAAAAAAGTGCACATGAATATTTCTGATTCTTGTGGGTTTGAATAACAGATTTTTTTGGGGGGGCTCCAGAAACATCTTAAGAGAAAAGCAGCTTTGTTTTCTTCACTACTTTTTTATTTTTACCCCAAACAGAGTCTGCTTTTTGTCTTAAAAGGTTAGAATGATTGAGAGGGTTGTTTCTTGAAGTAATGCATACAGTATGTCACCTTTTGGAAAAATAGTGCACACAAAATAAACGACTTGTTTTTCCAACAATGTGTCTCAATAAATGTATTGAGAAGCCATTTCAGTTCAAGTCCTCCAGAAACAAACGTTCACTTCTATTGTACTTCTTTCTTTTTTAAACAAAGCAGCACTCGTGTTCCCTTTAAACAGGCTGGTTTTACTGGTACGGAAACATTGTGGAGTCTGAGACCATTGTTTTCTGTTTTGCCTAATTGTTCAAGGTCCACAGGTGGAGCTGGTTTGTTTATCTGAAATAAGAGCGCAATGAAAGAGGTCACAAGTTATGTAAGAGGTACGCTGAAGTATTTTCTCGTAAAGGCGCAGAAGCACTTTCACCTCCTTTCGAGGTTTACTGTAGAAAAAAACTGCACGTCGTCATCATAGTCTAAACATTTCAGTGCTGAGGTCAGAAATGCTCCTTTAGTCTGTTTCATTATGTTAAAGAATGATCTTGAGCTCTGTCCTTAAACAGATGAAACTTTTCTCCTCCTAAGTGCATCCATTGCGTGCTTTACTGTTCCAAACAGCACCAACATTGGAGCGAAGCACCGTCGGTAAAGTTAAAAATCATAATGCATAATGAGACGTGACAAAAGCCGTTTGTTGAGACACCGTTTTATCTGATGAAAGGCAGAAATGTGGGACTGCAGCTGCGTTGACTCGATTGTTCACGTCGCAAGTAATTTGATGCGGAGCGCGAAAAAAAAAAAAAATGCAAGTTGCTGCAGTTATTAAAGCTTTTGGCTGATTCTGCTTCTAATCACCAAAAACTGCAAAAAAAAAATCCTGGAGGAGGAGGAAGGGAAGGGAGGGGTGGGGGGGTAGCACATGAGTGACACGAGTGCATTTTATATAACTGGCTCACAGCTGCAAAGTGATCGAATGATAGAAAGACAAAGGGTGGGTGTCTTACGACAAAACTTGTAAAAGTCTGTTTGGATTTCCCTCCTGGAGTTGAGGAACACTCGGCCCCTTTCCGTGCCCACGGCGATCACGCTGTCCTCGTGCACGGTGACGCACGCCACCTCGGCGTTGAGCTTAGACATCGCCATGCACTGACAAGAACACAGGGAGCGTTTACTTTAAGTCATTTACCAGAAACTCTTGAGGAGGACATCTGTAAAACGAGGTTTCGTTAACAACACTGATATTCACAGAAGAACAGTGTACGACTTAACGCCACCCTGCTGTTCAATGACATAATTGACAAAATCAAGAAATATTTACTATATTTTACAGGCTTTTTTTTTTTTTTTTTTTTTATTTTAGGGTGGATTTCCACGTATTTGCCGGGAGCGGTTAATCACTTGTTTTTAGGCACAACAGATTTGATCTTGAACGTACCACTGAGTCGAGGGCAGACACCAGGCTGGTGAGGATCTCCTGTCTGGCCGACACCAGCGGGACCTGAGGCTCGCCGCGGGAGTTCGTCCTGATGCCGTCACATGCCAGCTTCCTCATCTGAGCCATGCCTCTGCGGGGACCAGATCAACACAGTTCAGGAGGCAGGCGGCCCATGGTGTGACATAAGACACAAAACCCCGTGTGTGTGTGTGTGTGTGTGTGTGTGTGTGTGTGTGTGTGTGTGTGTGTGTGTGTGTGTGTGTGTGTGTGTGTGTGTGTGTGTGTGTGTGTGTGTGTGTGTGTGTGTGTGTGTTGGTAGGGCGCACCTCACGTACATGTGCATCAGTCACCTGCATTCAAAGCAGGTTCAGCTGAAATGCAGTGGTTTTGACTTTAAGCAAATAAAGAGCTGACATGAAGCTGATAGATGGAAGATGAATGATGTGAAGGAAGGTGGAGGGCTTTTTTTTTTTTTTTTTACTCTCTCCTGCCACGCTTCTGTGATTTTGTTCAATTAAATGAAGATAAAACAGAAGTAATTGTTTTTGGTGCCGAGGAAGAACGATTGAAAGTCAGCGGTCAGCTTCAATCACTGATGTTAAAAAAAGACCCGACACTAAACCGAGTCAGAAATCCAGGTGGAGTCGGCGACTCAGACCTCAAATCTGAACAGCCGTATTAAGACAATTACAAAATCAGCCCACTACCACCTGAAAAATATTTCGAGGATTTATGTCGCAACAGGATTTGGAAAAATGTGTTTATCTTCAATAGACTCGACTACTGTAACGGTGTGTTCACAGGTCTCTGTAAAAAGTCAGTCAGACCGCTGCAGCTCGAAGTCCTCACTGAGACCAAGAAACTGGATCACATCGCTCCAGTTCAGAGGTCTTCACACCGACTTCCTGTCCAACAAAGAATCCACTTTAAAATCCTGCTGTTGGCTTAAAAAGCACTAGTTGGTTTAAGGGCCAAAGTACATTTCTGATCTGCTGCTGCCTTCACGAACCATCCAGACCCTCTCAGGTCGTCTGCTGGTCTCCTTTCTGTCCCCAGAGTCAGAACTAAACACGGAGAAGCAGCGCTCGGTTTTTATGCTCCACATATCTGGAACAAACTCCCAGAAAGCTGCAGGTCTGCTGAGACTCTCAGCTCCTTTAAAATCCAGACTGAAGACTTTTCTGTTCGCTGCCTTTTACTGAACCAGATTTGAGGATGTCTCAAATGGAGCTGTAACTTTGGTCCTTATTTTTTAGCTTGCTTAATATTTTAATAACTGTTTTTAATGTTTTAATCACTGTTTTTAACGTTTTAATCACTGTTCTTCACACTTTTTAGACATCCTTTTCTTTTGCCTCGTATTTTGATGCTTTTAACGGTTTTATGTGAAGCCCTTTGAATTGCCTTGTTGTTCAAAATGTGCTGTACAAATAAACTTGCCTTGCCTTCTACCAACGAGAGCGTATACCGGCCGCACCGGGGGGATGACATCATGCTCGCATGCTGACTGCGACAGCGCCGTGTCCACCAGCCTAATTTAGCGTGTTAGCATGTTAACACTAGCACGAAACACAAGCAGAAGCTAGTTGAAGTTCATAAGCAGAACCACACCCTCGGACACTTCCTGTCCTACTGCATGCCTATAAAAGATGCCTTCCTGCCCTGCGTGCCTGTTTGTTCTCGTTTAGCGTACCCCACGGACTACTATCATGACAGTGTTTTTAAAAAAATACACTGTCTGCTGGAAAACAATCACTGAACATTGATAAAACAAAGCTGATGGTAAAGCTAGAGTGACTTAGGTGCTGTGAAAAAAACACTGACATTAAGTAGTCATTACAAGTGCGTTATAATATGAGGGAAAACCCTAGAAAATATCTGTCCCGAGAGTCATGCTGCTAAAAGCGAAAACAATCAGAAATGCACAGTTTGACTTTGTCAAATGAGATTAAATCGGAAAATTCAGCTGATGTCATATGAGCCTTTTGTTCATAATTTAATTTATTAATGTCGTTGTTTTACATACACCTTGACAGATGGAACAGGAAAATGTAAGATGACCCAATAGGAGGTCTTTAAGTTTGCGCAATGACCGCCGGTACAGAACTGTGGTTTAACTGTGTTTCAGCAGAACGACCCTATCGATAACAAATCCATCTGAACTCCTAATAACAAGATGGAGCGTGTAAATGAAAGTGAAGAGGCAGAAAGATAGGAAGTGTTGAAGAAAAAAAAAACAACAACAACAACAAAAAAAAACCCGCTCGGCTAAAGCCATGCACTATGTTCTCATGGCAACTGAAACCCGTCTCCTTGGAAACTAATCTCGGGGCATTTGAACAATGCAGCTCTGGCCTTTAATCTCTCCAGACACTGGGAACCATTATACTAGCCTCTGGCAAGCCCGAAACCACTGACTCAATAGAGAGAGGACAGAGAGGTAGAGAGAGATAGACAGAGGCAGCGAGGGGAAGAGGAGGAGGGGGTGGTGGTGGTGGTGGTGGTGGTGGGGGGGGGGGGTTCAGCTGCACCAGTCTGAACGTGCCAAGTCTATTGGCCATCTAAATCTGCCTCCCCTGAGGCCACAGCAAACATTAGCCCCCTCCTCCTAAATTATTATGGCCTCGAAAATAGATGGCCTCTTTCCCTCACATATTTAAAAGGGAAAAGGAAGCAGCGAGGAGGAGGAGGAGGAGGAGGAAAAGGAGGAGGAGGGTGGGGATAAAGCAAAGGCTCAGGATAATGCCATGTCAATTGCTTTGCGTGAGGAATCGCGAGCATAATGTCACACCGCTGTTATGGCTCTCAGTGAATATTCAACAGATCAGCGCGCAACGGCAGGTCATAAATAAAGCGACGCACAATACCCACCAGTCTATTATGGAGCTGAAAAAAAAAAAAAATTTAAAAAAAAAAGACACAACAACACGATTCTTTGATGCAAATCCCTCAGTTGCTCTGTTGACAGTGAATGACACAAAAACTTTGTGGACACACAAAACCGTGGGTTCGTCGAAGCGACAGCTTTTTAACATAAAGGACTTTAGTTTCCGTCTTCAGCTGCTTCACGTTCTGTTCATGTAAAAAAAAAAAAAAAAAAAAAAAAAAGACAATCTGATTATCTGTAAAAAAAAATTTAAAAAAAACTGCCGAGGGGCATTTCCAGAGAATTTTTTCTTTTTTTTTTTTTTGCTGAAGAGATGATTAGAAGAAGCAGGGCTATTGAGGCACCCTCCATGTCTTTTAAGTTTTTATCAATCTTGTTATGATGAAAAGCATCTTGCAGGGTTTGTTTTTTTCCAGCAAACTGCTGCAGTTGTCATTCGGAGTCAACCTTTAAGTGAATAAAATAAATCCAGTTTAAGGGGACCCGAAAACGGCCTGTAATGGGATTAAACTGTTTACCAAAAGGGGAGCTACAAAGAAATATTTCTGAAACCAACAAAAAACAAAAAACTGATCACAGCTTGTTTTTCTAAGTCTTTTTTTTTTTCTTCTAAAAGTGCGTAAACGCATGGAGCCATAAAAGTACTTAAGACTGGCGTAATATATAATTAAGGTCATTACATTTTGCATATCCATATCCGACCCAAGCAGTAAATCTCTGCAGGGCCTCAGATGCAGACTAGATGAGATGGTAATGTGGCTGAGGAAGCCAGGCTACGTATAATAAAGGTTTGTGATGACTAAGGGGAATTAAAATTTTTTTAAAAAAAACTTTACGAAAGCGCCGCGGCCTCCCGGTCAAATGTTACCGTTGTCCGAGCTCGCGCTTGGTGATGGTCCACTTAAGGCCACAGAAAAAGGCCACCGCGTAAGATACTCGTCCTTGTAAATTCATCTTCTCATGGAGATCACACATGTGGCTCAAGGTCACGGCACGAGCTGAGAGAAGCTCCCACGGTAAATAATAAAAAAAAAAAAAGGTCTATAGGGCGAACTTCCACTATGTTTGAAGAAATGTGCGTAACCGTTAATCCTGAACGCTATTATTGTATGTCGTAATAGCGCGGTAACACGCAAGGTCACCGGAGCAGGTTCTCCAGGACATGAAGGCACAAAAAACAAACCCACAAAAGGTGTTTTCCGATTATTCTGGCTCAACAGGGCCTCTGCTCTGTTTTTATTTATTTATATATATATATTTATATTCAAGCAGGTATGAAGAGTACAGCATGTGTGCCAAAGTGAAACCACACCCGGCTGGTTTCAGCTGGTTACTGGGCCACTGAGTCCCCCCTCCTCCCCCCCGTCCCGTTAATGCAAGACAGGTGTCAATCAAGCGCAGCCTGCGTGGACACGGTCCTAAATCCTATAAGTGTAAACGGTCTTCGCTACAGATGTTTGGTTTAGAAAAATTGCTGCTGAAGTTTTTTTAGGGAGGTACGTGGCCCGCTTTGACGGCTGGATCGCTAAATGGTGAACTTCTTCCTCCTATAATAATTTGTAAACGACACAAAACGACATTTCACTGAAGTTAATAATGGAAAACAAAAGCACACCTGCTACTTACAGTACGGCAGGGTGTGGTTTGGCAGCTACCGCCCAACTTCTCATTTCAACAAACAACAAACATAATCCCTCTGTTTACGCCCTGCGTCTTATGTCCTTATGTCACAGCTGATTTGTTGTTTTTAAAAACTGCTGCTAAGCCAAACAAAGAAACCCAGAGAGTTTCAAACATATTGACGACTACGCGATTCCTTTTTTTTATAGGGTCGGTTTGTTTTTGTTTTTTCCCGTTTATACAGCCGTTAAAAAAACTGATGTTAAATCATGATTAAGTGTAACAAAACATTCAGAAAATTTGAGATTCAAGGAATAATTTCTAGGATTGTTTTATCTGGGTTTGTCGTTTGTAGGCGTCTCGTTTCTTTTCTATACTTTTTAAATGTTCCTGTTTTTTTTTATGTGCACATAATTCTCTCGCTGGGAAGCGATTTGAGCTGCATTTCCTGTGTGAAACCTGCCACGCAAATAATGTTGATTATTATTATTATCGTCCCGCTTTGTTGTTGTTGGTTTTTTTTGGACGGTATGACGCGTGGACAACTTAAGTATTTGAATAATTACAAATAAGGGTCATTTTCTTTTATTTATTTTTTTTGAACTGAGCTGGCTCGATGCCGTTTCCATACAGCAGATTTAACGTCACGCGTTCAGGACCAACTGTGGGATTTTTGTGGGTGACAACTTCTCGTGCTGGAAAAACTTCTGGCAGGAAGAAGAACTATTTAATCACACGAGTGGAGAGGAAAAAAAATTTAATAAAAAAAAGAAGCTTTTTGGGGACCCGGGAGAGAAACCTTTGAAACGCACAGGAGACGAGATAAATAAAAATCAAGGAGAGGAAAAAAAAAAAGTCATGTGTCTCCTTGCAGCTGGCAAAAAGTTTTTTTTTTTACTCCAGTCAGCTGTTTTTAAACAACAACAACAACAACAAACTTGTGTCTTGTATAAAACACAAAATGAGGAAAACATGTTTAAATTGCACCACTCCCATGCTGCTGGCTTCACATTCAACAACAATGATGATCTGTTTCATAGTTTGACACAAACAAACAAACTATGACTTCCAGTACAAGATGAATATAATCGATCAATAAAGGTTTAAAGTCATTTCTCCCCCCCCCCCCCCTCAATAAAAGCTCAGACCGGCATCAACTCACCGATGCCGTTAGTTCACAGCTGGAGGTTTTTATTCCCAATTCTTTCTTCTTTTTTTTTCCGCTGAAGTTTTTAAAAACAACAACAACAAAAACAAAAACAAAACGTGTCGCCTTGTTTGGCTAATTTAGCTTAAAGCTTGGCTTTTGTTGTACTAGCTGGGGGTTAACCTTTTTTTTTTTTTTTTTGTCCCCCCCCCCCCTCCACCACCACCACCACCACCACCTCCACCCCCCACACACACACACACATTCATAAATACGGTGCTAGCACCCCGACAAGGTTACAAGGGACCAGACTCAGTTAACTGCAAACTAACGAGCACCTTTTAATCCGCGTCTTAACTCAACTAATGAGCTAACGGTTAGCATCATAAGGTTGAGCTAAGCTAACTAGCTTCGTTAGCTGCTACCGCGCTAGCACCCTCCCCCCCCTCCCCTCCTCTCTCTCTCTCTCTCTCTCGTTTAGCACTTTCATCTCTCTCTCTCTCCCTCCCCCTTTCTCTCTCTCTCCCTCTCTCTCTCTCTCTCTCTCTCTCTCACCCACCCTCGGTTCCCCGAAATTAGGTTATAATCTTGTCATTTTCTAAACAAAAAACAAAACAAAAAAAACAGGACAACCGCCCGAATAAACACACAAACCCCGCAGCTGTTCGCGTCACGGAAGAAGAATAAAAAAATAATAATAAAAAAAAAAAAGGGAAGCCGGCGAAATCTCACCTCAATTAGCGATTAAATAGCCTTGTTGCTGCCGTCAATCCCGGAATAGGTTTCTATTCCTCCGGTTTTTAATCCATCAGAAACCATCCGACACCGTCGCGGCGCCGTCTGCTAAAAACATCGTAATCCGGAACATCAACGCCGCCGACTTCGACGGCACGTCTTCTTTTTTCTTTTTTCTTTTTTCTTTTTTTTTGTTGTTGTTGTTGTCTATTATTTGTGTATTTTTTTTTTCTGAGTTTATTTCTGGTTTTTTTTTTTTTTTTTTTTTTTTCTTCTTCTCTCTCTCTCTCTCCCCTTTAACAGAGCAGGGTGTCCCTTTCCCCCTTTCTTTGTTCTGTAATCCAGTAAAATTGAAACTCATTCGCCTCCTGCTAATCCCAGCCCAACTCAACAACAGCATCTATTGGCTGTAATTTACATACAGGATTAACGGAGGAACCTCTGAAAAAAAAAAAAAAAAAAAAGAAAGAAAAAGAAAGAAAAAAGCCCTCTTGGGAACAAACAAAAAAAATACATTGAAAAGAAAATATTCCTGGTGTGCGTTTTTTTTTTTATTATTATTATTTTATTTTATGAGGGCTATGATTTATTTAAATCACTGTCTTGCCACTTTGGCTGCAACTTGAAGGTGGTTTGATGTGATAGTTGAACCGTATCCAAATTATTTTTAGGATTACGATCTGACCGATGTGGATATATAGACGGCGACGTGGATCTTGTGGCCGTGGAAAGTTATGCCATAGCTGCAGCGATTGCCTAAAAATAGCTCACGTCTGTTTGATGTAGGGTAAAGTTCATATCCTAGAGGAAAGAAAATAAATAGTTATCTACAAGTTAATGTACACAGAAGCCAATTGTGATTACTTTAACCATAAATCATAATCCACTGTAATCTGGTTAGTTTCGGTTACTTTTACTCCATGAAATGTGAAACTCTTGTTCCACCAGGAGCACAACAAAAAAATAGATCTGTGCCTCGCTTTATATTTTTTTGCTTGCTTTTGCAAATAAATAATTACTTACTTATTTATATGTCACCAGTATAACCGATCCCCTCCCCCCCGCCCCGCCCCTCTAAAATAAAAAAATAAAAACTGGGACATGTAGATAAGACCTGACATTTCCCAAGGCCAAACAAATAAAAGTAATATATCTGTAAAAAGAAAAAGAAAAAAAAAGAAGAAGCAATGTCTGTTTTTTTTTATATAACATAAAGGAATCACTGCACCTTCTTCTGGTCAAGAAGAAGTCATTTTAATGAGGAAAAAATGTGCCTCAAATGGATATAAAATCCATAAAAAGTTTATTTTAGCTCAGCTTGTGTGTGTGTGTGTGTAAGTGGCTGAGAAATGAGTAAATGATTATGGTTGCTGGTTTAATTCCCCCAAACCACCAACCTTTTTAGCGGCGTGACATGTGACACCACTTTGAATGAGCTCTGTAGAAAATATACAGAAAAAAGACCCAAACACACAGAAGTGACGCAGAGTATGAAAAGAGTGTGAAATAAAACACCACCAGCCCCCTTGCCCACATTGTTAATATTTAATGACTCAATCTCCAAAACCATTGCAGCAATAATCCAAAGGGTACGAACCCCTCCAGCTGAAAAGGCCATGTACAATATCCAATGGAAAATTTCGCTTTTTTTTTTTTTTTTTTTTAATCTGACCTGCCCTGCATGAGAAACAACTCCCATTCCTCTTCCTGTTAAAGCAACAGCGGACCCGACTCCAAACAGGCAATCCTCTCGTTCAGTTGACAAATGGATAAAAACAATATTTGGAAGACTTAATAAAGAGTATAAATTCTATACAGAAATGAAATCCAGACGTTGACAGTCCTTGGAGAGGATGAAGAGGGGGGGGGTTTGGGTTTCAGCTCCTGTGGCAGCCCTTTCGTAAGACTTCAGGGTCAGTAGAAAGCAACCGGGGACATTTAAGGACAGTAAAATTAGCTGATATGGAATACCACATAATTAATAATACTTATGGATGGATGGATTCTGTATCGACACACAGTCCGGAGTAAATAAAAGAGGCGACGTCAGAAGAGAAGAGGCGTATCGGTAGAGAGGAGGCGGGAGGTCAGACGAGAGATTTTAAAGAATGAAAAAGTCCAGAATAATTCACTGAATTCATTCTATAAACATCCTGGAACATCACTCAGAATTCAGCTTAAATTAAATTAATAATCAGTCTTCAGGGAGTCCAATGATGTGCAACGTCTTAAAAAAAAAGAAAAGAAAAAGGGACTAGTTTTTTTTGTGTGTTTTTTTTTTAGGAGACGGGCCCAGTTAGCCACCTTAGCAAACACCTGGAGGAGAGGATTGGTAGTCAATAACAGATCATTCTTTCACGTCCTGGCTTCTGATTCGTGTCGTATTATTGGTGTTAAAAAATATCTTCAGAGTTTCAATCGACCGTTTAAAACTAGAATAGGCTGGCTTAGCAATTAGCCTGCTATTAAAATAACAGATGCTATATCAGCATGATGATGCAATCAAATGGCAGTCGACCGGTCCTCCACTCTCACATCTGAGCCTGGTTCTGTCGGAGGTTTTACTTCCTGTTAAAAGGGAGTTCCCTCTTCCCTCTTTCCTCTGTTGGAGGGTTTTGTTTTTTTTGTTTTTTTATCTCTTAAAGGAGAGGGTTTTTTTCCCCCGCCCTCCCAGCTTTCGTGGGAATTGTTGGGTTCCTCTTTATAATGCTGTAAAGTTCTGCTGTAATGTGTTATGTGCCCTGAAATAACTTGTGTTGTGATTTTGCCGTTATGTAAATAACATTTTTAATTGAATGTATAAACGCTGACTTCATTAAGACTTTTTTTTTTTTTTTTTTTTTTTCCACATACGTTTTTAACTGACTTTTAGTAAAGACTGAAATTTTGTTTACGGGTCAAACAACGAGGTCAAAATTTATCTTAAAATCTTTGCAAAATGCTATTTAACCTGCTCAAAAACCATGGAGCGATACGAGAAGATCTCTTTACAGCCATTTTTCAACTCAAGTATTTCCCCGATCGTTTTTGAGGATGAACACCGAACAGCGTTCAAAGCACAGAGTTTGCTACCAATCCTCATCAGATGTTGAATAAGGTGACAAGCGAGTCAAAGAAAAAATTAAAAAAATAAAATTAAAATAAAAGGTCATCCTTCCTTCCCATGTTGCCGAGACAGCGCCACCTACAGTGCGGAGGATTATTACAAAGCAGAGTAAAAGTAATAAATTAAACAAACATAGCGACCGAGACACGGTTTTCTTCAGTCCTTCACGTTGTCGTCCGTCAGCCCGTTTTTTTGTGTTGGTTTTTTTTTGTGTTTTGTTTTTTTTTGCTTTCCCGGGTCAAAATTCAGAATAGTCAAAGAGTTTCCCGGCAACTCGAGGATTGAAACTTTCTAACTACCGTAAAGCATCAAAAGTCGCCGTACCGTACGTTTTCTCAGCAGTCGTTGTACCGATAATATCTCTCCACGTCTGTGTCTCACCTTTATAAGTACTTTAAGCGGTATCTTCGTGATTGGCTAATAAGTGCTTTTCTGCAACAACACATAAATTCACTTGAGATAGAGATTCGCTGTTTTGGTATTAACTGTAAACTGAAAAATGTTCTTCAGGCGTCCATCGAGGAGACACGTCGGACCAGCTTTGTCTTTTTTTCTTCTTCTTGTTTTTTTTGTTTTTTTTTTTTAAAGATGTACTTTTCTGCACGTCCCAGTTCAGTTCGGGTCACGTCAGCGTCCCAGTGGTCATCTCCTCCGCTCGTATCAGTGTTGTTCCTGAAAAAAACAAATAAAACAAATAAAATGTCTGAAATGAAATGCATTAATGATATTACTGTATATATAATGGCTAAACAAAACAAAAACAACAAAAAACAGTAAAAGAATACCAACATCTCGAGTGCTCCCCGACTCCTGGTGATGAATCCCGTTGGCTGAATTTGCACCGTGCGCCTGAAAAATCAAAATAAAGTCACGAGTCATCGGCGGTACTTCCAATCTCAGCTGGATGTAGCTGTTGTTGTTGTTTTTTCATTTGTTGACACGTTAAAAGATTTGTTAAGTTCCTTTATTCATTTTCATGCAGAGAGTTAGATGAGTACACTGACACGAATCTCATGCCTGGATGGTAAATACTAAATTAAAGCCAGGAGCTTGTTAGCTTAGCTTAGCACGAGGGCAGAAAAGAAGGGGAAACAGGCTTTGAGCTAAACTAAGCTAAGCTTAGGTAAGCTTAGCTGAACCAAGCAGCTGCTTTTTGGAAATCAAGTCAAAATATCCAGAATTGAATTCATAATTTCAGTATTAGTGCCAGGCATACAACGTTTTGAGTATTCTCAACATTTCTACTTCATTCTCACAATGCAAAAATTAAATAAAAAATCTTCCTTCACTTTAGTTTTTTTTTTTAGTCTGATTTAAAACCTTTCAAACTGACATTAAAAACTCTTCATTTTAGTTTTTCCACATCTTCAAGCATCCTATCATCTCTGCTGATTCGCATACAATGAGATTTTCTTTAATTATAAACCTTCTATCATTCTGGCTAGTTTTCACAGACACTCACACCTGGAAGCTTCCTTGTAAAATCACAGCAGAGTAACTTTTCTGCTTTTCCAAGTTAAACCTGTGAAATGATTTCTTTACCGGGCTTTTCTCCGGATGTCTGCGCATGGCCTGGACCAGCTGGTCCACCTGCTGGTTGTGTTCCAGGGCGTTCCTCAGGGCGTCCTCGGTGCTGAGCAGCCGCTGACGCAGGCGGGTCACCTCGGAGTCCAGAGCCGAGGGGTCCAACATGGAGTACCGCCGGTGGTCGGGCGAGGACCGCTCCCGACCCTGAAACACACACACACACACACACACACACACACACACACACACACACACACACACACACACACACACACACACACAAATATACGCATGTTAATACTATATACCTTCAAATAGGTCCTTTCTGCAGCCATAAAAAAGACAACTGTATAAGGTATTAAACTGATGCATTATTGGGTGGCTAAATTATTATCCAGAAAACAGTGACAGAAATTCTGTTTATTGACAGTTTTATGGACACATTTTTTTAAAGAAAATGTAGATATTAAACAATGTCGTAGGTCTGGGTTTTAAAGTCAAACTCTCATCAATTTTGAATTTTACACATGGTAATAAATGCATCCCTCTGGCTTGTCAGCGTTATCTTTGCTGATGCTTGGAGAATACACAAATTTAATCAAAAATGTTAACAATAATAGGTTCGGCAAGGTAGGTCAAAGCAAAAATAAAACGCTATTACATTGCATTATGGGAAAAGCAGGCTCCAGATCTGCTGCCTCTTGACCCTTAAAGACTGAAAGTAACAATATTTTTGTCAGTTTCTTCCTTTAATTAAGTGGAAGCATGGAATCACGTTATTTAACATTATGACCATGCCCATTTTAAAAAGATGCTGTGCCCAGCAATTTATTTGTATTTGTTTTATATTAAAGAGTACAGTCCCTCTAGTTCTCACCAGCAGCAGCAGTTTTTCCCGCAGGCTCTTGATGTCGTCCTGAAGTTTCTGCTCCTTCACCTTCCACTCGGCCTTGTGCACCTCTCGGTTCAGGTCCTTCTCCATGTCCCGCGAGTGGCGATGGGACTCCAGGAGTAACACCCTCAGTTCATTCAGACTCCTGCAATAATTGTTTTTTTTTTTTAAAAAAAGCAAAAAAACTGAGCGTGTTCTTATTTTTCCAGTATTCCTATTTCTGATGGGACAGAACAATTTAGGATAATCAACCTGATATGTGAACACGTTATCCCGACAGGCCGGCGGGGATTGTATTGTTGACTGTCACATAAGTCGGCAGATGGACTCTCCATCCATATATTATAAGTTTGTGCTATCGGTGACCCACTAGAACAGTTATCTCTAATCTGGGGTCAACCGCTGCCCAAAGGTGGGTCATCTACTCCGACATCTGCCCACTTATTAAAAAGTGCTGAATATGTATTTGCGGTAGAGATGCATTTTACTGATAAGAGCATGATTTTAATTTAATAAAAAGCTGCTCTGGTTTAGCCTGTGGTGAACCAGACCCCACTTGAACCAATCAGCATGCGCCGAAACCGGCCTGACACTCGGCCACCGCTGCAACTACCTACAGCCGTTTTTTTTCCCCCTGAGCAACAGCATATCTTTTTTAAAATTGTTTTAATGAACGTAAGCAGCTCGACGAGCTGCTGAGCGTCTTATTCTGCGCTGAACGCTGAGAACCGAGAGTTGCAGTCGTCACTGTCACCGGCCGTCCAATCACAGTGAAGGAGGGGGGGCGGGACAAACGCGGCTAACCACCATACGAGCGAAGTAGTCTGTTATCACTGAGCCACAGTTAATGCAGCCAGACTAGTGCTGGTTTTTCCGTCACCACTAAATTGTTGGAGCATTTTTTTCGGCTTGATCAAATTCCTATGTGGAATTGTTTGGCATGTAAAGTATATAAAGCTAAATATCAGTATTGTGTTCACAGCTTGTTTCTAATGTCTCCAAGTAGCCAAAACTCTGTTAATGAAGGCTTAAGGAACACGAAAAGGTTATTTAATCTGTCCTTATTTAAGCCGTGTCATCCACACGTCACTGATCATGTTTCCCTCCTTCAGTTTCCTGTTACACCTCTGACATGCTGCACCTCTTGCCAAACTCTGTTTACCACAATCTTGCACGCTCATACCACTGACTCATAACTACACAGACTTTCTTTGTGTCATTTTCTAAAAGATCTGCAGTGTTGTGTCAGACTGTTTTATCACTTGCTTCCTAAAAATAATAATTTATTCTGCCATATGAGTCGGGACTAACCGCTTTAAATTGATTTATTTGATCGACTTCTTCAAAGTTTTTAAGGCGAGCTTCTTTTTTCCAAAGTACTTTACCGACTGGAACAGCAGCATTAACATTAAGAAAGCTTAATGATATCCAGTAACCCTAACTCCTTTAGTGCTGTGTTGCATTTACTAACATCATAAGCATCAATAATGTAAGAACTACAAAATATAAGATAGCCAGTAATGCTAGACTAATTGCAACAGCGCTGCATAAACATGTACTGTGTGTGTGTGTGTGTGTGTGTGTGTGTGTGTGTGTGTGTGTGTGTGTGTGTGTGTGTGTGTGTGTGTGTGTGTGTGTGTGTGTGTGTGTGTGTGTGTGTGTGTGTGTGTGTGTGTGTCTAGACATTATGAAAACTCTCTATTTCCATTCGGGTGGTTTTAAGTAAGGACCTGAAGTTATGAGTTATTAGTTTTATTTGACAGTGTGAGTTTGGGAAGTTGGTGAAACTAAATATAATGTGTCCAGTAGGCTGGCCTTTGTCGTTTCCCCCTCCGAGACTTTCAACACCACTTTCTTCACGGCATTGTGAGATGGCGGTATGCGCTGGCAGAGCGTCAAATATTTCTCCAAAAGCTTCTGATAAGAAATCTGAGCACAAACACTCATCCGTCATTTTAAAAGCTGCACTAATCAGCGTGTTTACGTTGACGATGGGGTCAAATGGCCGTGTGAAATGGAAAAGTGGACGAACGCAGTGACGAATCCACGGAGAAGAATGCAGCTACCCTCAAATTCATTTGAAAGTCTTTTAAGGTAAAAAAAAAATGTTTTTAAATACAACAAATGCTACTTTAAAAATGAAAAAAAATTATCCACTGACATCCCATAATAACTAAGCCAAATGTCTATGACTACACAGGTGTTAATGTGTTATAAATATTAAGGTTTCTTTTAATAATGCCAAATTTTTCGATGCAATATCTAACATGTATCTTTTTAAATACTAATTTATTGACTTACCTTTTAATCTATCACATTATTGAGCTAATTAGGGCCCGAGCACCGAAGGAGCGAAAGCCCTGTCGTTATTCGTAAAATTATTATTCTCGTTCCTTATTTTTCTCTGCGAAGAACTGCATTTTTGGAGGCTTTATCATATTCAAAAACTCATGAAACTTGGTACACACATCTCTCCCGGCGAAAAATGTCATATTCTAGTGGAGTCGCGAGTGGGCGTGGCCAAATGGCTCTATAGCGCCCCCTAAACAGATGCCCCGGCGACTACATTTACGTACATGCCCAAAATCCAGTGGACATGTGTATGTCCATGGCATGGCAGCCAAAAAGTGACCCAAAAGTCATGCTATGGCATGTTGTTAAAAAAAAACGGCCGGCATTTTCAAAGACAAAAAAGGCTTTTTTTTTTTCTGAGTCATGACAAAGGGGGGGATCGAAGCCTAAACCTTCTGGCTGAGATTCATATTCATGAATATTCATTCACAGACATTCTTTGGATAGTACATGCATGTTTTCAAGGGGGTTTTCATGACTTTTTAAGATATATTAAATATCTTCCTGTAATGTTTAGTGCATGCAAAAGTTTTCCAATTTCTCCAAACGTTTCAACTTGAACTAAACTAAACTAAATGTTGAATCACCATCAACAGGCCAACGTGGAATCTGAACCATTAATAGCAACCTTGGTGAAGTAGAATCTTTTACCTGTTGAGTTAACCAGACTGTTGGTTGAGTCTCTGGAAGCTCTGAGTGAACTCCATGAAACTCTTTCTCCTGCCGCGATTTGCCCTCCAGCGCCAGAGATGGTCCACCGGTCTACAACGCCGACTCCGAGCTGGAAACGACCTCATGGAGACACGGGTTCGAGCCCCGCCGAGGTAATACAACACACACCGTTCACGGTTTACCCGCCGAGGTAACACTCACGGTTCACGGTTTACCCGCCGAGGTAACACTCACGGTTTACCCGCCGAGGTAACACTCACGGTTCACGGTTTACCCGCCGAGGTAACACACACGGTTTACCCGCCGAGGTAACACTCACGGTTCACAGTTTACCCGCCGAGGTAACACATACGGTTCACAGTTTACTGAGGGCGAGTCCCCTTAAGGGTAAGCCACATGGTTCACAGAGGGCAAGACCTCCTAAGGCAAGTCCCTCTAAGGGTAAGCCACACAGGTTCGGGTTTGTAGTCATACTAATACCTAAACCAAAGGTCAACAACAAAATAAAAGTCCAAAAGTGACTTTTTTTTTTTTTTCCATATTTCAGGTATGATATAGTATGACACAGTGGTGTTAGAGCAGTTGCCTCACAGTGAGAAGTAACTTGAGGCAAGTTGTTCAGTTCAGAAAAAGGTCATACTCCAAAAAGTCATCCAAAATTTCCAAAGTATGTTGTCCACAATATTCAAAGAAAAGTTCAACTATAGCATGTCGTCCAAAAAGTGACCCAAAATTCATTTTTGTATGTAGTATAGAGTATAGAGTATAGATTATAAAGTATAGAATGTAGAGTATATAGTATATAGTATATTGTATAGAGTATAGAGTATAGAGTATAGCCAGAGCGATGCGGCTAAGTTTGATGTTTCGCTGTGACATATGAAGTTGATGTTTAAGGTCAAACGATGCTCCAAACCTCATGAAACTTGCATCAGGCGTGTGGCATGAGTGAGGCAAGAGTTTTTAAAGATGTTAAAGCCGCCAAAAAAAAAAAAGCAATTTAAAAAAAAATTTTTTTTTTAAAGAAGAATAAGGAACGAGATTGAATTTTTTTTTTAAATTGCAAGCAGGAATATGCCGACCCTCGCGTGCTGACGTGAAGCTGCGAGGGCCCTCATATCACTATCACTTTTCTATGACTTTAGTGAAGTATCACATCACACTACACCTGAACAGCAGAAAATGTTCATCACAAAGAGACCAGCAGGTTCCTGCAGATCCAAAAAAGATAATTACTTTGTATTACACTTTTTAAATACTAATTATTATGTGGTTTTATTGTATGCAGAGGTGCTTTTCCTTTAGGGGACATTAAAGTTTGAAATTAAGGGTTATTAAATAGAAATGAAAGAAGGCTTCCTGCATCCTCATGAACATCTTTACCGGACAGTAGAATCGCATTGAGACTTTAGAAGCAAACAAACGCTAACAAATGAAAGACGAACGCTCGATAAAAAGCACAACCTGCATTCTTGTTCACTGGCTGCAAAAGAACAGAGGGCTTCGTTTGTTTGTAAAATCAATACAGCCTTCCAAGTATCAGTCCATTATTAAATAGATGTTGTTTCTTAAAATCACGTCTGCATGTACAAAGATGAAATTTTTCCCTCGCAGCTGAATGTTAAACATTTACCTCTCTTTCTTCAGCAGCTCCTGGCTGATGCTGACCAGCTGCCCAGAGGCATCATGTGACTTCTTGGTCATGGACTCCAGCTCTGCCTCCAAGCGCACTTTCTCCTTGGCCATCGCTTCGGCCTTCTTTTCGCCTGAGCGAACTTTGCCCTCCAGAGCTAACGTAAGAGAAAAATTAATGGATTTCTTTTTTCTTTTTTTATATTTTGTTTACAACATACAATATTGTTGTAATAAGTATATTTTAAAGACATTTAAACAAGTTTTTATTTACCCTTCAAATATTATAACTCCTCATATCAAGCATTAATCGCACAAATCGTGTAACAGCTGTAAAAATTCATTATTTTATCATAAATGGGAACATCCTGTAACATAAACTTCAGTCTATGGGACATTACAAGGGAATTATGCATGTAAAATTTATATTACAGGATCTAATCTAATCCATTTCAAATGACTTTCTGCTAAATTTGTGATCTCTGCCTCATTACTTATTTATAAAACCACCCAATAAATCATAATATATAATGATATATATATATTTTTCTCTGATGAGACTCTTGCCAAGTGAAAAGGAAATGAAAAGCGGCTTTTTTATTTTCATTCCCAGGTTTTCACATCGTTTCCCGTCGACTCCGCTTGGAAAAAAAACCTTCTTGTTAAGAGTTAATGCAAACTTCTCTTCGCTTCGAGTTCCATGTTGTTCTTTTTAAATAATTCACGACGCATTCTTCAAAGTGTGTCAATTGGATTATCTGAATTTACACGAAGCAGGTTTTTTTTGGGGGGCTCCTTTTGATGTGAGTGGAACTTTTAGAAAAAGAAAAAGAAAAAAAAATAGCTAGGTTTTCTCGCCGATGATCAAAGAACGTATCGGCGAAGATGAAGAAACCCCCCCCTCCTCCTCCCCGCCCCCACCACACACCCCTCACACCCCCGCGGTGAACTCAGCGTGACTCGCGTAAAATTAAGTTTGAGTCTGCAAGTCGCCGCACATACGAGCGCTACACGGACGCACGGAGAGAGCAGCGCTGATTGAATGCTGCTAATGAAGGTCGTCATCTAAATATGCCGCAGACTGACTTTTAGATATTGAGGATTATGGCGGGAAATACTTCAGCCAAACATCCAGCCCGGTCTTGTTTTTTTTTTTTTTATTACTGTGAAGAAAATGTTTTGATTTAAAAAAAATGAATTCACCAAAAACACTCAACAGAAATTCAATATTCAGGGATATCCTGTCACCGTGGGAACAAAAGACATCATAGCCTGGGAAAAAGGTCGACGTGCAAAAAAAGACATTTACCTCCCATCTGTGATTTGAGGGCTTCCACCTGGGAGGTGAGAGCAAAGACCTCTTTTTCCCTTTTCAACAACTTCTCCATCGTTTCTGAGGAAAAACAAAAGAAAACAACCAACAGGCTTAATTACACTGTTAAAAAAAAGCACAATGAGCACTGATGCAGGTGTTTGATGTGACGCAGTTTGTAAGGTGCTAATCTCACATCTGAGTTATTTTGTATTTAGCTGCTGTTCTTGTTTTTTTTTTTCATAAAGACACAACACATATTTGGTTTAATAATCTAATGTAACTCTCAGCGAGAAAAACACATTCCCCAAATTGTAGAAACGTTCATTGCAGATGAAAGAAAAAGGACACGGCAGGGATTTTTTTTTTCTTTCTGGTTCTCACAAGCATAAAAGTAAATTAAGAGGAGACACTAATAAACTAAGTAGCACTAAAGTGTAAAAGGGGTGTTAATAAACGAATAGTATCAGTTTTCATCACTGAGAATTGATAACAAGGAGCAGAACACATAATCACGCCAAGAAAAAAGGAGCTGATTTAGGTTTGTAGAAATGCATTTGGTATTAAAACAAATGGACGCTGATACCTTCAATATTCTGTTTTAGCTTCATCTTCTCGTCTGAAATGTCATTATCTTCTATCACCTGAAAGAGGACAAAGAGAGCCTCAATTAAAGCAACAGCAGCGTTTCATCAAATCACTGCAGGTATTAGGATTTCTGTTTGTCGCTTCTCCCGAGACGCTCACGTTTGCGTCGTGGGACGTGTAGCGGTCCGCCTGGATGGCCTGCAGCTGGTTCGCCGTCACCCTCAGCTTCTCCTCCAGCTTCTGGATCTCCTCCCGGCTCTCGGCCTGCGCCTTCTGCAGAGCCTGGTAGTCGCTCATCTTCTTCTCCGACAGCTCCAGCCGCTCCCTCAGCTCCTCCGCGCTCTTGTCCCGCTCCGCCCGAAGCTTCTCCGCCTCCGCCAGCCTCTGCTCCGCCTTCTGCAGCTTGTCGGCGATGGCCTCCTCCAGGGCGCGCCTGCCGCTCTGGGCCTCCGCCTCGGCCCTCCACGTCTGCGCGCCCTCGGCCAGCCGTTCCTTGGCCTCCTGGAGACGAGCGCCGAGGTCCTCGCGCTCCTTGGTGAGGATGGCGGCTTCGATCTTGTGCTTGGCCTTGAGGTTCTCCGCCTCCAGCTGGTGCTCCGTCTTCAGGGTCTCCAGGGCGGCTCTCAGCTCCTGGGCGTCCTGCTCTTGGCCGTCCGGAGTGGTGCGATCGCCGCTCAAAGACGCCTTCAGGTCCTCCAGGGATCGCTGGTGGTCGCTCACTAAAGTGTCAAATTTGGCCTGCAGAGGAAAGAATTATCAGGCTGCTTGTTTTTGGGGGGATTCAAAATTAATTGAGAAGGAATTTATTTTGATTTTCAGCCTGCTGTGAGCAAAATGTGGAATATCTGCCTCCCTCAACGCATGAAAACTGTCCTACTTTAAAAGAACACTACAAACGTAATGCTCTGTGACTTTTCTACTTTCTAATGCCTGACTTTTCTTCATTGAGCCCCACTGGGAATTGTCCCTTTTCTCTGCTCTCGCTGCAGCTCTTTGAACGCAGCCGAATACCTTCCAGGTGTCCATCATCTCCATGTTCTCCTTGGTGGCCTGCTGGACTTTCTGCTTCGTGTCACTGATGTCCTGGTTCTGTTTTTCCACCAGCGCCTTCAGCGAGTCGACCTCCCGCCGGCTCGCAGCCAACGCCGCCTCGTACTTCTCTTTGAGCTCGCTGCTCTCCTTGTAGTGCTCGCGGCCCGCCGACAGAAGCTGCTCGTGCAGGAGGACGGTCTCCGGCTGGGCGTCGGACCCCGGGCCCTGCGCGGCGCCGTCCCGCTGCGAGCTCGCGTCGCCCCCTCTGGCCTGAGCCTGGAGCTCCGCGATCTCGGCTCTCCTGAGGGCGAGCTCCTTCTCCAGCTGCACGATACGACTCTGCTCCTCGACGGTGGTTTGCTGATGGGAGAGAAAAAGCGGCATCCGTCACTCGCCTCTGGAAGTTTTTTTTTTTTTTCTTTCTGAGCTTTGCCACAGCAGGAAGATGTCAGCCTTTCAAAGGAATGACCTTATTACTTCAAAAAGGTGGAGGGACCCAACAAAAGAATGTCATTCCAAAGAACTGGTGACCAAAAGTCAGGCCGCCGGGGGGAAAAAGGAAATCAAAGAGAAACCACCCCGAAGGGTCCTTGCAAAGACTGGAGACGGCCAAGTGCATTCCGGTGAAGATACAGTACAGGTAGATTACAAAAAGTGAGTGGACGGAAACAGATGGATTCAGTTTGGTTCCCTGATTTACTTCCTACACATAAAGATCATACAATCAGTTATGTCCGTAATAATTACAAAACATATTATTTGCTCAATTTAGGACCTGCAAAGCTTCACAGCATCTTCAAACTAATTGTTTTGGTTCTCTGCGCTGCACTTTTATTGTTTGATTTACTCTTAATGTCTGACAACCCAGCACCAGATGGCAAACAGACTGAATGAGCAACTAGCTGGTGAACAATTAGCAACGAAGACTCGACTGAGGAGTTGGTGAAGGATGTATAAACACGCTGCTACATGCCGATGAGTGATCTTAATATCTTAATGTAATCTATGACAGCATAGCTGCTGGTTTTTGTTGCGCCTAAGGAGGAAAAAAACAAAGTTCAGTCAGAGCCAGGCTCGCTTTACAAGCTTAATTTCAATCTTTATGCTAAGCTAAGCTAATCACTTCCCAGCTCTAGTGCCATACTTGATGCTCTTCTCATGTCATTCTCAGAAATAATGATTTTGAGCATTTTTCTTTCCAAAATGGAGAACTACTCCTTTAATTCTTTCAACTTTTTAAAACCTTATCACAAAGTTTTAAGTTCTGGTTTCTTATTTTAGTGTAAGACTGAGTAACTTTGTAGACCTACACTTGGCCGTAACACAGCGGCTTACGGCTAAACTAGGTTTGTGTCAGTAAAAACATGAAGGTAGAATATAAACCAGATAAAAACGGGACTGTTTCTGGTGGGATATCGGGAAAGAACTGGCTGTCCTACAGAATAATTGAAGCTTACAGCTTTATAATGAAGATTTAAACTCTTTCAACTGAGGTAATGTTAACTGAGGTAATATCCAAAAGAACTGAAGATTGCCTTAAATATATATCAAATTGTGAATATTAAAGTAAGAACAATGGGGCATGGAGAAAACAAACTTGAATCTTTGAAGATAGTTCGTGCTACTTATTGACCACTTAGGGCCAGCGGAACGAGTGTAAAGATCTTCAGTTTTATCACCTCAAGATATTATGGCTTAAAGATTAGCAAACAGTGCAGTTAATGAATGTAAACTCAATTTTCACCAACTTTCTTTAACACTTTTTGGTCTTCACCCAACTCCTGAAGGAAATATTTGGCTCTTTAAGCTGCTAAGTTTGCCCGTCTGCTGTTTGGTGCTGGGCGGCTGGAGTGCAGCAAATTAATCAGAGCGCTGCATTTTTGGGAAAGAAAAAAGAAAAAGGAACATTAGGAGAGTTTTTTTCAGGCCAGAAACCCAAAACGATGAGCTAAAAGGCACTAAAACGCTGAGCAGAGGTGAACTACACAGTCAGCTGATAAATCGATGTTGGTTTATCACTATGAGCAAGCAGTTATATAGTCATTTAATCTATTAATAATATACAAATATTAGATTTAAGCCTTCTGGTTTACTTATTTCAATCTTGATACGTATCTCCTTCTCTAACAGGTCATAAGTTGTTCATTATTTTAAAACGAGTACCATCGAAGTATTGGATCGCATTTAACAAAAGGATCAAACAAAACCATTAGACTCATTATTTGACCTACGCTGCCCGTCGTAATAAAGTTGAAAGGCCTGCACTTTAATATCAAAGTATAATTTTCCACCCAACACTCAGTAAACTAAGGAGCCAAACAATCGACGTGTCACCGTCCAAATATTTGCGCAGCTCACTACGTGTGCAAAGAAGTGGAAGATGAGAGAGCACAGCCATTCTCTGATCATCTAGAAGCAGCCAAGCAGATATAACGAAGCCGGCAAACAGACCTCAGCACGGTGACAACCGAACACACACACACACACACACACACACACACACACACACACACACACACACACACACACACACACACACACACACACACACACACACACACACACACACACACACACACACTTGTATCCAATCAAAATAAAAAGGGAGATTAAGAGGGCGGACCTGCTGCACAGATGTTAATTTCAACCATCTGGGGGAAAAACAATTTACGAGACCTGACAGTTACGAGATGATTCATATCGTTCGGATGACGGCACGACACACAGAAGTAGAAGAGTAAAAAAAACAAAACAAGAGAGTCTATGCAAGGTTAATGTCCTTAACAGCATCCGAAGTCGATTTTTGAAGTCAAGAATTGAGATAGATCAGCAGCGGATCAAAGCCAAAAACAAGATACAATCTTTTTATGTTTGTTTTTTTTGTTGTTGTTTTTTTTCACCTTGGTTCTCTTACCCAACCTCAAGGATACTGCGTCATGAGTGCATCTTCCCTGTTGGCAGAAGCAGACATATGGATTCCAGACCTTTTTCAAAAGTGCCTTGTTATCTTTGATGCCTGAAAAACTGAAAGCACAAGCTTGGACGGGTTTGATTTGCGATATCAACGGTCTATTATTGAAGAGGCGTTTCTCTCTGAAGTGCAGCGGCGCGTGTCAAACGTGGTGTTAAGGACGTCCTTCGCTGCGCTCGCTGAAGAAAAGCAAATAAATAAACTGGCATGTCGGCTGTGATTTGTCGTGAAACATTTATCTAAGAATCAGCGACGAATCCCATTAACGATTTAACGACTTCTCACGTGTTACCAATTGCGTAACTGCTCGGAAATCAGCGTGGAGGCTCAGGGGGAGAATCAGCCTCTTCGCTCTGTGGAAGTGAAGAGGTGTTATTTCTAACGGTGTCACCTGTCCGGTGCAGCAGGGAGAAAAAAAAAAAAAAGGTAAATTAAATGAAAACTAAACACCAACTTGCTGCAACTGAAGGTACTTGAGAAGCTGAAGCAGCTGAGAGCCTCGACTGACTTTGTGTTTCCCATCACAGGTTGAAGGAGTGAAAGGAGAGGAAGGAGCACATAAAGTCACTCTGGGTGTCTTTATGTGCTTTCAAGGTAAAAAAAAAAAAAGAAAAGAAAAGAAAACAAATATTCAGCTACAGTATAAATGGCGTGTTGGGGATTCAATCCTTGGTTTTTTTTCTTGAAGAATAGTGCGAGAGCCACCCACATACTTCACAAACCGATGAGTTTAAAAGGTCAATTTAAAGGCGTGAGGCTGATGATTTCTATAGCTTCATTTTTTGGTCAACAAATTCCATGAAAAGACCAAAACCGCAACCATAAGTAGAGTTGTCATGTTGCCTCATTTAGATAGACTGCATTTTATTGAGTCCATATCAGGTGGCAACCAGCAGTGATGTCACCCATTTGAGTTCGGACTTTAGCCGGCGCCATCTCGTTTGGAGCAGGAAGTGACCATATTTGGGCGAGCTGGGGGAGGAGCCAGCAGTAGATCTGACTCGATCTGATTGGAAACCCAACGATACTACGTCCTTCCCCACCGATGGCAGACACCTGACTAAACTCTGGGCCTGTCAATCAAACAGACCCACCACCCAAAAAAAGACCACTTTTTGAGGTTTATCTTCTAATTAATGAGGGATTATTTTCAGATGGACTGACAGGAAACGAATAAAAAGGAGTGACTCCAAGCTAACAACACCGCAATGAGTCGTGAAAAAAAATTATTGACTTTGAATTTAATGAGAAGTTGAATGGGAGTCTATGGAGCCGACCTCTAGTGGCACTCGCTGGTATTGCACCTTCAGGCACTTCAGTCTCATTTTTCAGACCCAGAAGCTACGTCCAATTATATATACCGTCTATGGTCCATATGCAGTGAAAAAACTGTTCAGTTTCCATAGATACTTGCACTGAATGTTTATTAATCCGCAGCTGAAAATAGTCCCCAACAGATGGAATATTTACATTTTAAGTAGCTAAAAAAACGACAGCCGTTTTAAGTAAATTATTTCGCATTTTTAAAAATGAAACACTGTATGGGAGCTGTTTATTAAAATTCAGGATGATTCAGTTGAAAAAAAAAAAAAGTATTCAGAAAAAGACTAATGCATTGTGGGTTTTGGTGTTTTCATTGGATTTGTCGACAGGACAACACCAGCCTGATCTTTGAAACTGTTGGATTTTCTCAACAACAGTTTAATCCTCCAAAAATGCCACGCCATGCGAGTCTTAATAGAACCTACAGACCGAAACGTGAAGCTTTCCGAATACCGATACCGTCATGCGATGCGCTCAGAGAACTTCTCTGACGCAGGAAATGCTTCAAACGTCGTCGCTTTCCGTCTGTGAAATTCATATTAAGTTGACATTATTGTCGTGAAAAGGGTCACAGCTCGGAAAAATGAGGCCCAGATTAGAAATGACACGCTCAGATTAGAGCCCGGAATGATCGGTGTGCCGATATGTGTAATTGTTATTGGCATGTTTGTTTTGGGGGGTGATTTTTGGATTTGAGGTGGAATATGATTTCAACCTGTGCAGCTTGTGAGTTCTCTCTATCATCAACAGAGAAGCAAACAGGTGCAGAACCACAACGGGACGGTGGCCACAGGCAAAGGGCTCGTGCTGCTTTACCCTCCGCTTCTCTAACTGTCTCTGGAGCTCCACTGCTCTCGACTTTTCGAGGAGCAGGCTCCGCTCAAGCTGACGAATATGGGCATGTTCCATTTTCGTCTGAGTCTACGGAAAGAGACAAAAGAGAGAGAGAGAGAAAAGAAGAAGAAGAAGAAGAAGAAGAAGGAGAAGAAGAAAAGAGACCGAAAGAAAGGGAAGACACCCGTAAAGATCAACGGGGAATGATGGGGATCAAAACAACTAACAACAGATGATCAAAGGGCAGAAAGTGTCGACAGCAGCACAGAGCTGAGATGAAAACCTGAGACGTGATGGGAGGTTTGAGGAGAACATACGAGGTTAGGTTGCACTCGGAGAGAAAAGTGCAGTTTGCAGTTAAAGACGTTTTTTTGGTGGTTTTTTTTTTACCGGTGACTGTAAAATCTGTCCCTGCGGACGGCCGAGAGTCGGTACTGATTAAAACAGGAAGTATTATGTGCACACATACACATACAAGTACTCGGAAAAGTTAGGTGGGGAAGTGACGAGCTGAAAATGTCCATGCATTTTTATTTATTTATAAAAATGTAACATTGCATGAAATTTGTTCTATTTATTTTTTTATCTTTAAAATTTAACAATGATTGAAATGTATTATAATTATTGTTTATCTTTAAAATTCGACATTGTATGAAATTTATTCAAATGAAAAACATTAGCAGATAAATCAAACTTTCTTACAGTTTCTCACACGTTTCTTAGTTATGAATAATGATGAGTTATTTTTCTTACTTTAAACAAATATAAACGCTAACAAATCTTATTCCTTCTTCATAAAAGCACATCAGTGAGGCGCACAGTTGCACTGGGTAAAATTCTTTATCATGAGTTTGAGCCCTTAAATTAATTTGGACTGCTTTACTATACAGCACCAAGTAATAATGTCTTAATCTGCAGCCGAAAATAATCCCAACTAATCCACCTTTTGATCCTGTTTGAGTCACATTTATTGAAAACTACAATGACCTGCTGTTATAGAAAACTACTGAGCCTTTAAAATGATGTATGTGAAGGGTTTTTGAAGATTTACGTCTTAATGAGAAATTAATGTGTCTTGGAATTACGGATTAAGGAGGGAGAAGGTTTTGAGAAATGTACTGGCCCATTTTTCATGAGATTTCTTGACATAACATTTATTTTTATTTTTTTTTTTAATGACGGACTTAATCCTTTAAGTGATCTGAGAGTTTCATATTACAGTAGATAACCTTAGAAATACACTTTGAGTTTTATTTTGTTAACAGCGACGGCCTATTTTCCATTTTCTTGTGCAAGCATGGCCGCCGTTTAAATGCCACATCACAACTGCAGCAACACAAGGTCGCAGCGGCTTTTTGATAAATTGACACAGTAAAGTTGACTTTTGTCTCAAGGAAGTTTCTTGGGCTTTAATGTTTTAGAGTAGTGGCGTCGGCGCGCTGCCTGCGCGAGGCTAAGAGCACATTTAAAAAGCCAACAAATTGGATTCGCCTTCTTTCTCGAAAAAGAAACGGGAGCGAGGACAGATCTTTACCTAGTGGACGTCAGACTGAAAGTACAATTAACACCTGCGTTAAAGTGCTCTCTGCTCGTGAAACATCTGTAGCAGACGGCGTAGCGAGAGCGGGGAAGCTGCTCAGAGAATATTATATTTTTATGCACATTTAATCCACAGAAAATGTTTAAAATTCGCGTTTTCTCACTTTTAACTTTGCATTTTTTGCACCATTTATCACCCTCATCTTTGTTTTTTGCGTTGGTCTCCGGGATGTGCATTGACGTTGACGGCGTCGTCACGGTTACACAGCACGAAAAACTGCCTACTGAACCAGGTGGCTGTGGTATTAAAGGTTATTACATTCGCTGCATTATCGATCCAGGGATTAATAATTGTAAATGAATACCTCCAGGTCTCCTTTGGTGATGGACTCCTCTTCCACTCTGAACTGCAGGTCCTCCACTTTCCTGTAAACACATGATGTCAGATGTCCACAGAGGACCGTGAGCTGTTTGAGTCGCTCCGAGTTATCGGGCGTGCTGCAGTCTAGTCTGAGTTTAGTTGTGTTGACAAATCGATATCTTTATATCTTTAATAGTTAAAAATTCTGGGAAGTTTTGTTCTCCTCTGCAGAGCCGGATAAGGACACAGATTTTAATTTCATGTCCGTGTTTCCAAAATGAGGAAATGTTCCTTTAATTTGACAGTAAAGACCATAACCTCTACATTTCAGGGGGGAGTTCTGTGTTTATTCATCCTTCCCGGTGCATCTGTGCAGAAAATCTGGCGACAGGCTCAGGGGTCGCGTCTGCGTACCAAAACCTGGCAACCTCAGGATGACGACAAGAATTCAGGATGCTGCACACAAAACACTCACTCGGCTATTTTTTTTTTTTTTTTTTTTTTTGCATTTCTATTGATGTGCAGAGTTTGGCAGACAGGCTAGCTGTTTCCCCCTGCTTCCAGTCTTTATGCTAAGCTAAGCTAAACACGTCCTGCGCATCGATCCTCTTGTCTCCCTTAAAAAAAAAAAAAAAAAAAAGCAAATATCTTGGATTTTATTTCCTAAACTGTTAAAACTATTCCTTTAAGATACAGTCCGGAAAACACTTCAATGAAATAAACAGTTATACTGAATCCTTGCAAGACTAACTTAGTTCATAAAAGATTTTTTTTTTAAAAACAGAAAGAAAACAGTGAAAAGATGATTTACAAATTCATTCTATTAATACACATATATGTTAACAAACAATAATAAACATTTCCATCTGGGAAGCAGCACTGTTACATCATTTGAGTGACATCACCTTTTCTCTTCCTCCAGCTGATTGGCCAGTTCCAGTTTATCTTTCTGTGTGTTGGCCAACATGGCTTTGACTTGCTGGAGGGTGCTCTCGTTCTCCGTTAAATACTGTTGGGCAGAAAGAAGAAGGCATTTTTTTTTTTTACGCGTATGCTGACAACACCGCTCCTCCTCGGACGGGTTCGCTTCCCGTCGCTTGTGGGTTTTTTTTTTTCATACCTGCACGTGCTGCGCTTTGAGCACGCTCAGCTCTTTCTCCACCTCGCAGATGTGGCTGTTGGCCTTGGCCACCTCGGCCCTCTCCAGGTCCCTCTCGGCCAGCAGCTGCTCGATGTGCTGCTGCTTCTCCTTCAGGGCTTCCTGGAGGGCGGTGGTGCCCGAGATCTTCCGGGCGTAGCGCGACGACGTCTCCGTCAGCTTGAAGGAGAAAACGAAAATAAATTTGAAAGAAAATGAGGAAAAACGTGGTTGGAAGGACGAGACAGACGGGATTAGACTGAATTCATCTTGTCAGATGTAGCGTAAATCAATAAATCTATTGATTTCACATCAAAGTTTATTTTCCCTAAGATCGTGATTACATCACAATCAAGGTAAGAACTGTTTTCCTCTGATGACGAAACTTTGCTTTCTTATAAAAAAAAAAAAAAAAAAAGTTTCAGATGATCACAAAAAAACTATTTCATGAATTTGATATGACAACACGCTGAAGTCATGCGATCACATGATGAATCCATTACCAAAACTCGCGTTGAGATTATGAAAGTTATCCGACTGTCACGATATACAAAAAAAAACAAAAAAAACAACCCTCCTCCCTCAGAAACACCACAAGCTTCTCTGAGCCTGAAACACTGCTGCCTTCAAACAGCACATATTTCTCAGCCTTTAAAAAAGCCTTTGGTCTAAAATTTGACATCTTCTTTCATCCTCTCAGGAAATATGTGGATTGCTTGTGAAATATCCGCAACATCCACATCAAAAGCAACAAACATTAAATTGGGCCGAGAGAGTGGCAGTTTTCACTTCGGCCACTAGAGTATGCTCTTTGAAAGGAGTCAAACCAGCTTTCATTTAAAAACAGAAGAGCTCAGAGAATGGAGCTTTGTTCAGGGAAAAAAAGGGAAGAGCTGGGAGGAAGACGGCATTTTATATTTTTAAAAAGCCTGAAGATTTTGAATTCGCGATTGTTTTTGGCGGATTTTATACGTGTAATAAGAAAAGTAGATAGAAAAAGAGAATTATTTTTAAAAGAGGCTTTAAAATAAGGTTAAAAATAAGAGGTTCAAAGGTCATGGATTTCTGCTTTTGTGTATCTATTATACATATATATATTATATAATCCAGCCAGGACGTGACGTTAGTTAAAGTCTTGCAGCCGTGAATACTTTTTTTTACGCTGTATTAAACTTATCGTGTCTTCAAGTTGATCTTCCTGCAAATTCTTCATGCAGATCAGAGACAGTTCCTACTTCCTGACCACTTAACGAGATGAACCGTGGGACACCGAACGTCTTTAGGAACGACGCTATGTCAGAACACTTTGTGCGTAGTAATTCACAAAGGCTGCTTTTCAGTGCCGCCTCACACCGCTGCCAACAATTAAGCAAAGTGAAGGGGGAGTGTTTCTCCGTCCGGGACCTGGCTCGCGACCCGGAGGCCAAAATCGATGGGAGACCCCGCCGGCGTCCCGTTCGTCGTAGTTTTTCCTGCCAACCGTCGCAGAGGATATTAGTCTTAAAGACACGTCATGGTGAAACAAGCTGTTTGAGATTTTAGGGTTTTTTTTTCTTTCTTTCTTTTCAGCTTGCAGGTCAGCAGATTTGTTGCGGTTGTTAACTGCTCAGCAGATCAGGAAGGACTTCAGAGCAACGATACGGAGTCATCGACTCTTTGTTAATTAAATAATTCATACATACAAATTCAAAATCTGAATTGTGAACTTTTAACTTTTATCAAACAGATTTTTTTGAAATGAAAACTATAATGATAAAGAAAAAGCCTGCTTAAAAAAAAAAATACTTTTTTTTCTTGCTTTTCCTTTCCATGAAACTCTTGTTTTTTTTATTTGGCATTTAAAATGTATAATTAAGTCCGGTTATTATGTTTATTTACTCACTTACTTTATAGGAGTCATTTTGTGAAATATTCGTATTTACTTTCTTGCAGAGCGTTAGAAGAGAGGATCAACTCCACCCTCATGTCTGTATGCTAAATATGAAGCTACCTAAATCCTAAATCGTATTTGTTAAAACTTAAAAAAAAAAAAAAACACGATGTGTGACAACAGGACCGCGGCTCTGACTTCGAATAAAACTCCTTGATCTTCTCAGCTGACTCTCTGCAAGACAGCAAACAAGCGTATTTCCCAAAATGTCAAACAATTCCTGTCGAGGCAGAACACTTCTGCTCCCGGACTGTTGTCGCTGCGAGTCGTCTTACCAGCCCAGTTCGGCTCGGTCGACCACCTACAGAGGAGGCCACCGAGCTGACCGAACTGATGGAGGAGCTGCTGGGGCTGTGGGCCAGAGACGAGACGCCCATGGCCATCCGCTTGCTCTTCTTGGCCTTGGCCGGGCTGGTGGAGGGGAAGCCGATGCGGATCACCTTGTGGACCGGAGCGAACAGGCCGAACTTGGGAAGACACTGGAAGTATCTGCAGGAGGAGATGAAGTACGTTTATGAGGGAACTTCCTTTAACATTTCTCAATCACAGACTGAAAGCATTTTGGTGGAAAACGATGATGATGATGATGATGATGATGATGATAACTCTTAATCCTGCTGTGGGGGCTCGAGGATTATCTCACTGTAATATCTGGGGGATATTTTATTTAATCAATGGCTGTGTTGTGTTTTTCTTTCATCTTGTTTCAGATGTTTTCTTCCTTTAAGTGCAGTTTGGTGATTTTAATAGAACATTGTGTTGTTTACTCCTTTTCTTTCTCTACCTTATCTACATACAGAATATTTGTTATTGTGAACATGTGAATAAACCCCTTTGGATCCCCCCAACAAATAAACCCTGAATCCTAAAAGTATTTTTGACTTATTCAAACAAATCTTTAATATAAACTGGACTTGTGCTACTTTAAGAAACAGAAACTTTTTTTTCCCCCAAAATATTTTGGTCCTTTGGCGCTAAAATTCAAGCAGCACTCCAACATGTCCGCAACCATATTTTACTCTTTATGAACAGTTTCTCTTTAATGGAGGGAGATGAGAAATCTGCAGAATCTGAATACAAATCAAAAGTGATGATAAATGTGATTAACGTGAGGGATAAAAAGTCCACCAGAGTCCCTTTACGACCGGAAGCCACAGCTTTCCCCTCAATTTCCTTTTAGGGGCAAAAGCAGAGGAATTTGATGAGCTCGACGCATACATTTTGTGTGTGTGTGTGTGTGTGTGTGTGTGTGTGCGTCTGTGTGTGTGTACCTTGTACCAGCGACTGCACCGTCATTCTTCCCCAGGGGCTCGTCCAGCTCCACCCCGCACCATTCCCCCTTGGCGAAGTCCGTCTCCCCCATGTAGCGGATGACTCCCATCTTCGAGCCGCCGACCTGGCGACGACACGCAACAACAACAAAAAAAAAATGAGACAAAATGGAGACAAACAAATCAATTACATTAAGTAATTACATTAGTAACGCACTATTATCAAATTAGATGACCCGAGAGGTAGAACGTCATGACAACATTTCCCACAATCCCCGTTGCTTCCTGTCAGATGGAGGGTGTTGCTAATGGAGCGGATCCTTCCTATCTCTCTGGGGGTCTGTTGCTTAGAGCTGCACTGTCTGCCTGTTAACTTATGTTTTGCACACTTTACTGGGTTATAAATTTTGACATTTTTGTCGACACCCAATAACCAAAGTGAAAATGTGCTTTTTATTAATTTTTTTAGAAGATGTTTTTCCTGACATGTCTTATTCTAGTCAAAGGTTTCTGAATCTACTGGATGCTGTTTGTGTGTACTGTACGTAGGAGGAGAGGGAGCAAGAGACTGCAACTCTAAAATAGAAGAATTTCATCCAAAAAAAAAACAACATATGGGATGCAGTTTGTTTGTGCAGCCCAAGAAAAACAGGAAATGTGGGAGGAATGACATCCAGCAAAAGGTAATCAAGCCGGAGACTCGCTGCTCTGAGGTTTTGGCTCTCAGATCACCCTGTAAAACGCCTGCTTAGTGCAAATCTTTCAAAGGAAATTTACTGTACGTGTTTGTTTAAAAAAAATATTTTAGCTGCACCTCATGAACGGGATATCAGTTAGGTGTTTCAGCATTTTTCTTTTGTTTGGAACGGTTCCTCACAAAGTCGAGCCAGTAAATGTGTGCGTGCATGTTTTGTGTGTGTCTGCAATAGGAATTCTGTTATAATTGAAAATGTCATGGTAGAAAGTGTTTAATGTGTAAAAAATAAAATCAATAATGGGTGAATTCAATGAAGCTGAGCTCATTGTCACACTGTCACGGCTTACTGGGACACTGGAACCATTGATAAAGGATCATTCTGGTTTATTTCCCATTAATTTGGCTATTGTGGCTCTGATGGGTTATGCTGACTTTTTACTCTCCACCTCCTTTGTACTGATACATACTGGACTGTATATGCATCAGTGTACAAGTATATCAGGGTGACAACCACAAGCTTCCTGCAGTTTACACCAAAAAAAAACATGATTTTTACACAAATCCTTTTAAATGTCAACAGAAATTAGCCACATTTGGCCGACTGCATTCGAGATCTCCGTCCAGCTTAGATCATTAATAAGTGTTTCTCCTCATGTAGCCTGTTTAAAGCTCTTCTGTGCAGAAAGGCCTATAAATGAAATGAAACAATTACAACTTGAGGAAATCTCTTGGGAATTCTTTTGGTAAAAATCTCTCTAAATATGGTCATTAAAGCGCTGAAAAGGAATAATCAATGCAGTGTATTCCACAGCTGAACAATGAACTTATTCTTAACAGATCACGTCTGCCTGCCCAGCTGTGAAACGCTTCTCCTCGAACTCTATGCTGTGCCGGAGTCTGTTTTACTGGCCAACATAATGACAGTAAATCTGATATATGAGCCAGAAAATGATCATTTCATTATACTTCCAATTTTTGACTAACTGCAAAGTTTCCAAGTTTATACTATATTTCATTTTGAAATATAAGAGATACGCAGTGACATCTTTAGGTGACAGAAGTGAACACACTCTAAGACATCAATCAAAATCTCCCAAAATAGTCTTAAAAAATGCAAAATGGAAAAAGAAAAACCAGATAAAGCTAAAAACCTGACAACTTTTTTTGCTTCTTAAATGACTTAAACTTGTTGGCCATTTATTTACAATAATTTAATTGTTTCAGTTTACCTCTTAACTTTACATAAAACTCTGATTTCAGAAGACAATCCCAAGAAATGTGAACTCTGCTTCGAGGAGGAAATCATCCGTCATTGGTGACATTTCACTTCTCAACAACTCTGCACTTCCCAGTCCAAAAAAAAGAGAAGAGGTTTCCTGTTATTAAGATGGTTTAAAATCCACACACACACACACACACACACACACACACACACACACACGCACACACACTCACACACACACTCACACACTGCCAAACTGACTGCCACAGCTGCTGAATGTCTTTCGCACATGGTGACCACATGTATGACACACAGGAACTCATCGTCGTATACAAACATACCACCTTTTCCCTGAAATGTTTAAAGAACAACATCTGCGATTCTAAATTTGATTTCACAGATCCAAAGTACACTTTGAACTCATTTCTTTCTTTTTAACTTCATATACCAGCGTCTCTACCTGTACTATATTACTAGGCAATTGATACTTAACGTGCAGAATGAACAGGATGTGGAGAAATACAGTAGCACCACATCTGCAGCATTTACTCCCAACGATTTATTTTTAGAACCAAGATCTTTCTCCCTTATTCATTTTCTTTTGGAACGCAACCAAGTTGCATATGAAAGCATCTATTACACGCCACTGGATTCAGCATGAAACTGAATAACAAGGACAAAACACTGAAAGATTCAGATTTCAATTGTCAAATTAATATTCCACTCTCGAGTGCCTCTCTTTCACTCTCTCTGCCGAAGAGGAAGACGAGCAAAGAAACACTGCGGTGTCACGAGATATTAAGACTGATTGGCTGGCTGTCAGCGTGGCTGTGTGATGTCTCGGTGACTCAGTGTCAAAATGCCAGCAGGGCAAAGACAGCCAGTCAGCAGGAGGCCCAGTTCGGCTCCTCTCACTGCCAAACGCATCTGAAAAAAAAAAAGGTGGTCAAGATGTAGCGATTGTATATGAGCTAAATACCGACATCAAAATCGGGCGTGACATATATTTTCTTTTAGCTGTGCTTGCCAGGATCAAGTTAGTTAAACCAACTCTGTCACTGAAATATCTCAAGAACTGCTGGCTGGATTGGTGAGAAATTTGGTACAAACATTTATCATTTCAAGACAATTTTATCCCAATTCTAATAACTTCAGTGATCCCTTGATATTTCATTTAGCGCCACCGTGAGGTTCAGCGCCATTGCAGGGATTGCCACTATATTTGGAAAATACTTATGTATTCATAAGATTTCATACATAACGAAAATTACCTGCTAGCAGCTGTATGCCTCCGCTAATCTCTTAAATTGTAGTTTATATGTATATCCCTCCAAACCCATACAGATATTGAATTTACAATGATCTTGACCTTTGACCTTCCAAATATAAACAGTTCACTGCTGAGCCAAAATTAACATTTGTGACAAATACGCCTGCGGCTACAACTATTGCCGGCGCGAAGACATAATAATCTAAGACTTGTTTTGAATGAAGTTATTGCGAGAATATTAGTAGAGTATTAGCCAGTATAATCTGGAAATTATGGGTTTAACAAAACTCCATGTACACCCATTTAACTCCACTACAGCCGTTGCATTCTTGAGTGAACGGGCCATTTCACTAACTTGTGGGCATCTCAGAGGCTTTTTCAAAATACCCAAATAAACAGCAGCCACATCACATGCAGTCCCACTGGAAAAAAAAACAACACTCATTTAACCTCTGCTGATCTCTCCGGCAGCACAGGCGGGCTCTGGTCAAACACTAAAGCTCAGGACGGGGAGGCAGTTTTATGCTCCCGTTGCCTGCTCAGATGTCAAAGGTCCCAAGGCAAAGGGAAACAGTAACCCTGTGTTCAGCCTCTGAGCTCGGCACTCTTTTGGGAAAAAAAAAAAAAAAATCCATTTTTCTCAAGATGATCTGAGGAACATCGTCTTGAGGCAGAAATCTAAAACACACACGTCAGCGAAAAATGACAAGTTCAAGTTTCCTCCTCAGCGAGCGAGCCGGACCAAAGACGCCTCTGGTGCAGAAAACAAACAGCGTCCTGCTCCTGCTACTATCAACATAATTCAATACCTCACAGAGAAAACCAAAAAAAAAAAAAAAAAAAAGACGTGCAATCTGAGTTTCACACATTGTGCTCATTTCAACAAATTTCGGAGGCAGTGTTGGATTTCCAGAGACATCTGGATGGCAGCGCGTCCACCCGAAGGAAGATAGATGACACAGGAGAGGCTTCGCGAAATGCAGGGATCCACTGATCAATGTGTCAGCAGCGGGCTCTCCTCTCTTAAGTGCTGAAAGTAATCCGGAGTGATTTACAATATTGACCAGTGAGGAAGGCTTCTCCAGCCCCCCTAGCCCCCCCATCCCCCACACCGTTTTAACTGCCCGGGATATCTGATGTAACTATCCCCTGTGCCCATCAGTAAATGGAAAGCAACGTGAACCCGATAACTCCGTGCAGCGAGCGCCGAACGCACAAAAGGGAGTCAACGAAGAAAAACGAGCAGATGAAAAAGTTCTTCCTGCCGACGTTTTACCGCCATTTCATGGAAAAACGGATCCAAGTACAGCGGAGGTTGGATTAAGGTTGGAAGAAGGACGAAAAACAAAACTTTGCCACCCAACGGATCACATTACACGGCGTGAATCCATCCTGCATGAAATTGTAATTTGCCATCCATGTGGGACTCATTACTCAACGACTCTCAGCTACTATGGATTATGTTGTTACAGAAAATCAACATAAATTGTAATTGCCAGAAATGCATTGGCAGGGAAATATTGTTTATATTCACATTTGTTAACGAGTCTTTCTGGCAGAGGCTTCGATAATTAGGTCAATACTATTCTATTTTCATATCTGCCTGGGATGAGTTAGACAGACTGTTAGCTTAGCATAAACAGAGAGGGACAGAGGGAAACAGCTGGCCCCGCCCCCAAAAAACCCGCACTGGAAATGAAAGGTGAAGGAAGGAGGGATGGACCTTAATTGAACCCGCAAGGGGAACTTGTTTCGCGACAGCAGTAGAATAAAAGAAATATAATCGACAGAATAAAAATAGAGGTTGTAAATTGTCGAATCTTTAAATGTAACATACAAAAGTAGATACAAAAAAAATTGATTGGATGGATGAAAAGTTTGGACAACTCCTGATGCCAAGGTCTCAATCATGGAACTTGCATAAATGATGTACCGACAACAAAACTGGGAAAATGTTCTTTCTTCCCGGAGTGCTGACATATCTGGTTTCTACCAGATAAGATATATTCAGTTATTTAAGACTTCCCTGATGTTTCCTGTCAGGAATTAAACTTTAAGTGCCAGGAACTGTTTTCACAAACGTACTCACCAAAACTCGATCTCCAACCCGAAGGTCCTTATCGCCGCCTTTTTTAACTGACCCGTTGTCGGACATGTTGGACCCCGACTCATTTCCTGTTTTCACGGCGCTGTTGAGCAGGCCCTCTCTGAGCGGCACCACCACCCGCTGGCCAGCGGGGGCGCCGCCGCCCTGCTGAGTCTGATTCTGGGCCGAGTCCGTGGAGTGGCTGTCGCTCCCCTCGCCGACCGGCTGTCGGTTGAGCTTCGAGGGTCGCGTAAAGATGCCCTGGAGGGGCTGGCACTCGAAGTAGCGCACGCCACCGACTGAACCGTCGTTCTTGCCAACTAGGTCGTTCAGTATCACGCCGGCCCACTGTCCCGGGGCGAACTGGGTCTCCCCTAGGTAGGCGATAACTCCTGGTTTGACGCCGTTGACCCAGACCTGCTCACCCACCGTGTAGTCCCCCAAAACATCATCGCCCTCTTCAGAGATCCTCGTCGGTGTGGTGGGCTTGAGTGGAGGGCCTTGGGGGTGGGTGGGGGGATGTGGGGGGGGAGAAAGACACAAGCTATGTTATTCTACCTGTTACAAAAAATGTAATGAAATAAAACTAACCTCGTAAACGTGCGCGTACGTGAAGTCGTTATTTTCGGAGATAAGTTGTAAACAGTATGCAGCATTGTGAGAGCGTCCTCATTCACAGTCGTGTAGAGTCGCCTTCACACTATTCATCCAGTCTGACCGTGTCATGCTGTCAGTTAAAAAAAAAAAAGAAAAGAAGAAGCTTGCGTGTCAGCATCCAGCACAACAGTGCAGTTTGTGTTGGGCAAGATTAGGCGATACTCTAATTCCTTGTGAAAAGTGGGTCAGAGCGCCGGTATCTGTGATGTGCCGGTGATTAACCACTCCCCCGCCCCACCCCACCCAACCCAACCCACCCAACCCACCCCACCCACGCTGCCCTGTGATATTGCCTGTTTGACACACAGATGAGCTGGATCTATTTATTTTTTTCTTCACAGCAGCCTGTAAACCCGAGCAGGGCACCATTAGCATGCGGTCTGCTGCACCGCGCTGCCAGTAAAAGTGTGTTCGTGTGTGTGTGTGTGTGTGTGTGTGTGTGTGTGTGTGTGTGTGTGTGTGTGTGTGCCTGTTTGCATGTGTGTGTGCGTGCAGGAAACGTTGGTGCCAGGACTGTCTCCCCGACACCCTGAGAGAGGGCCCGGGGGGCTCCGTGGGGCCCCAATTGGTTGTGCTTTATGTACTTTATGCCCCAATTATTTCCATATGTTGTTACACGAGATACAAATGCAAATGCATGCCACTTCAAAAATGGGGGAGGGGAAGTGTGTGTGTGTGTGTGGGGGGGGGTTAACTCGATGATACAGTTTGGACGTTTTTTCGGGAATGTGCTAATTTTCGTATTGAACAAAAAGATATTGACGAGTCGGGAGCACTTGTTTATCAGTAATGTGTCAGAATGGACGGCGCCAAAGGGGAAACTGACATCAAGCATCAGCTGTAACCTGTGTTGGACCCATATTGACCCATATTCTTATTCAACTTTATTAATATTTTAATATATTCTATATATTAACAGCTGGATGATGAACTCCGTCCGAGGCACCAGAGATAGTTCGGAGATGTACCAGAGAAACCCTCCTGGTATAAAGGTCGCTTCAATTAGCGTTCATCATATGTCGATCTCATCATCTGTTACCATAAACAGCTTTAGGTATATTTAATTACAAGAAGAGATGCACGAGCCAATCAGACACAAGTTGAGCCAGACACTTAAATCCGAACACTTTCAAAGCAGCCCAGTGAATAAATAGAAATAAAATACTCCAATTTGACCAATTTTCCATTTTTATATTCAACTTTCCATAGATTGAACTTGAAATAATACATTCAAATATTGCAGTGATTTAGTATTTTACTTACAGTAAGTTGTGGCCCTTGCAAGAAGCACATATCAAAAGGAGCAGAGGCCAAAATATCCCGACTTTTACTTCCTAAAATTAACAACATTTCCCATAATGCAACTCCACACTGGATTTCTTTCCTTTTTTTATGCAAAAAGACAGTAAAGTATGAGCCATTCATTCATTTTGGGAAATAAAACACTTGACTTATCTTTTACTGAGATATGTGCTGAGGTGGATATTTTGCAGTTGAAAAAATAAGACAGAAGATGAAAACAAACACAACTCACCACCACTTCTAAAACAATGACGAATCATCTGCAGGGATTTGTTTTGAACAGGATACACAAGGTTCAAACGATGCAACATGTGATCCACCGGGACCCAGCGTGGCATCGAAAACCTGAGCTAACCCCATGATTGGGGTTGCTGAGGCAACGGGGGAGCGAGGGTAAAAGGATCCTTCGGCAGAAGGAAGACTTGGAAACACAGCCCTTACTTTCACTATTGTGCTTGGCCACCTCCCACCACCATCTGAATCCCACTATTCATCAGCTCGGCACAATGAAACCTCCACAGCTTCCTCCCGCTCCTCCTCCTCCTCCTCCTCCCAATTATCCCCTCATCTCTCCCTAGTTTAGTTACACACACCCCTCTTTCTGTGGCCTCTTTAACTCTGTTTATTTACGATCATTTGCCACAATTACTACCTTCCCTCTCTAACTTGTGCTTTCTTTTTGTGTTGAATGGGGATTATCAGTCAGCCGGGGCTGGTATCGCGCGGTTGTCTTGGGCAGTGGTTCGGAGCAGCTGCGTAAGGCCGAGCGGCACTCACACAGTAACAGATGGAGGAGGGGATGGGGTAGGGGGGGGGGGGGGGTTGAGCCTGAATGATTTTGACTTTTTGATCAATTTGTTGCTTTTAAATGTACTGTGTTTCCATGCAGTATCATTTTTGGACATTTAGCGTGTGAGTGCGTGAGAGTGCCATGACCTACATGTGAGGGGCAAATCATTTGGTTTATTTGGCCTGATTCTACAGGCTACAGGTGATCTGAAGCATGCTGCATCACATGGTCTCACATTTAACCGTTTACTGGAGAAAGACATAGTTGGTCTGTAACTTTTTTTTTTTTAAATTGCGAAAATCAAGATGTCACCAACAGACACTGATGACTTGTGTTCGGCCTTGTCCCCCCCCCACGCCCAAAAAAAACAACACAAAACAAAGATCATGAGTCATTGTCGAAAACTATGTTTCCACTCGGTTTCAAACCAGGGACCTTTCGCATGTGGGGCAAACTATGACGCTAACAAAAAGTTTGTCATAATAAATCCACACAATCAGGGTACACAGCTGCAGTCTTTACCCAAGGTGCCCGAAACATACCCACTGGACTTTATATGGTGATGTATGTCGATTTTAATCCAGTCTACGACTTCTGGTGTATGTCATAGCCCTTAAATTGCCATTTAAATGGGAAAAAAAAATGCTGTACGTCTTCACACAGCCAACAGCCTACATATACAGCTCAGATATTTTCTGTTGCAGAAACTAGCTTCCAAGGTCGCTGCATCACAAGAGGTGGCACCCGCTCTGTTATTTTCACATCAAAAGAGGCCGGAGGAAGCCACGGATACTTTCCTCTATTCATTCCTCGACTGCAGCTTCCTCAAGAGGCCAAAACAGCTCTTTAAATTTAGCAAAGTAAACTCTGCCAGCTTCCGACACAGTGGCCCCTTCTCACAGTCTTCCAGGCTAAAACCAACAAACAGGGGGTTGAGATTTGGAGTTCGAGACCTGGTCAGTGTTGAGACTATCTGGGTCAGGAAACTAAACCCTACATGTGTTCAATGTGAGTCCCCCAGTACATATATATCTATATATATATATATATATATCTATATATATATATATGATGTAAGAAGGATATAATCATACAGTGGGTATCTTCCCGTTAAAACACATAACTTGAGAGTCCCCAGGCGCTCGTATATTCGGCTTCAGCTTGGCTCACTGTCGAACCTTTAATAACAGGCCTTGTGTGGATGAAAAACAACGTTTCCACCCGGTCTCGACCCCGGGGACCGTTCGCGTGTTAAGCGAACGTGATAACCACTACACTATGGAAACTCGTATGGAGTCAGCAATGGTAAAAAAAAAAAAAAGGAAAACCCATTGTCCAACCTTTCGCAAAGGGCCTCGTCTAAATCAAAAACATTGATAACCACTATACTCTGGAAACCCTACACGAGGTCCCAAAATAGACCAAAAAAAAGAATGTTTCCACCCGGTCTCGAACCGGGCACCTTTGAGGCGAACATGATAACCACTACAAAAACAAAAATCAAAAGAATCAATAAATAAAGGAAAGTTAAGATGTCACAAACAGCAAGTCATGTCAACTCAGTTCACCTTCAGCATGGCTCACTGTCGAACCCTTAATAACAGGCCTGGGCTGAATAAAACCCATGTTTTCAAAGCGGCGCCACAGTCGTACTGATTGTGTATTTTTCTTTTGGGTATAAACAGGATGTGAGCAAACTAATGAGGTCACAAATGGTAGAGAGAAACTGTGTGTGAGCTCCGGCAAGGATTTTAAAGAGAGCGCTCGTCGCATACGAACCAGCCACCTACGGTAACAGCTGACAGGCCAGAACGCTTCAGTCCCGCACGCAACATTAAGGGATTAGTTTTTGGAGCTGGTAATGGACGCGTTCAGGATGATTTCAGACGCACATGTGCGCCGCTCCTCCTTCCACAAAAGGGAGGAACGAAAATGACCTCCAGACCAAAACACAAACTTGGGACAGACAAATGAAAAAGAGATGTTTGTTTATTTCTCTTTGAAAATGGGTGTAATTGGCCTTAACAAACCAGGGAAGGAAGGAAGGAATGTCTTTTCTTGTGCTCAGATTGTTTACAGATTTACAGACAAACATATTCAGCTGTCAAAGATATGCTAAAGCTTTTTGCAATCTTCTGGGAAGCGGGAACAGTTTCCTTCTCGGCTTAAGAACTTGGAGGAAGATAGAGGTCACTAATAAGCAGCTTTTGGTCGAATCCGCCGACAGTTAAACTAAGAAAATAATTTGCATATAATATTACGTAACATTACTCACAGTGCAGTGAAGTGATTTGTAACTTTTATTGCCCTAATCGTTTTTAGTTTTTTGCCTTGCTCTCGTGAGCCGCGACACACTTGTATGCTGCCTCTGATGAAAAAAAAAGGCTTTTTCCCGTACGCGCCAACGCTGGACAGGAACAAGCTACAGGAGGTCGGCTGTTCTTCGGCTCTGCGCCCTTCAGGCCGGGAAGCGCGAAGCTGTAATTTAGCAGCAGCAGAAGTGACACGTGCGTGCGGGGCTGTCATGTGAGCTTAAAACTGTGGAGGATAAACGCTGTGGTTTGCATTTAAGGGGCGAGAACAGCTGTGACTACTTTGTGCAGACAAGAGGTTAGTTAATTGTGTGTTACTGCTGGGTTTTATTTTTTTTCCCAGCAGCTTGCACGGTTGAATTTGTGTCAAACAAAATCAGGTATGCGCCTTTAAAATGTCTCGGGGATAAAGGCGGGACGATATTCTAATTATAACTTGTCTGTAGCACAATGTATGAAAGATGTAAATCTTACCAAAAAAAAAAAAAAATGGGTCAGTAATAGATGGTTTCATTGTTTTATCTACAAACAGGAACAAAGAGTGCATTTCTTGGGAATGTTAAGTTAACTGCACGCTCATGTAGGAAACATGTCGTTAATGTGATTTAAGTCAACTCTACAGCACAGACCAATCTGTATCTGCTTTAAAATTAATAAGCTCTGTTTAAATCAGCATTAACTTGTTTTTTGGGGGGGGAGGTTTCCACTGTTAAGTATCAACACAGCCAGCTGTAAACACAAAACTATTGTTTTATCATCTTGTAAAGTTTATATGCCAAAAAAACAGCTATTTATTTGCACATCCCGCAGACAGAGATCATTATTATCATTTATTTGCGGTCATATTTTAGCCCTCTGATGGTTCTAAGTTCCATATTTACTCGCCCTTTAGCTCCGTTTTTGGTCTCCACCATCTACTGAGGAGAAAATCTCGATGACGTAGCTCCATTAGCTCCGCTACGTTAACCAGCTGGATACGTTTGGTACTGGACATGTTATACAGAGTGGGTTATAAGAGGCTTTTTCACTGTAAACATCTGTCTGCTGCAGCTGGACAGTGTGAGTGTGAACGAGCCGATAACGAAGTTGTGGGATGTAAAACCAAAATATTGAGCTAAAAGACACTAAAACACTGATTGACAGAGGGAAACTGCAGAGTCAGGCGATTGTTCTCTGTCGGACCACCTTTCACATTATAGTCAAATCCTTTGTTGGTGCAAAAAATTACGAGTGCAGCTTTTAAAAAAACTACAAAAGACAGAATTCATAAAAATAAAAGATCTGAAAGCAAAAGTTGCCACATATAAACTGGGCAAGCTGGAAAGAAAAGTCTAATAAAACATAACTATTCATTATGTTCTATAATAAATATAGACTACTTTAAATGGAAAGCCAACAAGAAAAACAAGTAGCCCTGCCAAAGTTGGCGGGTAGACTGGAAGATGAGGCCAAAGGAAACGTTTCCCCAAAGATGAGCTGTAACTGCTGACTCGACACATTCCTCCCTCCACGCTTTTGTATCATAAAGGGACACTTTTTTTTTATTTTAAACCACGTGAGCACGTAATATAAGGCAGCTGTACTCCACTGAGTCATTCACAAAAAAAAAAAAAAAAAAAAAAAGGTCCAAGTCACTTCCGGTGATGAGAAGTAAATATTTTCCACGGGGGTCAAGGAGGAGGATGAGGAGGATGAGGAGGATGAGGAGGAAGAGGAGGAGGAGGGGGAGGAAGTGACTTACCGTCTTTAGGGGCGACGGGGCTGGACGTCCCGCCCGCCGAGGTCCTTCCCACTGGGCTGGAATGCTTGGGCCCGCGGCCAGGGATCTTCAGCCCACTGGACTTGAGCATGTTCATTCTACGGTAGCGGAGGGGGTGGAGGGTTGGGGGGGGCGGGGGGAGACGGCCGGGGACCTGAGAGCGTCCTCCCCGGGGGTGCGGGGAGGGGGGATGAAGGCTTTGCGGGTCAAGGCACTAGATGAGGGAGCGGTGGCCGTCGTTCTCCATGTTCAGCTGCGAAAGGAGGTAAATATGGGAACAATTAACGGAGTAATAGGTGAACAAGCTGACAGCCCTGTGTGAGAGGACCGGACTGTTGCAGCAGGACAACAATACACACTCACGGAGCACTTTATTAGGAACACCTGTGCAATATAATGCAATTCAGTGCAACAGCTTTGCTATTCATTCTACTTTTAAAAAGCTTTTACGTTTTCAGTTTTTGTTGCTGTTGTCAGAAGAGTCCTCGTTAAAGATGTTTTCATTGAGATTGTAGTAGTCTGCATTACATTGAAAGGTGTTCCTAATATTTTGCCCCCCCCTTCATACCCCGATAATGGGGTTGGATAACAAGGAAAAATTGACAGGCAAGCAAAATAGGTGTGTGTAAAGTCTGCAGAATAACAATGTAAAAAAAAAAAAGGCAGTTTCCAAAAGTTTTTTCAAAACATTTGTGCAATCTACAGTCTTATCTTGACTTCAATATTAGTTTATTTCATACTGTGTGCAAACTTTAGATCTTTGCAGAGATTCTTGCAGTAGAAGCAGCATGGGGATTGAGACATTTATTTTTCCCTTTTGTGAACCACTGCAAATTTATATTTCATCAGAGCACAAAAAAAACCCTAAAACAATCTGAGCAAGAAAGAGGCCTTTAAAAAAAAAAAAAACTTGAACAACTTTATGGCCCACAGTTGGCCATTACTAAAATACTGGGATTTGTTGACAAATAAGAATCTGAAGAACCTTTGCAAACCAATACTGGAGGGAGGAGACGTTGGTAAGAGAAGCAGGTAAAAAAAAAAAAAAAAAACTTCTGTGCGTTACGGGCTAATTTTTGGCCATGAATATGTTCAGACAGACACAGATCTATTCAAGAGTTGTAGTAGTACCGCTGAAGTGCCGCCGAGCAGCACAGAGAAACTCCCACAGATCATAACTGACATAATCTTTTAAGTTCCATTTACCTCCACTAAGTATTTTTTTTGACAGCTATTTTAACCTGGAAATCCAGCTTCACATTTAGACGTGTGCTATTACAATCAGACTATTATAGTTGTTTTATTTATCGTGACACGACGTTGTCACGGTAAATTTATGATCATTAATAACACCCCGCCTCTTCATATGTCCATTCATGGTGAACTTAACAATTTCAGCCCAGTAATAAAAACGACTGGAAGCTAATGTAGGCCGGTGCCCAAGAGGGGGCACCGGCCTACAAATCATGGCCCAGAGCCCATTAAGAAGATATTATAGCCTTGCAATAAACAACACACACATCTGGTTGAGGTTTATTTTTTAATTTTTTTTTTTTTTTTTTAAACTACACACTGGGCATTAGCAGAGAATAGCAAGCAGATCCCAGGCAGAGCTAAGGAAATCCTTCTCCATCTTATACACACTCATCCAGGAGCGTTTTAAATTTTTAGGGCAATCAATCCTATCAAACCTGATGGTTCTGATATAAGTGAAGTCAAAAATAAGCCCCCCCCTCCCGTGTGTGTGTGTCGACTCATAGCCTAATGGGTTTTTTTTTTTCTAAAGGAAGGCCTGCATTCATTTTCCAATCGACACCTGCTTTTTTTTTAAATTATTATTTATTTTTTAAACAAAACAAAAAACAGGATGGAAGCGATGATGATGATGATGATGATGCACACTTCAACAAAATGTAACACAACGCCAGTTTGATCTATTGTTGTAGCTTACTGCGGCAACGTGGTCTAGACTGCCCTTCACTTCCACCCCTGAGTCCCTCCCAAGAAATCATATAAAAAAAAAAAAAATTAAAAAAAAAAAAAAAACCATGCAGGAAAAACACTCACCTTTCCCTTTTGTGAAAATGCAACGTCCGAGGGGGTGTCCGAGCACCGGCCAACTTTCAATTCCTCGCCAGGGGAAAAAAAGGGGGGATTAGTGGCTGCCACTCCCTGGGATGCAAATATGGATGCTGAGCAGAAACTGAAAGGGAGAGTCAGCGTGGATTCAGCGGATGATGGCAACAACTGCACACTGTCAGCAATACACCGGCCAGGGCTTTCAGCACGGAGCCGGCCGGTTCATTTGTTGGTTGGGTTGTTTTTTTTTTTTTGGTTGTTGTTTTTTTTTTCTCCTCCTTCCTCCTCTGGAGGATGGCTGAATGCGGCTACCGGAGAGCGGAGATAACCGACGTGTACCGCTGCTTGTAGAAGCCGAAACACTGGCTCGCTGGCGCACAACGCACGGGTCCGGACGGGAAGCGAACGCAGCATCAGCAGCACTCCGAAAGACAACTTTTACGCGCGTCTCGGTCTTGCGGCTTCCAGATAGCCTTCCGATGATGTCTTTTCTGACGGCCTCTTTTCTCAGCCTCTCCGTCGGTTGTTCCCACGGTGGTGTGAAGCCGTCGGGTTAGCACAGCCTCCCTCTGACTCAACCCACCGGCTAGACTGAACAAAGGGGCTGGGAAGCAGAGCCTCCTGGGGGAGAGATGAGGGTAGACTTCAGTCTGGCCGGTCTCCCTGTGACGTTCTCCGTTGAAAAAAGTGGGGATTTTCAACTGGCCCGTGCTCATCGGTTAAAACACATGACTCACGAAGCATGACTCGATGCCATTTCCCACAACTGGCACTACTTGTTTATTCGGCATGAATAAAAATCCCCAAAACAGCCTTTTTGCTTGCTGATATTCCACTTTTATGAAGGTGCTGCTTGTGTTTTTACTCGCCTTCGAAGGGCTTCCTTCTTCGTGGAGTATTTGGTGTAAAAGTTACATTTTTACACAAGTAATAGGTTGTTTGAAATGTTATACACATACCGAACTGAAACATAGGTAACCATTTTTGAAAATAAGATGCCAATTTAAACAAAAGCGCTCTTTACTTTGACCAACATGTAAGACAACTTTAAATAGAGGAAATTCTAAATGACGTTTGGTCTCTTTGAGACCGACCACTTGCACGTGTGCACGGCTCACAGGCAAAGATTTGAAATGTCAGAAACATATTACGTTAATAAATGTCGATTGAAGCCAATCTGGCACTTTGCACCCAATGACCGCGGTTATTAAGTAAAGCATTAGGAAAACGCGTGGGACAAATCCTGCTCATATTTTATTTCCTGATACCGTGGGCGGGGTTAAAACATCTGCGTTTCCGGCTGGATTCAAAACGTCCCGATTGGCCAGTGGAGCCCAAGGTGGTACTTTAAATAACTCTGTGATTGGCCAGCTCCTCTGCTCCTGGGAGGGCCTCGGTTTGACAGCTGGACCGCCAAACAGAGACCTCTGCTGCTGCATTGCACACACTGATCTGCTCCAATCACTGGTGAATTATTACCCCATCACTACGGAGCATTTTTATTTTTTTTTGCCATTTGAATGGAATTTGTTTTGAAAATATTCCTTTAAAGGAATATTCCACTCAAACATCAAAGGAAAAACCAAAAACACACGTGAATAAAGTTATTTTTTTACTTTCAATTATTATTATTATCAATATGTGTGAGTTTATTGATGTCACAAAATGGAAAAACTTTAAAAAATAAAAATCATTGTTATGAATTCTGATTGTAGGAAGAGTTAATTTAATCTAAAGGAGGATACATCTATGAATAAATTACTTTTTTCACAATCAAAAGCCACATTTATGTAATCTGTGGACTCATGAATGACATGATATGGAGAAAGGTATTACCTTACGCTGTAAACACTCTAATAAAGTCAATAGGTAAAATAAATGAATTGAAAATAAATTGTGATGCACTAAAAACTTTTTTGAAAAAGATTGCTACCCATATAATAATAATTAAAAAAAAAATTGAAATCCATATTTTTCCAGACATAAGAATTCTTATTTAATTTTTTTACAGGGTTTTTTTTTTCTTTATAATTTCCACCTGAAAAAGCCTCCCCAAGTTCAATCAGCAAAAAACAACTGCAAGGCCAAAAAAAATGAACAATGATGGGATCAAAGGATAAGCGAAGATCTGTAAATACAACAAGTCTCCATGTCGCCATCACCAGGACACAGTGAGATGTGGAAAAAAAAAAAAAAAGAAGCCATTTCTGGTTTTTAAGAGCCAGATATTTTTTGTATAATTTTAATTTCAAGCAAAACAGAAAAAAAGAGGACATTTATTGACCAGGCGACCAAACAGGAGGATAAACGTTGAATTTGGCTCCATCCTTGCAGGACGTGTTAATGAAAAAGATTTGTGACAATCAGCATAATCAGATATGATTAACGGTACTAAAGTTAATGTGTGAGCACAGCTGGCTCTCTTCTGTTGTCCATCGACTACACAGCACAATCCTGGTACTTAGCAGGCTGGTCATGAAGTCTGTTTGGCTGTCAGAGGAGGGCACATAGAGGCTTTGTGTTTCTGTGTCCAGATCCCAGGGATTTTTCATTCACGCTCACATTTGTATTGTTACTTTACTGGTAACCACTGGTGAAGGAAAATTGGAGCATCATTTAAATACAGATTGAGCAGCTCGGTCAGAGATACCCTGAACGTTTAGTTAATTAATGAACGGGAAGAGTGACATGTTACTGTTGTGCGTTGCAGTTTTCTGCTTTGGCCACTAGAGGTCACTACAGATCAGTGAAAGAGCCAGATAGGATCATTACGAGAGACTGAGGAGGTAAAAAAAAAAAAAACAACCACTCTCACTCCAGCAGACTGTTTTCTTCGGCACACCTGAGTCTAATGAGTAATTAGACACTGTCAGAGGAAATGAACACGTTTCTATTTCCAGAAAGCAACACATCAAAAAAATAAATACATCAAAAGAAACGGTGTAATTTTTTTGAGTAAAGAAAGAAAGCCTCAATCCCCCTGTCATAAATTATACATTTTTAGTGAAGACTTGGTTTAAAGTTGGGTTTACATTACGATGAATAGTAACATTATAGGCGTTATGGTTTTACTGTTCGGGTTAGTCTACAGGAAATGAACGTAAGATGGTGTAATATGAAAGCGTGTCAGGTCTTTCTCATCTTTGTGCTCAGTTCAACATCACTGGATAACCCTTGACCTTTGACTTGTAGGTCAACGCCACACACTGCCCACTCAATAATAGATTGGCATCAGAGACTAAAGAGCTGCAGAAAAGTATCAAAAGAAATTAAATGTACAGCTTTGTGTAAAAACACTTTGGACTGAACAGGAAAGATGAGCGTGCACTACCGTTTTTAAATCTAGTATAGAGGACAGTACGGATTTTTTTATAGGTCGATGTAATTTTGTGAATAATTAAATACTGCAGAATGAAATAAAAAATAAAATCTACAACTGTTTCAGTGTACTTATGGGTCAACATGTGACCTTGTAACTCAAATTAATATTCAAGTTCCCAGCTTTGAGATGATGTATACACTTCTACGTGGCAGATACTGTTGACCTGCTATCGCTGCATTAAAAACCCTTTATACACCCTCAAACAAAAAAACAAAAACAAAAAAAAATGGGTCTGTTTTGGTCTCTCAGGGTTACAGATATAAAGTTTGAACCTGAAAACGGTGAGAGAATCTGAAAAGGGCCCCCTCTTCTGGCAGTATGTGGCAGTGTGTTTCCTATATAGCCAAAAGTATGTGGACGCTCATCATGCATAAGAAAGCGGGTTTTTGGTTTTCATGGTTTTTTTTTTGTTTTTTTTTGGTTTCAGTGAATATAACCTAAAACAACATATTCACAATTTCTCAAGTCTGTTTTAAAATCATATTCAGGTATTCATATGAACATCAAAAGAGTTTTTTGCTGATTGTAATCCACCCGACTTTTCATACTGCCCATTAAAATAGTCAAATTATAGTATGTTTTTGTGGGAAAACACTGATTCAAAAGTTCATCTGGGGCTTCAACCGTCTGAGACAATTAAACTATATATCTTCCAAAATCCTTTTATATTCTTTTGTGCTGCCCTGAACATAGTTTTCCTGTTAGTCACAAAAAAAAGAGGGGATTTTGTACTATAAAACCCTCTTAATTTAGTACAAACCCTCTTGTTTTGGCTAACACAGAAATAGCACTGTTCTCCATCACTTGAATTGAAAGCCCTGACCTCCACCTCGTTCCTCCACACTTTTGGGATTAACGGGAAGGCGTGACTGTTATCGGCCAACATCAGCCTCACTAAAGCGCTTGAGGGTGAATGGGAGCAAATTCCCAGCAGCCAGGTTTCTAAAAATCTTGTTCTGAGCAGATTAACATTCATTTAAAAAGGACTGACATGTTGAACGTGTAGCGTTTAGACGTCCGCGTGCTTTCGGGCCGTATGTTTTTGCCTGCTGCGGAGTCATTTACGAAGTTTGGTACTCTGAGTTCCTTTCATTCATTCATGGTAACTGAGCACCATGTTAGTCACACCAGTATGACAAAAGGGTCACAGGCTGACCTGTGCTGCCTCATTAACATGCAGTGTGCCCAGATAATGCCCCACTGTGGTTGGTAATAATGGCTCAGTTGTTTCTGAGTGCGTGGACGTTGCCCTCTCAGTCTGCTTTGTAGGGGAAGTGACTGGATTACAGGCTAATCCCATTATGATGCTGCTGCCATGTGAGCGCCGGTTGTACGGATTAGAAACCCAAAGGCTCAAGTTTGAGGACCGGATCAGCGGCGAACCGGGCGACCGTAATAACTGACACCGAAACACACACTCTGATGGCACGTGGGAACAGTTTAGATGACACCGATCGACAAGGGAGGACGAGAAGTGTCCTTGTCTGTCATCTGGAGGTACCCTGACATGGTATGTATCATTTGCATTTATGATTTTCTGTTTCAGCATCTCAGCCAGCAAACGTTTGATAAATAACGACACACAGGAGGCGGCCAAGTTTGGTGTCAGCTTAACTGAGCAGTAAATTCACGATAGTTTATGGAAGGCTGAAAACAGTTTGTGTATGGAGTCAGGAAGGTGCCATTAAAATGATTCCAGACATTTACAGATTTTTAGATTCTTTTTCTATTTTCTTTTTAAATGTAAAAAAATTTTTAAAAAAAATTAAAATTTATCTTTAAATGATAAATTAATATTTTAACATTTAATAGAAATAGCCAAATGAATAAATAATAATAAAAAAATTGTATGCCTTAAATCACATTTGCATATTCAAGTCACATTTCATTTGTTTCCTGAATTTTAAAGCTTATGTTTTGTCTATTTAAATACAAATCTCTACTACAAATTAAATGACAAGATGAATTTTCAAATCGGTTTAATCACTGATCCTCTTTAAACCGCGTGAAAGGCTTAATTTCTTGCAGCACGCTCTGAACCACAAAATCATAAAGATCACAACTACGTCTTCAAACGTCTTCACAACATAATTTCCAAGCTAAACATCTTCAAATTTGACTGTTTATGCAAAAAAAAAAAAAAAAAAAAAAAAGGAAATAAAAATAAGGGGAGAAAGGAAAATTAAAAGATAAAAAAAATATATATTTCTGAGTGAGAGAGTAACTGGAGAAAAATACATGCAAGATGATTATAGACTAGTTTTCAATCATCACTACCTGCATTTGTTTAGTCCTCTGTGCTTAAAAGCCTTTGTCAAACTTGATCAATTTACTATGAATTTAATCAGTTTGTATAAAAATAGTCTCAACATTATGTTTAATAACAGTTGACGCCAGTTGTTATCAAGTTCCAGATTTTATCATCACATTTTTACAATGATGCTAATTTCCTGTGATTCGTCTGCTGTGTGCTAAAAAAAAAAAAATCTCTATGATTTCATGTGAAATGGATATTTGAACACTGAATTCAAAAAAATAAACGTCAGTTTGTAAACAAAGAAAAGTCCCGATGAATATTGTTGAAATTTAAAGAAAGTGAATGGAAAACTCAAAAGTCAACAGCGTTGCTCTGGTATTCAAATTAAAACAAGTGACTGGAGTGATTGACTTGGATCAGCGAAAGTCACGGCGCAAATGACTGAATGAACAAACGACTGAGGGAGAAAGAAGCCATGTGGAGCAATGAATGAAAAGAAAGTAGGTAAGAAACCAACTGACTCCCATCTGACCGTTAGTTCGCTGTCTGACTTCACCTCCACAGGGAAACGCAGCACAAAAATTAGACCAAAAATAACAACCAATTATTTCCAAAACACTTCACAATGTCTCTTGTTATTTTATCACTCAGGGTGTTTTATTTCATTGCCGATTTTAATTAAAAATGCCCCCAAAAAAATAAGCTCACAAACCATTTTTGGGGATTTCAGCAGAGTGAGCTGAAAACACCTTTTTCTAAAAGATGAAAGGATTTGAGCTCTTTTCTTCTCTTTTAAGTCGGTGATTAAATACTTTGCTGAATTAAACACTTTTCCACCGTCAACCGCGCAGAAAAGTAACATCCTGAAAATTGTCATTCTCCGACAGGGGTCCGCTGAACTTTTGGTTTTTGGGGCCGACCGCGTACCAAAGGTCTGGGTTTTTTTTTTTTTTTTTGGAGAGAAAAGACAGATGAGAGAATGATTAACCAGGCCGGCACCCGGGATGCGTGTGTCACCGTCACCGCCGTCGGCGTACATGACAGCAGGTGAAGGTCTGGATGAAGGACGGGAGACCACACCGTTTAAAAAACAAGGAGAGCGCAGCATCTGACCAAGACAAGAGATGAGAGACGGCGACAGAGACGCAACGTGCGGGAGCGCCGGCCGTCGTCCTGCTTCACCGGCGTTTTAACAGGAAACCTATTCAACTCGAAGGACTGTATTTCTTCTTTAACAGCTTTCGTTTTGAAAGTTTTTTTTTTTTTTTTTTTTTTTTTGGCTCCCGGCGGAGTAAGTGCCATTTGAAAGTACGGCAGCGGCGGCGGCGGCAGCAGAAGCGGCAGCAGCAGCAGCAGAAGCAGCAGCAGCACATCAGCTGTGACAATGTCGAGGGTCTGAGGAAGCAGGCAGAGTCTGACACGGCGAAGAAAAAAACATTTTCTCTATTGGAGAAGCAACTTCCACAGTGGTGAATACAATCTGTACAAGGCTGCAGGCTCTGCTGTATCTTCATCCTCCTCCTCCTCCTCCTCCTCTTCTTCCTGCTCCAGCTGCAACTTCAGCTCCTGCAGCAGAGGATACATAATCAAATCACCGACTACAGTCCGGCGCCCGGTTGGACGGAAACCTCTCTCAGGTAAAACGCGTGAAAGTGGGCTGGCGTGCGTGTCGCTGTGTATTCAGGTGGAAAAGAGGTTTTATGAGTGTAAAAGCAAAAATCACGTCAGCGAGGCGTTAACATTGTTTTCAACTATGAATTCATGCGGTTCAATTCGAAAGATGTTTCAAATTGGCTCGAATTGGCTTGCGCCCCAAAAAGAGTGGAAGACATCGAGGAAGAACCCGGAAAATAACGCAATCTTACAGCGAGCTGTCTACAAACGCAGCAAATTGTTTCACCGAACGTAGGTTCGAATGTGCCCACGGTGTCTGTAGGACGTAGTAATGTTTGAACACCACGAGGCTGCTTCTGGGGCGAATAAGAGGCCACCAATCAACTTCGGCAGCCGGTCGCAAGATTGAAGCATGATCAACCTTTCACAGGCTTGCCGGGTTTTTATTTTCTCGTTACTGGACACTGTCGGAAGCGTGTTAAGAGTCTCGGATGTCAGTCGAAGTGAAAACGTTAACGTCGACACGACCTTATGACCACGTTTGAATTTCAATTCGACCGCTTCTGTAAACGCACCGGAGAAGTACGGGGAGACAGGTGTGACGGGTATCTCGGGTCGGGAAAGGTCGGTTATTGATTACATTGGAGGCGGTGGCTGTTACCGTGGTCACCGTCCACAGGGGAACGTTTCCGGTCGTCACATCCCTCCGGGCGTAGACCTCGGGCTCGATTTGAAACTGTTGGCGCAGCCTTTAACCAATCAGCATTGGTCACCGCATGTGCCAAAAACTGCGACTACACTTAGGTAAAAAAAAAAAACCCACAAAAAAACCCTGCTTCTTCATCTCGTTCATTTCGCATTTGCTTTTGGGTCTCCTCCCTCACAGGCGTCGTCGCCATGGCGTCAGCAGCTCTGGAGCTGATCGGCTTCTTCCTGGGCCTGCTGGGCCTGCTGGGCACGCTGGTCGCCACGGTGCTTCCCTACTGGCAGATTTCCGCCCACATCGGCTCCAACATCGTCACGGCCGTGGCCAACATGAGGGGCCTGTGGATGGAGTGCGTCTACCAGAGCACGGGCGCCTTCCAGTGCGAGACCTACAACTCGATGCTGGCTCTGCCCTCCGACCTGCAGGCCTCCCGGGCCCTCATGGTCATCTCCCTGGTGCTGTCCGTCCTCGCGATCGGCATCGCGGCCCTGGGGATGCAGTGCACGATCTGCCTGGAGGACTCGGGCGCGGTCAAGAGCCGCGTGGCCGGCGCCGGCGGGGGGTTGTTCTTCACCGCGGGCTTCCTGGCTCTCATACCCGTGGCGTGGACCACGCACGAGGTGGTTCAGACCTTCTACCGGCCGACCGTACCCTCCAGCATGAAGTTCGAGCTGGGGGAGTGCCTGTACGTCGGCCTGGCCTCCGCGCTCATTTCCATGCTGGGGGGCGGGATGCTGTGCGTGTCCTGCTGCGAGGAGCGGGACGGCGGCCGCGGGAGGCGACAGGGAGGAGGCTACCCGTACCCGGCGGGAGGCGGCGTGCCCGGCGGCGCGGGCGCTCGAACCACCTCGCAGACCTACCGCAACCCCACGCTGCAGGCGGGGGGCATCAACCCCGCCAGCAGGGGGCAGACGCTCGTCCGCAGCGGGACCGGCAGCTCCGAGTTGAGCGTGCACGGGCTGCAGGGGGCGAAGAAGCCCGCGGCGGCGGGATATGACATCACGGGATACGTGTGAGGTCACCGTCACTCCGTCACCATTTGAAATATTTTCGTATCGTTTATTCAACCAAATACACTTGTTTTCAGCTTTCCTTTCTGCAATCTGTGGAAGGTCTTTCTTTTCTTTTTTTTTGGGGGGGGGGGTGTAGAGATGTGACAACCACAACAAAACTACACAATGAAAAACTATTAAAAGTCACCCGTTTGTGCGTGTTTGACCTTTTTTTTTTTTTTTTTTTTCTTGGTGTACTTTTCGCGTCACACGTTTGCTTTAGCTTGACGTGTGTGGAAAAGTCACCTGAATGTGCTACCGCGCTTCCACCTGTAACACGCATCCCGTCGTGATCGGATCACGAAGCGGCCGGGACGCACCGAGATCCGATCTTCGGGCATGTTTTTTTTTTTTTTTTTTTTATCTTTAGCATGTGTTCGTTCCCGACGCGTTACCGCAGGTTTGTTCCTTAGTTTGGGATTTAAAAAAAAAAAAATGTTCTCCTCCATTCAATCTTGAACTTGAAGGTTTCTGTCTGCCGAAAGCAGCTTTTTAACGTTTTAAAACACGAGCCGCTACGTGAGGCTTGTTTCTCCGGAGCCTCGTCTGGGTTTAGTTTTCTTTTTTTTTTAAATGTAATTTCAGACACACAGCTGTGACAGAGCCCTCCCCCCCACACCCCACTTCAATGATCCACAGCCGCGGAGAAGAATGAACTAATCTGACATGAATCATTGGCGCTCCGACGTTGTTCCTGCTCTCGCGCTTATTTGCTTGTACATTTTTCGTGACGTAATCCACTCGTTTATTTGCATTTAAAGGGGAAGCGGGAGGAAGTGAAAGCCGGCCTCTTGTGATCCGATCTCGCCGGGAGCCGTGATGATGATGCGAGGTGGAAACGAGCCCGCTGATTTGTTTTGTTCAGATGATCGAAAACACAAAAAAAAAACACACAAAAAAAAAACTTGTTTTTTTATCATGTTAACAATTTTCAGTCTCGTCTTTGATACCGCAACTATGAAAAAGATGGAACAAGTAGAAAAGAAAACACAAGTAGTAGAACCGAAGAGGTCTGACTGGATGCTGCAGCGAACTCCAGAAATGCTTTAACATGGACTCCACGGTTGTTGTTGTTGTTTTTTTTTCGATTTCAACATTTTGCTGCATCTGCAAAAAAATAAATAAATTCTGGAGTTTTTTTTTTTTTTAGCATGAAAGCTGAAACCAACCCTCGCAGTTTTTTGTTTTGTTTTGTTTTTTTAATCTAAACCCCGTAGAATACGTCTCACCGGGCTGCATCACCTGCAACTCACACTTTATATTGACGCATTGCGGTCTGCCGGTAGCTGAGACATCGCTGCACCGTCAGTGTGAAGTGAAGTCAAAAGGTCAATTGTCTTCCTAACAGCAAATCGGAGACATTTCCAAATCAAAGTTTCACTGTGCCTTAACGTCGTATGTGATACGACTGTAGGATGTGGGATTGGGAGTTTGCCTGAATTTGGTTCCTATATTTATATGCATCCTCAGCAGTCGGAAGAATATATACAAACGTATATGTAGGTGCTCCAGGAACAGTTGAAAACAGGAAACTCGGTTCTGATTTGAAGCCCCACAACTGTTTCTAGTTTATTTTGTATTCTGAAATAAATGAGAACTTTTCCTACGTAACACTTGTTGAGGTGTTTTTTTTTTTTCTGTCTTCCCAACGGCTTTGCATGCAACACTGACAGCAGCAGACCTGAAGAACTAATAAATGTGTGTTCTAGTCAAGGCAAGCGTGCACGATACCCAATGCACAATTAATATTATTAATGTTATTAGTTACATCTGTTTAATAGGTCAACAGTTTAAATGAGTTGCTCCACTTGTTGACTTTTGCTCCAAATATTGGACTTTTTCCTTCAAAAAAAAAAAAATAGATTTCCACAATGAAAATCTGTCGTTTATTCTTCTGTATTTTTTTCAAACTCAATTTCCTTAAAAAAAAAACAACCAACAACTTATAAACCTAGAATAACTGAGAAGTGAATGGCTTTTTAAAGTTGTTCATAATCAAACGTCGGTGTTCAACTGCTGTTTTTATAGTGTAAAATGGGAAAAAGATCACAACCCTGACCTGAAGGCAAACAGAGGATTGACACAAACAGACCTAAATAAACAAACCCCCCTTACTTCAGTACAATCGATATGCAGGTTACAGCCAATAACCGGAGAGATTTGAGGCCTGAAAGGATGTTCTTCAAATAGAACAAAATGTACCGCTGCACAGGTTCCACTTGAGTTTCAGTGTGTCGGTCTAACCGGGTTTTTTTTTTTTTTTTTTTTTACGGGGCATATCATCACGCTCTTTATTTGCAGTTTCATTCCTTTGAAACTATATTGTAGGTCTTAAATGTACAAATGAACAAAATTAAAAGTTTACAGTCAATCAGAGCCACTGCATTTCTTTAGTTGCCGTCCGCTCAGGATCGAGTTTGTTTCCGTCTCAAATGGACGGACACATTTTGGAGGAAAGAGGTCAAGTGGGATTCCACATTATTCACGTTTGAACATTTTCAAACCGAACTACGTTAGAGCTCAGTCTCCGGAGCAAAGAGGTGAACTGGAGCTTTCAGACGGTCAGGATTTTAAAGTCGGTTCAACCGGCAGACATTCGACTGAGAACAGTGAAGATAAGTGGACCGGGGACACAAACACACTGACGTTGAAGGTGTGGGAAAGACAAACACACAGTTTCGAAGCATACAGTAGCTGCTCAGATACAGTCAGTACAACCAGCACAGCTACGTCAGCGATTCCAGTCTCTTCCTGCGCTGGCGATATTTAGAGAGGAGGTCAAATTATTTAAACGCCACGTGAACACGGACTGTCTCAACTATTAATATCGGAGTTGTCAATAACGAATCCTGCCATAAAAAATAAAAAAAACAACAGTTAAATAATTGTTTATACAAAGAAAAATCATCACAATAACAAATGTAAATTTTGGGTAAATAAAAAATGAAAGCAACCAGTTTAATATTTCACTGATAAACGGTTTACCCGACACAAGAAGGTCAACCGAGTGCAACAAACTAGGAGGAGGAGGAGCTGCTCCATGCGTCCATTTTGTTCCTGTTGTCTAGATTTGTTTTCAATATCATGAGATTGAATTTTTTTTTTTTTTTAACGCAGGAAATTAAGAAACCACCAAAAAACAAAAACAAAACATAGAGTTTGAATTCTCTGCGTTCCTTAAATACAAGACTGATTTTGGTCTTAAAAAGTAAAACAAACTTAATTAAACTTTATGTATGCCTCACTTTGGTCAAGTCTTTTTTTCAATACCAGACTAACCTTCCTGACTGAATGGCTCCATCTAGTGTCCAAAAGAAGAATGACGCTGGATTTAAACTGAGGAGCCACTGCAGCATTTTATACATATATTTGTATATATACATATACATTAACGTGCAATTCTATAAAAGAAGATGTAGCGAATTGTCTCTGTGCAAAACAAAACTTGTTTCATAAGCAAGTAGCATTTTCCAAGAAGTGATTTTGTATTATGGTATGTTTGGTGTCACGTGATGGAGTTTCTGTGTTTTATCCACTGTGGTTTTTCTTGCTTTAATTTAATCAAGAAGACAGTAAAACATTTAAAAATAAAAACAAAACCTCAACAGACATGTGGTTTGGAGCAAAACAGACATTTATTAAACTAATACTGTCAATAACGGTCATTTTGTATCCAGATAAAAACAAATAATAATGTCCAATCGCATCCATCTCAGCTTGTTTTTGTCACAAATAAACTTTTTTTGGGTTTATATTTCTCGTCCTCCTGACCTTCCTTCTGCTTCTGTTCATCCTCTTCCCGTCGTTCACGGCCAAACTCAACCACCAAAGGTTTCCCTAGCAACCGGTATCCATGGACCAGTTGCAAGGCATTCTGGGCCGTTTCCGCGTCTGCCGAAGGAAAACAAATACGCCGAGTAGCATCTCATGTGTGATGCACAAAGGAAAGGACACCGATTTGTTTATTTGTTTGTGCAAACAGAATTTCTTTGGGGTGTATGTCAGAAAGTTGTTCTCACCTGGCAGAGTGATGAAGGCCTGACCCTTCATCCTCCCGGTCAGCAGCCGGTAAACGACCGGCGGCCCGTTCTTCTGCTCGAATCTGGAGAACAGCGCCACCAGCTGGGCCACTGACGCCTGCGTGCTCAAGTTCTTCACGCACAGAACCTACGGCGAGAAAAAAAAAAACAACAACTACTGAAAAAGTCTGAAAAGGAAGCGAACCGTCGGGGTAGTCGGAACAACGAACGCTGTCGTGAGAAGATTTAGCGGCCGAAACCTCGGAGGGTTTTCCCGGCTGGTAGTTTCGGAACCTCGGGACGCTCCGGATCCCGTCGTCAGATTCGCGGTTCTTCAGGATGTCGTCGTCGGTAACCGTCTCGACGTCTCCTCTGACGGTCAGCGGCCCGCCTGACCCCGCCTTCGCTGCTCCGCGCAGACTCCCGATTGGCCGGCTGATGTTTATCCGCGGTTCCCCCGGCCGGTCCCGAGCGTGCTGCTGCAGCTCGGAGGTGTCGGGACTGGACCGGGCCGGACCCTGCGGTTCCGACTGATGAGCGGAAGCGTCTTCTGATTGGTTGTCGTCTGTCTGGGAGTTTTGCGATTGGTCGGATTCAGTTCTGTGCGTAGACGGGCGCGTCGCTCCGGCTGGTTCTTCCCGGAGCGACGCTCGTCTCCCCTTGTGGAGAACGTCTCTGTAGAGAGAGTCCATCGGGTCGGAGGACGTCGCCCCCTGCTGGCTCTCCTGGTTATCTTCGTCTGTCGTAGAAACAAGGTTAAGTGACATCTTTTCTCGTGGGTTTAACATGACATCAGTTATATTGATCCTCTTGTGCTATACTGACTTGTTTCTTTCTATACTACTATTCTCATTTTTAATCTTCTCTCCTCTGTGATCATCCCAAAATCACAGGACTGCTTTCTTCTTTCATTAACTTGCATCTGAAACATTTTAAGTCTTATTTTTTTGTAAAATCAAATAAATACCATCGTCATAAAAGTAAAAAAAAAAAAAAAAAAAATGTGAGTGGCTGTTGGCTCTCGGAAGAGAGGCCCGACAACGACTGTTTTCTTTGGCAGTTACACAAACGAAGCACAACAAACAACTTCTAAAACTGAAGGCTGTAATTTAAGGTCTGGAAAGTAGATAACATAATTTCACCTTTCTAAAAACTCTACTGTGAAGATTATAAAAAAAAAAAAAAAAAAATCTGTAGTCTAATGTTACCGTTGACTTTCTCTTTTCTTAATTTCATCTCTCTAATTAAATAAATTGGGCTAAAAAAATAAATAAATCTTTAACGAGCACTTCCTGACCTCGATGGTAGAGCGCGGTGAGGAAGCCCAGGCGGTCGTTCCCCTGAAAAAGCGCCCGCTCGATCTCCATCTCGCGGCGCGAGAGCGGCCGGCTGGCGGCGAAGCGCTGCGGCCGGGCCAGAAGCTCCGCCCTCGCTTCGATCTTGTCCCGGATCACCTGCAGGCGCTGCTGCTTCGCACCCGGTGCGGCACAGACGCCGTGGGACTGCGTGTGAGGTGGATATTAGTTTGTTGGATGAGGCCATTTGACTGCAGAGGACGTGTATTAGTGTCCCCCCCCCCAAAAGACTACAAATAGAGCTCACGGGAGGTTTCACCTTCTCCGCCGCATCTCTGCTCCGCCACAGCTGGATCTCGGCGTCGGTGAGGCCCAGCTCCCGCAGGCCGGCCAGCTCCTTCTCCCCGTCCTGCAGGGCCTGGAACTGGGAGAGGCTCCTCACTCCGGCCGCCTGATCCCCGAACGGCCGGTAGAGCGACGACGGGGCGAAGCACTGCTTCTTGGCTACACATCTGTGAGGACAGAATCGATTTCAAAGATCGCTTCAACTTTAGATGTTTTTTTTTTTTTTTTTTAAGATTCACAGTTTTGCAAAAAAAAACAAAACAAAAAAACAGCTGCAGCCGTATCAAAAGACCTTCGATTTTTAGAGCCACACGGACTAAACGCTGCCTTCAGATGTTTTTACAATAAGAACTGACTGTGTTGTGATTCTGTAGAATCTGTAGCCTTGAGGGATGTGTATAAAAGAAATAAAAAAATAAATAAAAATAAAAAAATCTCCAAGCTGCTCTGGGGGACATTTGAAGGTAACATACAACAACATTTGATTGATGCATTTATCCAAAGCACCTCAGAATAAAAAGAGTACAACATTTTTTTTTGATACAGCACATAACGCTCCGGTGGGAATAAAACCTGCACACACTGCCTTCTTCCTCCTGGTGAGCTACACAGGAACCCACACACAGGTGTTTTATTCTGACAGTTTAATGTTGATGTATTTTAACTGGGTGACAGCAAGAAACCAACGTTTTGGATCAATCTTTCTGGAAGCGGCAGAGCAGAGAGCCGATCTCAAACGACATGTTTAGAAGTCAAACCGATCAAGACAAATCTGATTAATAACTTCAGCAGGCGTATTATCTCACTCAGCATGGAATAATATGCAAAAGTTCCCTTGTTAAGACGGCTGTAATTACACGACAAAAAATAAAAATACACACATCACTCTCAATTGGCGAAAGGCCGGTAGTAATCTGTTGTAATAGCTACTGATAAGAGATGTTATCAAATCTCAGAATTTATTTTGAAACCTTGAATTTTCCCTAAATGAAGAACATTTGGCTCGACTGCAGTCGGGTTTTAAAAACATTTTTAATTGTTTTTTTTGCAGAATGCATTGCCATTTTATATGAAACTGCACCGCAGGTCCCGCTGCGGTACGAGTTACGGTCCGCAGCATCGAAATAAAATCTAGATCTTTAAAAGCAAAGGCCGTTTCTGACCGGTCGATGTCGACTTCGGTGTGAAGCTGCTGCACCAAAAGGTTGTGCAGCTGCCGCTGGCCCTCCGTCTCCTGCTCCTCCGGCAGCGGCCCGTCCTCGCAGGGTTGCCGGCTCACTCTGACAAAAAAAAAAAAAAAAAAAGTTCAACACAGAGACAAGAGTCGGATATATAAAATAAAAAAATAAAAAGTCACAACTACGATCATAAACATCTAACAATCACAGACTGAACTAAACTGTTAATGTGACTGAATCCATTTGGGAGGTGTTAAGCAGCACTGGCCTCTCAAGAAAAAAAGAGATCTTACATCAGCAAAAACTATAACACATAAAACACGTAACTGTTTTTTTTCTTGAAGTTAACAGAAGATGGATTAATGGTTTCTTTTCGTCACAGATTAATCTGCCGTTGCTCTAAAATAAAAGTCAGAAAACGGTGGAAAATATAAAAGATGTTTTTCCTCTGCTGTTTTTACATTTAATATCTCAAGGTTACAAACACTCGACTATTTAATTTTTATTTTATTATAAATTCAGTAATTTTACGACATGAAGTCACGTGTTTTGTGAATGAAAACGAGGAAACGATAAGTCAATTAAAGCTTAGCAGTAATATACATGTAACTTCTCTGAAAAAATATCATTACTACAAACCACCTTTACCGGATTTTTGAGAAAAGTAAAACCTTATTTGTTTTAACTTTTTAATTAATTAAAAAAATAAAAAAATACAATAAATAAATAGCCAGTAAAAAACCTCCAAGGACGATAACAGCAGCCGGAGATGTGTCAGACACTTTACGTTTAACCCCGAGTCTACAGAATCTGCTAATAAACATATAAAATTACAAATGCGACGCATTGTAAAACAATAAAATGTAAGAATAACAACGCTGCGTGTTGTTAACAGATGAGCTAACGTTAGCTTCGACGGCTGTAGCTATCTCCATGACAACAGCAGCAGACCGAATAGTCGCTAAGTAACGAGTTTAAAATGGTTATTTTCGCGTAAAACTCGAGTTAAGTTTGCTCTAAACCCAAATGACGTTGATTCAAATGTCAGCGATGTATTGAAATTACTGGGAGATTGAAAGTCTGAGACTGAGAAGTGAAAGTTTTGTTTACCTTCGCATGCTTGCCTTTTGTATTTCCGGTTCCGGGTGTGGAATCATGGGAAATGTAGTACACTCCCGACTTTTAACCTTAAATAAACTATTTATGTTTACTTTCGTGGAAAATAAACAAAATGTCAGCACCGCAGCTTATATAAGTGGTATTTTGGGCTGAAAATAAAACGAATTGTATCTTATTAAATAATAAAAAAAAAAAAAAATGCAAAGGTTGATAAGAAAAAGCCATATTAGGAAATCCGGTTGTATTTTGTTTTTTTTGTTTTGGGGAGGGTTCTCTGCGGTATGGAAAGCCATCAGTCCTGACATGTTGCATGCGTTTTTCTGTTGTGAAATATGCAATGAATAAAAAAAAATAAAAAAAAAATAAAGGAACATAAATCCCTTGCATGTGCCACACCCCGCTTTATTACAAAGGGTGTGGTTATAACAGCGTCTTTCTCTGGAAATGACTGCCCCTTTCTTTCACGTGTCTGAGCCGCGCAGTGCACGGTGCCATATTTATCAAACGTGATGCTGCAAAGCCTTCCTGAATATATAGCGCTCCCCACCCTCCCTCCCCTCCCTCCCCACCCAGCCGAAGTGTCCTCAATTAGCCTGCTGGCTGACGTCAGTAAGGTGACATGGGCGCTTCTCTTCAACCATCTCTGAGCAATAAGCAGCAGCTGCTGCTGCAGCATGGCATTAGTGGATGAAGGAGGGGAGGGGAGGTGGAGGTGGGCGGGGTGGGGGTGGGGGGGGGGGTATGGATGTGAGGAGAGCGGTGCCGGTTGCATGTAATTAAAATCCCCCTCCTCTTGCATCGGTGCTCAAGGTTCTGCTCCTGCAGCCGGTGCCTGGGGTCGGCGGCGGACTCCTGCTCCTGCTCCTCCGCAGGGCTGCAGGAAGGGCTGCGCAGCTCCGCTGACTGACGGAGAGAGAGAGAGAGAGATGAGGGGTGGGGACGCAGGGTGGGGTCACAAGCAAAGGGAGAGGCGGAGGAGGAAAAGGCAGAGAGAGAGAGAGAGAGAGAGAGAGAGAGAGAGAGAGAGAGCCCAGCCCTTGAAATTACACGGCAACAACACGCCGACACAGAGAGAGAGAGAGAGAGAGAGAGAGGGAGAGAGACGCGGAGAGAGACAGGCTGTTTTTTTTGGGGGGGGAGCACAGGGCGCCTTCGACGCTGCGGATATGAACTGAAAAAGAAACACTGGAAGAGGCGAGGGGACCGTGTTCATTATATATCCCGACCCAAAAAAAAAAAAAAAAAAAAAAAAAAAAAAAATCTACTGTAAAGGTGGAAAACTAGCCCCCCCCGCCACCACCACCACCACCACCACCCCCACCCTCTAAAGCCCTCCTCTCTCTCTCTCCCTGACAGTTCTTATTCAGATAGAGCTACACCCAAAGCCCCGACCGACCCCCTCCTTGCTCCTGCTGCTCCACCCCTCCGCCGCTGCACCGCTCCGGCAACCGAGATGCACACGGAGACCCGTAACAAGAAAGTAAGTGCACGTTATTGGCTTTGCCCTGGTGGTCAGTGGAGGGGGGGGGGGGGGGGAGGAGGAGGAGGAGGAGGAGGAGGAGGAGGAGGAAGAGGAGGGTGTGTGTGTGTGTGTGTGTGTGTGGAACATCTACCTGTGCGGCTGTCTTTGCCTGGTACACAAAGCAAGAGTTGACATTGTCAGCTCAACATGTGCCAAATATGAATGTCAGTGAGTGTAAGTGCGTCGTGCGTGCGTGCGTGCGTCGCAGCAGGCAGTTACAAGTGTACCACTGCTTTGCAGGCAGTTTATTTTGCAATTAGTGGCAAGTGGGGAGTTTTGAAACAGCGACCTCACTTGCGTTGCAAATAAACCATCGCTCAGATGAGCCCCCCTCCCCTCCCCTTTCCCTCCCCCTTGTCACTCGTCCACGGCGGCTACGGAAGCCGCTCGCGGTCTCCGTGTTTTTTTTCCGTCCTTCGCCTTTGCGAGGTTAGTTCAGGTTCAATTTGAAACGCTCTGTGATCTCTCGGAGAGCAGGAAGGAAAACGGAAGGCAGCAACTGCAGCTCGCAGGACACCATCTTAGCTTTTAAAGGGCCAGCAGCCTCGTTTCAGACACACACACACACACACACACACACACACACACACACACACACACACACACACACACACACACACACACACACACACACACACACACACACACACAACAAACCCTGGGAAGCAGCCAGGTGCACAGCCTCCAGCTCCACTCTTGCACGTGGGGGGGTGGGGGGGGGTGGTGGTGGTGGTGGTGGTGCCCTTGCCTTGTGTCTTTTTAAATGAGTCCTGCTCCCACTGAGTGTGTCTTGTGTGTGTGTGTGTGTGTGTGTGTGTGTGTGTGTGTGTGTGTGTGTGTGTGTGTGTGTGTGTGCTCAAAAGTAAATTAAAGTTGGCGTGTGATCAGACTGTTTGGGATCTGTGAGTTTTGATGGCGTGCAGGTGAACAGGAACATCCGCAACAACAACAACAACAACAACAACAACAACAAAAAAGAAGAGGTGAACTTTGACCTGAGGATTTACGTTGGCCGATCAATAGCGACGTGCGTTTGGACGTCGGGTCATTTTTGATTGATTGAGAGGTCTTGCAGCGTCCAGCAGCTTTGTTGTTGTTGTTGTTGTTGTTGTTAAATTTGTTTTGTTTGTGCAGCGGAGCACTGGTGACATCACATCCTGTTTCTTCAATCAAGGACTAATTGCTATTTTCATTATCTACGAATCTAGTGACTATTTTTATTTTTGGTTTATTCAGTTTATTTTAAAATGACAAAACAGTGAAAAATGCCTTTTTTTTTTGGTCAGACCAACAAAAATGTTCAATTTTACAATAAAACAACAAAGAAAACGATCGATACGTTTATTAAATGACGGTTTTCTTGAAGTTGTGCGACATTATTGTCCAGTTGCATCTACAGTCCTGTGACAATTTTTTTTCATTGAGGAGTCTTAGTTGAGCATTTGGTGCACCAGCTTTGTGTTAATCTGTCAGATTCAAGTTAGCACTTCCTCCATTGTTTAAAAAAACAAAAACAAAATCTATTTCAAGAAACATTCAGAATGAATCAATTTACGACTACGATCAGCCTCAGACGGATTTATTAAAAAGGGTCATGACTTTAGCCGCGGCGGCGCAAATGAACAGCAGCGTCTCAAAACGCTTCGTATTTCTCCCGATTCGGTCAATTTTGCAGAGATTTGCAGCTTCGCGGGTGCAGAAACAACGTGCAAAAAAAAACAACAACCCACCACAACTGTAATGTCGCTTTTGTTTATTTTCTTCCGCGTCTGCTGAGGCTGAAACGAGTTTAAAATAAAAAGGTAAAGTTGGCAAAATCGATTTTTAGCATCGTAGCTCCGCAGGTGGTCCTCGGAGGTCGAAGTTCGACCTTGGAGCGTATTTCATCTGCACGTAACGTTGCTTTCATGAAGAGGTCGACCGGACGGGAGAAAAGAACTTCGATCTACTCGCTGCATTTTTTTTATTTATTTATTTTTTTCAATGCTGCGTTGTTCCTCTACGCCGTGCGGGGTTCTTACATGGAGCTTCGTGTGATGTATAAAACTTATGAATATATATATATACGACGGACCACGCAGCAACAGCAGTGATAAAGTGTGTAAAAATGTACAGAAGATGTATCTCTCATAAAGCTCTTTCACTTTAATAATCTCTGTTTTTATTTGACCTTTGACCCAGATTGACGTGTGGGAGGAAAGAAAGAAAGAAAAAAAAAATCAATTTCCTGCCATCAAAGTTAAACCTGTTTGTTTTTGGAAGTTTAGTGGACTGAGAGCAATTCTTGCAGCACATGGGCAGAACTGAGCATGCTCCGTGTGTGTGTGTGTGTGTGTGTGTGTGTGTGTGTGTGTGTGTGTGTGTGTGTGTGTGTGTGTGTGTGTGTGTGTGTCCTGGATCAGCTGGGCTGTAGATGTGAGAGCAGGGTCAACCGTACATTGCCAGGCAGGGCATCAGCAGCAAAGGGCCCCTTGAATATGAAGTATATAAAGTGTTTGTGTGTGTGTGTGTGTGTGTGTGTGTGTGTGTGTGTGTGTGTGTGTGTGTGTGTGTGTGTGTGTGTGTGTGTGTGTGTGTGTGTGTCACACTGTAGGCAATGATTGACTCTGCTGAACAAAGTTTGATGAGATAGGGGATGTTGTGTCATCTCCACACCACACACACACACACACACACACACACACACACACACACACACACACACACACACACACACACACACACACACACACACACACACAAATACAGTACAGTGCAAACGTTTTAAGGCGACGAAATAAAGTGAGAATGTTTTCATATTTTTCAATTCAATACATTCTGCCTTTGAAACTTGGTCAGCTGCTGGAGACGGTTCTTCACGACCCCGGCTGGACGTTTGAGGTTGTCAAGATGCAGATTAAATTGTGCTTTTTATTTTTTTTTTGCTCAAACTGCTTTGTATGAACACGCACACGCACACACACACACACACGCACACGCACACGCACGCAGACACCTTACCGAGTTGTCAGGGTGACACGGTTGGCTAGAGGGGACCAAAACCGGCCAGCTGCTGCCAGCCTGTCGCCCTCTTTAAACAGCTGTTTAGCAACTTCTCTGGTCGGACTGACGTGCCGGGATGTGATTCTTTTTTTTTTTTTTTTTTTGTCTTCTTTCTGTACATTAGCCGTCCGTGCTGATTGTTCTGCACGATCTGGTTTGTTATCGACAAAACGTGTGGCGGTTTGTCTCCATTTAAATTCAGTACATCTGATTTTTGATTTTCTCAATGAAATCAAAATTCGGAACAAAAAAAACCTTTTTAAATGCAAGAAATGAAGCGGTTCCCGTTAACACAACATGCGTTTGCTTATTTAAAAAAAAAAATTAAAAAATAAAAATCTAATCAACAAAGTGGTGCCTGTCACTTTTGAAATGTTGGCGCTCTCTTGACTGTGACATCAAGGAGAGTTTTAAAAAAATTGCAGAGAAAGCCAGTATGACTCGATGGAAACACGGTTTTGGCAAATTAAGGCAACATATTTCTCTCTCCGATGAAGTTGCTATAAATTAAATATAGTTTGACGTCTTATACTTTTTCATACATACTTTTGCATTTCTCAAAAATTGCTCACACTCTACTTGTAGCTGCAGGTACGCTGTTATCAAGCTGTTATCAAGCTGTTATCAAGCTGTGATTTTCTGTTTTATTTGCCAGAGATCATTTCTTTTCCTTTTTTTTTTCTTTTCTTGTTGTGTTGCTTTAGATCCTGGGTCCCCAACCTGTTTTTCTTGAGAGGTACTTTGTCAAAATGAAAGTGTCCGACAGCCGCTCCTGTTTCTATCCACATAGCTGAGCTCCACCCAAACCAGCTGAATAAGTTTCTTTTATGTGAACAATAACCAATTGATACTTAACACGCACATTTTGTATCACGATAGTTTTTAATTAAACAGCATGTGCATGTTGTTTTTTTCTGGATACATTTTGATGAAGTTGATGAAGTTACCACGAAATACTGACAGCTGATTGGCTGAAAGCTGAATCGCTTTGTGACACAGGAGGGTGGGATGTCTTGGGAATTTGACTGGATATAAATTTAAAACAGATTTACAAAATGACTTTGTGTTATCAGAGTTATATACATTCAACCTTCGGCGAGCTACTCAGAAACGAGGTATTTTACTTTCTCTTTCACTATCAAATCTCTTTTTTTTTTAAATTTATTTATTTTTTACTTTTGACTGTCTGACATGTGCAGAAGATGCAAAGGTTTCACCAGCATCACTTGGGACACCAAGAAAATATTTCCGGGATCAATTCAGGCTCCTGAGTTTCTCCTGTAACTCAGTTTCTTTTCCAATGAATTATCAAAGAATTCAACCTGCAACAACAGGTTGGGTTTTCCTTCCTGCTATCGTAACTGCATCCTTCTGTTGGAAATATTCACATCAGTCTGGCTGTTGCTCAGTCCGCACACTCATCTACGTTATATTCCACTTTTTTTATTTTTTTATTTTGCACTGATTTTCAAAAAGGTGCATGACTTTGGGTGACTTTTTCAGGGATCGCGGGTTAAAAATCCAAAGTGTCAGTGGGTTTGAGCAGCGAGGTGTGTAAACACTGCAGCGATCCAATCAGACATTATTGCACCACAGAGTAATTTTTGCACCATCGGACCATCACCGGTAATGTTTCTGAAGTATATCTAGCGCCTGCACTTTGCAGCAAGATGCTCAATGCACCACTGTTTCCATTAACAGAGAGCATTTTTCTTTTTTTTTTTTTTTTTTTTTTTTTTTTTTAGCAGCCGTGAATGTAACCTTGGTGTACAGCACCTTTTAAGGCAATCTTGAAAAAAACTGAACTTGAAGTCGGTGAGGTAATAGATTAAGGAGGGAAAAAAAAAAACACGCGCTAAAAATAAAACACCCGACTACAAAAGAAGGGCTTGACATGTGTTGAATGTCATAAATCAGTTGTGTGTAATGAAGTATCCAAAGGGTGCATTTGTAATTTAAAGCCAACTGTGACCTGGAGATTAGAAAGAAGAAGGCTTGTGGCTTCGCTGGCTGCAGTTAAGGGCGCTCTAATAAGCATCATGTAAGTGTTTTCCAGGTGGCGAGGAGGTATATCTGAGCGAACCGGCTCGCTGCACTTTTCCATTTTCTTATTTTATGTGATGCTCTCATTCGGAGTAATTTACAGCGTGTGCGCCGCAGCACAAATGAGCTTCAGTTCCTCGATCGTCACCCCGTATTAAGAAAAACAAAAGCGTCCAGGGTGACAGAGTTGGACACTCTCTTCTCTGCATACACACACAACACAAAAGACACACACACACACACACACACACACACACACACACACACACACACACACACACACACACACACACACACACACACACACACACAGACTGTTACACAAACCACATATCGGATATGTGCTTTGTGTAACAGCTGACTGCTCGTGTGTGTGTGTGTGTGTGTGTGTGTGTGTGTGTGTGTGTGTGTGTGTGTGTGTGTGTGTGTGTGTGTGTGTGTGTGACAGGGGAGATAAATGAGAGCGCGTTATGAAGACGCGTTAGGGCCATCGCGAGGGTCGTTGCAGGCACGTGCCGTCTTTTTTTGTTGTTGTTGTTGTTGTTGTTGTTGTTGTTGTGAGGTCATTCAGTCGCTGAATTACGGAGAATTAATGGGGAGGAGGCCGAGTGGAGAGCAGAGGAAAGGAGGTAAATGTCAGACCCGGGCTTTCCATCAATGTGGATTCCACTACGGAGCCAAACAGAAGCTGCAGGTTTTCATACAGGGTTTCTGCCACTCATTACAAAGATACAGTGAAGTAAATCACCGAGTAATACACGTGAAAATACCTGCTTTCAGGCTATTTAAACCTCATTCACGATTTCATTTCACTCAACGCTGCACCAGTAAATATTAATAGACAGTTTACTTCAACCAACAAAGGCTTCGTCGATAAGATGGAAACAATACAAGTCGATGTTCGACAAAGTGTGCGAACTAAAAAGACAAAAGAAACGCCGGTATTATTAATATTCAACCAATGAAAATTGATGCCATCCGAGGTGGGGTTATGGTAATGTAATGTCATTTTAGGCTAGTCTTCATCCAGATCTGAACCAGGACATTTTAATCACTCAGGGATTCATGAAATGTGTCGCAGAAATGATTTTCTTTTGCAACCTTTACGTCTGCCCGTATAGCAGCATTTAGACCGACATTTTTTTTTTCTTACAACACACGAGCATGAGAACGAGTCACAAAGTTAGATTTTTTTTTTAACCGTTTATCCAACCTGGTGCATAATTTTCTCTCGGTACTGATTTTCGTGTTGCATGCTTTTACATGTGGGCGCTCTAGTTTCAGTGAGGACAATACTCGGAGACATTTTGAGGCGGACCTTTTTCTTTTTCATACTTTTCTCAGTCTGGTGTGAAAGAACTTGACTTGTCTGCAGCCATCAGGTTTTATCCTCAATAATCGATTGGCCTACCTCCCACATGCTCTTGGCGGTTGAATGGGAGCAAATCCCTGCAGCCCAGGTTCAAAGGTCACGCTGAGACCTTTCCCAGGAGAGGGGAAGGAGTGTTTAAGGAGCACATGAATGCCCATTGTTTTTAAATGAGATGTTGTAACGTTGCCATGGAGAGATGGAGGAACTTCCTGTTTCAACACAGGATTGTTCTGGTGATCTTGAAGCTGATTGGTCCACGCCGGGTCTGCATTATTCAGGTAGAAGTTTGTTGATAATTAGCCTCACTGGAGCTTGTGGCTGTCTTAAGGAGGCTTTTTCTTGCCCTGGATTCAGTCAAGTGGCGCAGAGGGGGGGGAAGTGAAGTTGTTGGTGGTGTCGCGGTGTCTCTCCTATTTTTATTTTTTGTATTTTTTTTTGTTGTATTTGCTGGGCAGCCTTGTTCAGGCTGGCCTGCCCCAGGGCTTTAGGGGCTATTTATAGAGGCACAGCTCTGTTTATATGGCGAAGGCAGAGCAGAGCGAAGCAGGCCGATTTCTCTCGTCATGATACCAAAAATTCAAGCCCAAGACACCGCTTAGGAAGGCCAGCATCCAAACATTTGAAGCTCGCAGAGGGCAACTATCACAAAAGCAAGCGTCCCCTGACCTTGATTTGGTTTCTCTGTAAAGAAAACCATTTTCTTCACCATCTTGAAGAAGATTCAACCTTGGACTGAAGGCGTGTTTGCCGTCACGTGTAGCGTGGAAAAAAAACCAACAGCCGAGTCACGAGTGTGTGAAGGAAACTCATTGGAGGACAGCTAACTTCAGTTCATATTTCTAACTGTACTGATGGACTGAAGTTATATAATTGAGATAAATGCTCGGATGGGGAGCGTTGTCGTTCCGGCAACCCGGTTCAAGTCGTGATGGACTTATTTGACTCGGTTACAAGACGCACAGACTGACGCAGCACACGGATGAGAGGAAGACTGCAGCTCCGTCTATTACAGGCCTCCTCCTCATCCTCCTCCTCCTCTTCCTCCGTATCTTCCACTACTACAGTCTACACGTTTACACCATCTGGAGCTGAAATGAATAGAATTTCTGCCAACCAAACGTTGCTCCTACCGACAGATTCACTGGAAGACGAGAATGTAATTCAGTGTTTTAAAGCCATTTCAATCTCAATCGCATAACCTGCTGATAAAAGCACTTTCTGTTTTGGAGGGGGATTACTTTGCTCCACCACTGAGCACCGACTGAGTTATCCATCTATTTTCACTTTGTACAGAAGCCATTTTTTTCCTCACTCCTGACTTTAGATGTTTTTGTTTTTTTAAATCCCACTGTGTTCAAGAAAAGAGCCACAAGTGAGCATCAGGTCGGCAACTGGGGATTATTTTCACCCTCTAATGACCATCAGTTATTATTTTTTCCTATTTATTGATTAATTGTTTATTTAAAAGTTCTCTAAACTTTTGAAAGTAATAGGTTAACACGATTTCTTGGAGTCCAAAGTCACCTTTTGAATTGGCAATTTCTGCAAGCACAAAGATTTTTAATTTGTTAAAAAAAATAAATAAAGAAAAGGCAATTCGAGCAGCCAAAGCCAAATACAGTGCTTTCTTTTTCATTTTGTCCATGATAACATGCCAAATAAGATTTTCTGTGGAGTTTACCACCGGTGAAATCTGAATAAGCGGCCAGGCTGGCTCCGTAGAAGATGTCCACAGACTTTGAATTGGCATCTGTATGTGAATAACACACACTCAAGACTCTTTCTCTGTCTTCTCGTTTTCTTTCCATTATTAACTGGTCAATCTGTTACCGACATGACAAGAAAAGCAGGAGGTAGGTAGAAAAATGGAAGCAAAAGTGAAATAAGGTGGTGCCAGAAAAAAAAAAAAAAAAAAAAAAAGTCCCTGCAAGCTTGTTTATACACACACATAAAATACACACACATATACACACATCCAAACAAGCCGAGTTCCTTCGAACAGCTTGGCCGGCCCAGTGGCCATCTGTGTTGACTATACATTGAAGTGACAGTTTAACTCAGTCTGCCTTAATGTGCTAATCTGTCATCCTTATATGTTTCGTGTCTCTGGCAACATTTTAGCGTCCCAATTTTCCTTCTGTTCTCTCTAAACAAACTGCAAACCTGAGACACATCATCTCCTGCAGTGTTTCTGAGGAGGCAGCCAGCAGACGAGGAAATAGAGAGAGTTTGTAGGGTCGAATTTATGCAGCATTGAGTGCTGTGATTGTGTGCAATAAAGACGTGTAAGTATGTGCAATGATCAATGGTTAAAAAAAAAAAAAAGAAAAAGTTATTCAACGTTTTTGTTTGCGGTTAAAAGCAAGAAACACTAGAAGCTATCTGTTAGTTAACTTTGATTAATGTGCTTTTATTGTGAAAATACTACCGGAAGTATATAGTTAACATTCATACAATTTAAAAAAAAAAAAAAAGAAGCTTTTTCGTATTTTAAGTGGTCGGTTAGGCAACCCTACTCGTTTTTTTTCCCTCATGTTGTCAGCCACGAGTGTAACCACACTGGTTGATTAACGGTTTGTTAATTTGTTATATTACAGATTCCAGTTTGTCTTTTAATAGATGGTGTCATGTCGATTTTACATGACAACAATCCCACAGATGTGAAGGGAAGGGCTGGACTTATTTATGTCCTCGTCTGTGTGATTCAGCCGGCCGTGTGTCAGTGTTTTTTTTTATGACTCAATAATAAAACTTTAAAGGCTTCATTTGGGGTTTTTGGAAAGTCTTGGTTGGTTTCTTAACTCTCGTTTCTTCAGATTAGATTAAGTCTGCCATTTACTGACTTCTTTGTTCGGCTGTGTGATTAAATGACTTGTTAAAACGGATGGTCCGATGGCTTGTTTACGACAGTTCGGTGATGGACGAACTAGTTTACGGACCGAAAGCGAGTGAAAGTTCAGTTTTACCCAGCGTTTTCCTACACGACAAGATAAACGACCCCCATGTTCAACATGTGCGTGACCTTTCATACCAGACAGTTTGGTCACAGTACTTACCTGTGACTAACAGCGCGGTAGCTGCCAGCGGTGATGCATTCATGGCCCA